>NC_022010.1:38667219-38683764 GCF_000317375.1 Microtus ochrogaster
GACTGGCCCTTGAGCTCAGTTTCCCAGAGACGCACTCCTGGACCTAAACCTTTCTCAAAAATGTGTTTTCACTCTTAATTAATGCATCATCATACATATTCATGGAGCAGCGTGAGGCATTTCAACACTCATGTAAAAATCAGACAGTGCAATTGGCCTTATCTATCGCTTCAGGCATTTGTCCATCATTTTCTGTATTAATCTTCTCTGGAAGATACTTTGAAATACATGATTAACTTTCTGTCAACCCTCATTGTCCTGTTGGTCTAGACAAACTAGAAGCTATTCCTCTCTCCATCTACCTGTTTGTACCTATCTCCCTCCCTGAGAACCTTTTCATGCTCTGACAATTTCTTTTCATTTTAGTTTTTTTAATTTCATTTTAGAGTCCGTCCACAGTTCTCCCCCACTCTGATAACTTTCTACTCTAGTTCTCTAAGGTCAACTTTCCTGTGTAAGAGGCTGTTGGCCTCTCTATGCTTGCCTCATTTTGTTTAATCTAACAACATCCTGTCTATCAATGTTTCAGCTAATGCTAGAATCCCATTCTTTATGTGCCAGAATGATGTTCTGTGATGTAATATACATGTTTTATTAACTCACCTGCTGAGCACCTGGGTTGATTCCATATCTTGATTGCTATGAATAGAACTCCAATAGAAATCTCTTCCACGTTCTGACTTTGAGGTTGCTACACTATAAACTAGTGTTACCTGAGTGCAAATTTTATGTGTTCTTTGTGTGCCATGGAGCTCATCCTGTGACCTCTATTGTAAAGGAACTTTGACAAGTTCATCTCTTGTCAGATCCAGGCTTGAATTTCCACTGCTCTGTGTGTATTGAAGTGTACACTATACTTGCTTAGCCTTCTCCTCTGAGTTCTCTTCTTTCTGGAAAATCCAGCTGGAGATTTCTTCCCAGAGCTTTTGTGTTTGAAAGTGGCTGATCACCGAATTATCTGCAGCTTCTAATAGAAAACAAGAAAGCCCTGGGTCTGCTGATCACAGCGGAAGGAGCTAGGAGAAAGGAGTGCTTCATTTACCCACTCACTGATGACTCCAGACCCTACAGGAAAAGGCTCCCTTCCTCTTCCACCAGTGTTTTCTCTGGGGCTCTCATTTCTGTACCTATTCTAGGCATGGCTGCCCTTCCTACTTCCTCCAAAGGGGCAAATACATAGCTCAGGAAGCTGACTTATCTTTTTATGGCTCTCCAGAGAGTCAAGTCCCACAACTCGGGTTTAATCCTATGCTATGTTTGGTCTTCACTATAAAATACAGCTCTGTGCTCTGCAGATACTGTTAATCTGCCGTGCATCATTGAAGTGGTTCTTCTCGTCTTATTACTTCTGTTCAGAATTTCAAAATCGCTGACTCTCTAGTCACCAAGTAAATACTAATTGATTTGCCCTCTTACACAGTCAATTCCGTTCTCCAAGTTCTTTATATACCCAGAGTCAGACCTATTCCACTGTCCAGCAGGCTTCCAGCTTTGCTTTGAGAGTTATCCTAGTGGCACCTGACCCAAGTTAATAACAATGAGAAATCCATTCATCTTCAAACATAAGAACGTAGTCCAGGGAGGCAGATGTGGTGGACAGTCAGTACACACCCTACAAATGGACGATCTCATTTTCCACCTGTAGTCCTCTTATTCTTGTCTTGGTCAGTGGCAGAATGACAAAACCAACGGTACATGTTGGCTTTTGTCTGCTCAGGTCCTCTTCGAGGCCCTGGATGCCTAACACTGGCAGATCTTCTTCAGGTGACCCAGTTCTACAATACTTGTTAGAGAAGCACCTTTGAGTCCTTTAGCTTGGTTCTCTTTTCCTGTGCCAACAAGGGCCAGGAATTTACTATGTTCATATTCTGCCCGAGCAGCTTTAGACCAGTGACTGATGAAGGCAGGAGTTCAAAGGCCTGCTCCTTTACTAAGAACTGGAACAGAGCGAAAGGGGGTCCATATCCTAAGCCTCCCTGGTGGTATCATGCAGAATCAAAACTTGCAATCACTTTATTGTTTGTATCATCTCCCACTCTCTCTCCAGGTTCTCCTGGGAACACGTCCTTACAGATAAATGATCCTGGGGACTCTAACTGCAGAAAAGAATGTCCTCATTGTCCAGGTAAACGACATTAATCTGCTCTCCTTGGGGAAGAAACCCACCTGCCATTCAGGCAGTTTCCATCATTCTACTCTCTTCCTTGACTCTTGGTCCCCCATTCTAAAGCCTCCAGTTTCTTTTCTCCCTAATTTAAACATTCCCATTCAACTCTGATGGATATAACCTGACCCTGCCTTCTGAGGAAGTGGTTAGAACAGTTAAACAGAAATTCAGTATTTTATTTTACATGGCTAGAAACGTATTGAGTACTATTAACCCTGCCACATTTCCTCGTGCTCTGTGCATTCAACTGCACGGGAACACGGTGTCTGTTTTTGTTTCCTTATTCTGAAGGGCTTTCAGTATGACGAGCCATAGGAATAAACCTATCCCAACTGCTAGCTGTGTGGCTGCGGCTTGTCTAATGAGAACAGCAAGTGCCAATGAGAGTGATAGACAAATGTTAACTGTACTTGTCACCAGCCTGAGTATGATGTGGTCCAAAAGATGCCTGATGCCGTCAGCACCCTTCCCTGGGTTAGCGCTGAACTCATCTTTCTGCTCGTACTGCTCCTATCCCCTGGCACCAGCAACCAGAGAGGAGTGAAGGTTGCAGAACAGAGGATAAAATTGATGATGCTGCCATGAAGAGAGCCAGGGTCCAACTGCACTTTCCAAGGCCAAACCCCCAGGAAGAAAATAGCTGGGAGGAGCTATGTGGCTATAAAGACTGAAAATATCTGTCTCAAGGTCTGTCCTGAAAATATAAACCTCAGCATTGGAGTCCCAACACAAACTGATTTCTTACTAATCAGTTGTGAGGAACCTAACCTGCTCAGTGTGATGAAGACTTCCTTAAAACAGTCCTGCCTGGGGCTTGTCTGGGAAGGTTCTTTCTCTCCCTTCTCTGAGGGGTGAGCTAATCCCAGTATCTTCAGGAACGGTTGTTGTGTTAGTTCTCAACTATCCTGAAGAATGAATGCCAAGTACTGGGCCCCCTCCAAGTTCCTGCTATTGTCACGTGGCGGTGCATTTGCACAGAACTTGGTAGAAGTCTCTGGAGACATTGTGGTCAAGAACGTAATAATCAGAGTGTAGCAAAGGGTGAGGATCAACAGACTTATCTCTGGGGGAGAAATTATCAATGAGATTCCTCACCTGGGCCTACTTTATTATATAGAGAAGGCATGATGTGGAACAACATTTCCAAAGGAAATATACTCCCAAAGTTCTTTCAAAGCAAGGCAAGTCAGCAGGGGAAATTGTAAATGAGTCTCCTGGGGGGAGGGGGGGAACTGATGCACATTTAAAGAAGACCATTTAGTTATTCTCTTAGCCTGAAGTCCCTGACTTTGAGTTCTCAGAATCACCTGGGGAGCCTGATGAAGACACAGCCCTGTAGGATCCAGTGCAGAGACGCCAACTGTCTGTTTGAGACTGGGCCAGGAATCTATTTCTAACAAGTTCCTTAGGGATTTTCATGTTGGGTCAAGTTTGAGAACCATGCTCCAAAAGAAAGTTTACAGGTTGCTGTCAACTCCTCCATGGAATGAATGAGCTTGCCCGCAGTGTGGGAGCAAAGAGGTCATGTAAACATTACCTAAAACTATGCCTAGTCAGTCTGGACAGTTTGTCCAGGCCTCTGCATCTCACAGAAGGACATCTGGGCGTTTGGAAAGATCTGGGAAGGGCCAGTTTAGCATATAGGGAAAATTGAAAATGAAGTCTAGAAAATAATCAACTCTTCTGAGGTGCAAGTAGTCTTTTCTGGAAATAAAAACTGGCATATCACTATATTTTATTTTAAATAAGAATAACCAGACTAAGTTTTTTTAAAAAAAAAATAGTAACTTTAAACAACTAAGAAAACTTCAAAAATGGAGAATTGTGTGCATTCAGCCATATACTTCTGTAATGGATTAATCGATTCATTCATTCTTCGCTTACACATTCTTTTGTTTGCTCTCTTATTGATTCACACAGCAGATGAAATGGCTATTCAATGGACCAGAGCAAGACCTGAAAACTCTCCTTATAGCCTGAGAGATGGAAGAAAATAAATCGTGCTGCGTTTACTTTTCTTTGATTGTTTCTGTAAGTGAGGTGACACTGGATGTCCCAGTGCCAAGAAAACAGCAACAGAGAGCTCTTCCTACCAACCAAAACAAAACACAACCTAACAAAATTTAAAGTCAGGCCCACATACATTACTTCTATCCTTTGAATTCTATATGTCATTTTTCAAAAGCAAGATTTTGGAGATGACTTCCAATGACGTACTGGGTGCTAGCGCCCCCACCCCTAGAATCCTGGTCCGTCCACCGTAACCCAAACACCCATGAATTTTCCTGCTCATGATGAGAAGATGAATTCGGAATCATATGAAGATCTGGTGTCCTCACAAAGGCTTCATGGTATGTAGCCCCAGTTGAACTCCGGGATCCACTGGGGGAGACCTCAAGCCTGCAAAACTATCCTCAGATCAAACTGGTTTCCAACTAATCATGTCATGTGCCCAAATTCTTTGTGTTATTTTTAACCAATTCTCAGGGCGAGGCTTTGGCTAGACCAAGAGGAAGTTGGCTCAACTTTATGTTTCAAGCAGCTGCTGAACCACCTCCTGTGCTGCCAGTCCCTCAGACGTCCAGGCTGAGCATGGCCTTGCTGCTCAGTGGTACCTCGGAGAAATCACTCTCTGGGTTCTCTCCTGCAGACTTCTGCTCTAATGGAACTCACATTTTGTAGCCATTTTCTCCCTAGCACTGTATTTTATAATTCTGTGGCCCCATAACCTGGCATAGTGGTTCAAAATAAGACCCCAGAAACCTCTGCTCCGTAACCCCTTCTGAGTCATTGAGAAGGTCACAGGAGCCTCTTCCACAGGATGCAGAATGCAGTGCTCCTGGGGGTAGCATGTTTTCCCTCCCCTGACTTCTTTGAAGCCATTACGTCATTGCCATCACTTGGAGGTGATCACCTTTTATGGTCAGGCAACTGTGAGTTTTGCCTGACCCTGAGATTGATTGGTAGGGATCCCGGGATGCTGTGACATGTGTGTTTATTTTGTCATCTTTCTCCTTCTGCACCATGTGATAGAGGGCAATAGATTCTGTCCTCTCTGCTTTTATTATGTTCTGCTTTTTTTTTCGAGACAGGCTTTCTCTGTAGCTTTGGTGCCTGTCCTGGAACTAGCTCTTGTAGACCAGGCTGGCCTCGAACTCCCAGAGATCCACCTGCCTCTGCCTCCCGAGTACTGGGATTAAAGGCGTGCGCCACCACCATCGCCTGGCCTTTTATTACGTTCTGATAAGCAGACCATAGACCCTAAGATAAATCTTACATTCAATCTCTTTCTCCAGTTCTCTATCTCTGTCTCTGTATCTCTCCCACCCAAGTGTGTGTGTGTGGTATATGGGGGTATCTGTATGTATGGTGTCTGTGTTTGTGTGGTATATGTATGTATGTTAGGTATGTGGTGTGGTGTGGTGTGGTGTGTGTATGTAGTAGTGTACTCTGTGTGTAGTGTGACATGCGGGATGTGTATATATAGTGTATATGTGGTGTGGTGTATGGGATGTGTGTATATAGTGTGTGTGTTGTATGTGTGTGGCATGATGTATGTATGTCAGTGTGTGGTGTGTCTTTTATTCATGACTTTCTATTCCTTAGACATCTATGAAATTTCTTCCAAGTGAGGTGAAATCAGAGAACAGAGTAAAAACTGCCTGCCTTTGTGCCCTTGAACTTTGCCCTCAATTCCTTTATAGTAATTTGCTTGGCTTCCAAATAAACTATTTCTTGGGTTGAGTATTTTCCTATGAAGATGCTTGCATCCTTATTAAAAACCATATGTCTTACATGTATTGAGATAACCTCTGTAGTAGTCACCTAACTTTCCAGTTCTCTACCACACTTCCACACTCTCACAATATAAATGGAAAACCCGGTGTGTTAGACACAACATTGCAATCTCTGGTTTTTGCCTTTATGGTTGATTTTATTCATAGTGCTATTGTTTGAGTTCAGTTTCTTTGTACTAGATGGAAAACAGCTGTTCATAGACAAAGGAGAAAAAAATCAATTGGCAGACTATCCCAGATTATACTTTTTCATTCAATCATGCCACAGCTGCTTACTGAGCATGACCCCACACTAGGGGCTGAGCAGGAAGAAGACATCAAGCAGGCTTGCTCCCTATTCTCAAATAATATACCCTCTAATCAAAGTTGAGGTTGGGTGCAGGGAGCAGAAGTTGTGACACTGTAAGACCATACATATAAGGTTAAAATGTAAAGCTGTACATGATGGTTGTGTATGTCGGACATGATGGGTGTTGCAGACACAAGGGCATCCCATTCCACGTGCCATTCTCATCAGATATGAAGAAATAGGTGGGATTCGGATGTGCTGAAATGAGAATTAAAATTGCTGGTTTTTTGGATAGAGTATGAGTCAGGGTGTTAAGGTGAGGAAGTGAGCCCTGATTCTAGAAAAGAAAATTGAGTTTACTACAACAGGACGTTCAAGAAGGAGAGAAGTCTGAAATGAGACCATAGCCGGGCAGAGCAAAGGACCTTGAATTCCTTAGTGAGCAACAAGCACTTTATACGGTAGATAATTCAGATCACTAAGCATTTCTATCATGGGCATAGCACCATCAGATTTAGACAGTAGAATTGACACAAATATGAAGGAAAAAGAGAAGAGTTGTTGGTCAGGAAGTCAGTTTAGATGCTCTTGTAGTCAGGAAGTGACTGAAGCCCTGATAGAGAATTTCTGCACACAGGGCACTACCAAGAGAGGGCATGGAACTTAAGGCCTCCGTGCAGGAGGAATAGGTGGCTCTCTTCATAGTGTGCCTGTACCTGTTTTGGTGCACATCTAAAAACTCCCTGGTGCAGTTTGGGTTGGTAGCAAGATAAAAGACGTCCCCACAGTTGCATGCATACCACACACTACAGGAGTAAGGCTCTCTGCCATATGGCCACTCTTAGCCACAACTTCAGGTCCAACACTGTCCCTAATCAATATGTGTGTGCTCTTTATCACAACACAGTCATCAGACATTCCATGGACCCAACACCACAAGGAGAGAGAGGGGAAGGAAGGAAGGAAGGAAGGAAGGAAGGAAGGAAGGAAGGAAGGAAGGAAGGAAGGAAGGAAGGAAGGGTTAGAGGGGAGAAGGAGGGAGGGAGAGAGGGAGGGGAGGAGAGAGGGAGAGAGGGAGGGGGAAACAGAATGGAAACAGAGCTACAGTCTGGATGGCTTCTCTAGAGCTTTGTATTCAAGTATGGAGAAAGCTCGGCAATGCTGTGTGTTCTCCTTGCCAGTGGGTCAGCTAATGTGATCAACAGACTCTGACTGCTGATGGAGACGATAAAGAATCTTGACTTAGAAGCCATAAGACCTGGATTTTAGACTCCACTGATTGATTTTCTAATGAAGTGCTACTGAAACAATCTCTTCCCGTCTCAGTCAACTACAAGCTATATAAGCATGGGGCGGAAAACAAACCGAAGGGGGCACCGTCATATCAAACAGCCAAGAAAGGTTTCTCTGGAGGAGAGGAATGTGGCTGAAATGAGCAGTAGGAACAGCTCTTGATCTGAGGGATGTTGGATAAGAGAGTTCAAGACAGGAAGGAAGGCAAACACCCTCTTCCTCACACACTCTTCCTTGGACAACGTGTCAGCTGCTCTTCTGTTGCGGTAGTGAGAACACCATGACCAAGGGAACTTGTAGAAGGAAGACTTTCTTTGGGTTTAAGATGCCAGAGGGATGGGTCCTCCATGGCAGGGAAGCATGGCGGCACACAGCAGGCATGGCAATTAGAACTGGATGCTAAGCCCTCACAGCATGAAACAGAGAACAAACTAGAAACAGAATAAGTCTTTAAAGTCTCAAAGCCCAGCAAGGCCACACCTCTTAAGCCTACCCAAAGGTCATCACCAACTAGGGACCACACATATTTAAATTCCTGGTACTATGAGTGTTTCTTATCTTTTAAACAATCACAGGAATCAGCAAGCTTGATGTATTGAGGAAGGCCTGGAGGCTCACTCCAAAGGCTGCAACAGGAACACTTGCAGAGGTGCGTTCTCTTCTTGCTATCTGCACATTTGTTAGTTTTAAAGAAAATCTTTCTATTGATCACATCTAGAAGGTCATTTGGACAAGTGTAATGGAAACCAAAAGCAGACAGAACATTGCATGGAGGCAACTTAGGCATGGCTTTTGTGTGTGCGTGTGCGTGCGTGCGCGCACACGCACACAAATTGAACATAGTTCAAAGCCAAAGGAGACTCTAGATGACCCTGACAAGCTCTGCAAAGGAGAGGTTGAGCAAATTCCAGCAGAAATGTCTGTTTCCTCTGGTGGAGGCCGAAGTCAGAAACCAAGGCTTCCTCTGACCACATGAAACATGCTCGCAGGGCAGCAGTTATGACTTTCCTCTCAGCTGTGGGAGCTGACCTTTCCTCTGATTGATGGTGGAGTTCTACAGAACTTCTGGGAGAAACTAAAAACCCTTCTTGGAGGAAATTATCCTCATGGCAGCAACTGCATTGAAGAGTTGCCATGGCACTTGCTTTGCAGCGCTCCAAGCTCTTCATCTAGAAGAAAATAGCATTAAAGAACCACACGGCGGGGGAAGCCGCTGATAGAAGAGCTGTCTGAGTCCATCTCTCTACCCCTGGCTGTGTGTCCTTGGCTATATTATTGAACTCTGAGAGTGTCTGACACCTCACCCAAAGGAGGAAGATAGTAGATTTTGCCAGACTTTTTCTCCAAGGATGGTAATGACATTTAAACAAGAGGATAAATATTGCAAACTACACATCTTGTATATAAAGTAGGAAGTAATCAATCCCCTCTGAACGTTATGACCGCCTGGAACTTTGGGATAGATGTTTTATGGATTAGATACTGTTGGAATGGACCATATCTATTTGTTAAGAAAAGTGAAAGACTAGGGAGAGAGAGAGAGAGAGAGAGAGAGAGAGAGAGAGAGAGAGAGAGAGAGAGAGAGATTTTAGCAAACCATGGTTATAGGTTTTACTTGCATCTCCCTCGCAGGTTATTTATTATGGCGCACACTGAAAAAGTTATGCATAAGTTACCACTTTCCCATGGCCACATGAGCAAGTGTGCACATGCACACTTCTGCCAGCACTCATGGAAAAAGTGGGGCCTCTCTGTGTGTAGGCAGGAGAACCCAGGCTATGTGCTCCTCTGCAGGCATAGGGGATCCCTCGGAGGATTTGTATCATTTGGCCAAATTATTTTCTCCTCCATGTTTTGGTCAGAAAAGTGCATCAGTGCCAGGAAGAGCCACATTCATGTTCAGAACACTCACCATGTTTGTTTTTAACCCCTTTCCTTTCAACACACATCCTACTCTGCCTTCTTAATCCACAACACAGCCTAAGGAAGAGACGTGGAGGATGCCAAGCCTGAGAGAGATCTTGCAGCTAGCTGAGTCAGAGCTGATACTTGATGCGGTAATTTGAATGTAATTGGCCCCCATAGATGGATAGGGAATGGCACTATTACCAGGTGTGGCTTTGTTGTAAAAGGAGTCACCTTGTTGGAAGAAGTGTGTCACTGTGGAGGTGGGATTTGAGGTCTCATATGGTCAAGCCACGCCCAGAGTGACAGTTCACTTCTCATTGCCAGCGAATCAAGATGTAGAACTCTCAGCTCCTTCTCCAGCACCATGTCTACCTGCATGCCTCCATGAAGACAATTCTAACCCTCTGAAACTGTTAGCTAGTCCAAATTAAGTGTGTTCTTTTGTAAGAGTTGCCATGGTCATGACATCTTTTCATATCAATAGGACCCCTAACTAAGACACGTGACTTCCTTCTCTTTTCACTCTTGGAAAACGTCCTTACATCTCTGATGTTTTGGCGCTCAGGCTGTGTGCTAGCTCTAATCTCTGTTAGCCTGAAGATGTCCCTGTGTTCTTTATCCCTTCTCCTTCATCTGCCTGCTCAGCAGTCCTGTTCTTCCCTTGGATGATAACTCTTCAAACACTTGATTGTAGATCCCTAGTTTGGTGGTTTTACTCTCCCCCAACTGAGCCTACCATCCTCTTAGTCTTCAGATTGAGTCCCTTGGCAGTGGCTTTTAAGAGAGGGTAGCCAGTAGAGGACAAGCCTCTCAGGCAGCTCCATGCTGCCCCATTATACATTGTTTACAATGGAAGCTCTTAGGACCAAAGCAAGAGCAACTCAGAGTTCAGAAACACTAACAAGTACTTATTTTTCTGCTTTTATTATATATATACCTCTAGTCTTGGTCTGGCAGTACACCTGGCATTCATTGAAGACTTGCTTCAACCTACAAAGAAGAAGCCCGTTTTCTGCCTGATGGTGAGGTCACGCTGATCATACTGCCTTTCTAGGGTCTTACAATTGGGAGATGCTTAACGGCAATGTGTGGCTTATTTAGGAGACCTGTTCAAGGCCTGGGTCTTCTCTCATCTCTTGTTTAGTGGGGAGGGTAAGCCCTTCCTTGTGAACTGTAGGAACTTAATCAGTTAGTGGGAGGGAATGCCCCTGACCTAGGAATCATCTAAGCATGAACTGTCTGTGTTGTCTTCTTCCCGATTATATTACATGCAGAGGCACCCACCCCAAACCTTCTCTTTTGGAACAGGAGAAAAGCTGACAATTCTATAAAGACGGTCAGAACTGCCATATTGGTGGAAAAGTAAAAGAAAATACTTCCTTCTGTGTCAAGGAGGGTAATGACTCTGTAGCCTTGGGACAGGGACTTCTCTACACGCCCTATTTGAAAATTAGGAGAGTGGAAGGAGGGAGAATATGAACAAGGAGGTCAAGACCATGAGGATTTCACCCATTGAGACAGTTTTCCTGAACCAACGGGAGCTCACCAACTCCAACTGGACTGGGAATGAATGAGCATGGGATCAAACTAGTCCCTCTGAATGTGGCTGACAGTTGGGACAGACTCAGGGGCCAATGACAGTGACACTTCGATTTGTCTCTACTGCATGTACTGGCTTTCTGGGATTCTATTCTCTTTGGATGAATATCTTACTCAGCCTAGATGTAGTGGGGAGGGCCATGGACTTTCCAAAGGGCAGGGTGCCTTGCCCTCTCTTAGGATTGGAGGGGGTGGGATGGGAGGGTGTGTGGAGGGAATGGGAGGAGGGGTGGGATTGGGAATTTGGATTTGTATTTTTTAAAAGTAATAAAGTAAAATATTTTTAAAAAATAAAAGTAGAAGGAGTGAGGTGTCCTCTGGCTAGGAGACACCATGTCCCCTAAATTCAGTTATGGAGCCCCAAACTCTTACAAGAGCTCAGTGAGGAGAGGAATGCTTTGAGGTGCTACTGATAAATAGTAAAGACTTTCTGGGTCAGAATGTTTACCCCTACTTACAATACTCATTCAGGATTTCATGCTTATAATAAAGATTTTGTTTTACTTAAAAAAAATCTGTGTGTGCTGTGTATACCAGGCTGATGTTGGATTCCCCTCTGTGTGCTGTGAATACCATTGGTTAATAAAGAAACTGGCTTGTCCTGATAAAGCAGAGAAGAGCTAGGTGGGAGGAAGAAGGCAGAGTCAGGAGAAGCCATGTAGCCCCACTGAAGATAGACGCTGAAACTTTATCTGGTAAGCAGTAGTCTCATGGCAATACACAGATTAATAGAAATGGGTTAAATTAAGATTTAAGAGTTAGCCAATAAGAAGCTAGAGCTAATGGGCCAATAAGTGGTTAATTAATACAGTTTCTATGTGGTTATTTGGGGCCTTAGTGCTGAGCAGTTGGGAAATAGACAAGTGACCCCCTACAACACTAGGCTGACCTTGAACACACAGAGTTCTCTCTGCCTCTGCATCTCTAATGAGATTAAAGGTGTGTATCTCCAGACCACCATGCTTTTGTTTGGGCTTATTTTTTCTTGACTCTTTGGTGTTCATTTTGATGTTTTCTTTTGAGACACACACAGAGAGAGAGAGAGAGAGAGAGAGAGAGAGAGAGAGAGAGAATAATAAGTTGGATGGATCCAGAGGTAGGGGTGGGGAGTTGAAGGACAAGAAAAGGATCGAAAACTAATTTTTAAATTAAAAAATTCTATGTGTGGATGTTGTCCTGAAGTTCAGTGTTGCCACAGACCTAAGAGAAACCTGGGTGTTTTCTATGCTGAGTCAACCCCATGTAATCCAGTTGTTTGTGGTGGTAAAATAGGAGGAAGTTTTGTTTTCTAGAAACAGGTCAGTCTTAAGCCAGAAAGACACAGACTGTGTAAGGACAGTGACAGCAGATACTGCAGAACACATAAAAAGGAGCATTCTGAAAACAGCAGCACAGAGTGTAAGATGAGGGGTTCCTCACCCATGGGTGCATTCATACAGTCAGAGCAGCAATCCATCCTTATGCTCTTGGATACCCGAGTGTCATGTCCCCAGAACACAGTGAAACAAGTATGTCACTGTGGATCTTGAAAGTAGGGGGACTCTAGCACAAAAATCTACAAAATCGGAATGGCCTCACCCAGAGGATCTTCTAAGCAGTGGACTCCTTAGCTACAGGTCTTACTTAACCCTGGACACAAGAGACTGCAGTGCCCAGCTCCTGGGCCAAATATCTGCTCATGGGTAGGAGGAGACATGGAGACAGCTGCTGTTTTGAGGGTGAAACAGTGACACCACCATGCCCCCCTCCCCTGGCTGTCTGCACTTTTCCTATCCCTGCTCTGGTGAACACAGAGTCCCTGTGCTGCAATGGTAGAGTTGTCACTCTGGAGTGATCACCACGCTGGGGACAGCTGTCCCTGAGTCATGAAGCAAGAGAAAAGCTCTAGTATGTGAAGGCCCTGAGATGAGGGAGGGGTGTCATTGTGGCAGATACGCAGAGGAAGACCAAAGGGAGAAGGAAGGCTGTGGATCCAGACCCAGGGAAGGGAGATTAGACGGTGCTTCTCTTGCATTAGCTGTCCATCAAGAGACAATCGGGAACTGATCCTTGCCATGTTACAGCGCCATAAATACACACTGTATGACTTTCGCTAGATTCATTTATTTTCAGAAAGAGTTATTCTAAGAAGATACATTATCCTTCCGATAGCTGCCAGTCTTTTGACCCATTGCAACCCTTGCTCCATTCTTGGTTCATTAGGTACCACCAATGCTTCAGACGCCAGGAAGAGAGACATCTTCTGGGGAAACTAGTCTCCGTAGACTCCATTGAAGCAGATGGACTTTAATTTGTCACAAACTATTGGCAGCTTATCCCCCAACCAACTCCAGCTGACACTTTTAAGAGTCAAATTGCTTTAACATCTCTGAAACGGGTCCATTTAATCCTCATTTTGGCAACTGTTTAGATATTGCTCTTCTTCAAAGTTGTTCTTCATTGCTCTCAAACACAGGGTTGCTGTAGGACACCCCCTGCATGTCTGAGTAGGAGATTTGGTTTAGTGGGGGCCAGCTTGAGTCATTTGCCAAATTCCTCTGCCATATTCGATACTGGCTTTTAGATTGATAGCCGAAACATCTCTTGACTGCTAGCCACAATGCTCGGTTTTCAATAATGGTCTCCTGCAAGATAAAAGATAAACAGTCTTGTGATTTAAGTTACCTAATTCCATACATCATAATCAGACGCTCCTTCCGTGTTTGCTTACAAAAGTGTGGGACCTAAGCAAATCTTCAGAAGTTTTGTAGCCACATTCTCAAACCTTTCCACTTAAGGAACTCAGCTGGAAGAAGGAATTTTCAAAAACCTGAGCATTATGCTGGAAGCAACCTACCTCAAAGATAGTTCTTGGGAATATCACATCTATACTAAATTTAAAATTGTTCAAATTCTATATTTCACACCATACCACTTCCAACTCCATGCCTTATAAAATGACGTTTTATAAAGTTTTAGCATCTCATAGAACCAAGTGTGTGGAAAGATGTGCAATGTGTCTTTGATACACCTCAGTCAGGCATTGCTGGCTGTGGTGAGCACAGGCCAATGAGGGTTAAATAGAGGCCTCAGTCTTGGGATTGGAGAAATATTGGTTCATTCCATAACTGTCAGGTCATTACTACGGCCAGGCCATTAGTCTGAGATCTGTGTCTAGTTCCCAGCAGTGAAGAGGAAAGTCTATTAGCCTAAACCGGTTGGGTTAGAAATAATAATCCCTTCCTTATAAATGCTGTAAGGATTATACAACTCTCCTTGCAATGCAGGGCAGGGTAGGGCAGGGCAGGGCTATCACCCTTTACCACCACCCCCAACGACCTTTTTACTAATGGTTGTGCGCTGAGGCCCTGCTTAACTTGCCTTCACCTTCACTGAAATGTCTCTTTACTATTATAAAAGTGATATGTCTCAAAAAAAATGTTTAGGACTGAAGAGATAGCTCAGCAATTAAGAGTGCTAGCTGCTGGCAGCTCTTATAGAGGACCAGAGTTCAACTCCTAGCACCACATGGCCCATCACAGCCATCTGTAGCTCCAGTTGCTGGGGACCTGAAGTCCTCTTCTGTCCTCCTTGGGTATGCACATGGTGCACAGACACACATTCGGGCAAACCACATGCACACATACAAAAAATCCATTGCACTTTGAACTGTCGCTTCATTCCATGAGTTAGCATGAACCTTAAGCGAAACTAGTCATAAGGAAAATCACAGAAGAGGTTGGTTCACATGTGTGTGCTCAAATGTGTGTGCGTGAGTGTGTATGTGGGTGTGTGTTCCATTTTGTCATATATTGTCCAAAAGTTGAACGTCTTAGATATTTTCATAAAAGAAAAGGAGAACAAAGTGACAAAATTGGAACTGATTTTGATGTCCATCCAGGGTATCTTTTGTGTACTGAGGAACTATGGAAGATGCAGGCTTCCTAAAATCTGCCCTTCTCTGTTACTTTAGCCTTGTTGTCCATAGTAAAGATAGGAATCACAGCTTGCCAGAATCTTTTCCTGGGAACACTGGTAGGCCTCTTAGAAGGAATTAACACCCAGAGAGCCATCATCAGCATCTGGCCAACCTGTTAGTTGGCCTTCCCACAACAGGAGCACTGCAGCCTTTCTGGAGCTGGGCAATGGCGGGGGCACTGGCAATGGCGGGGGCACTGGTACCAACTCCAAGTTTTAAAATATAACAGGTGCAAGGAACCTAAGCATTTTTTCAGACAGTTAAAGGAGAGATGGGCATCTCCATGCGGTGTGGAACTTCTCTCCTTCTAGTGTGCTTCCTATACTCCCTTGCCACTCTCCGATGAACAACTGAAGCATTCATTGCTGCCTGATCTGCCTTATGAGTCTGCCTTATAAACTAAATGCATGGCTAGAAGCAAAAACAAAGCTTTGATGCAAATCCATTCTTTAAAAAGAATTCTCTGTACACTTTCCCAACTGACTACCCAGTTCGTAAGTACATGCACATGCATGCAGAGTAATAAAAAAAAAAGATGGGCATTATTAAAGCCATTCATATCAGCTCTCATGCTTCTGAGCAGACAGGAAGCGAGATTCAAATAGTAAGATCTCACTTGAACTCATTTGTTCCGGGCTACTCTAAAATGAACATTAGAGCTCCCAGCTCCGCCTGCTCAGGCACTGGGACCGAACCCGAATCGGGAGGGCAAAGGAAAGGGTGGTAGTTCCTTTGTCTCCATAGCCTGCCTGCAGCAAGCAGGGTGGGCCCTTTGTTTGCGAGCTACCCAAGCAGCACCGAGTTTCGATCTGGGCACCCGGGAGAGACATCTTTGGGGTGAGTCAGTGCTGCTGCAGCCGGGAACAGGGAACTCAGACGTTCCTCATCCCTCCTACACTTCCTGGTCAACCTGCAGGGGCTATACTGCCCTATACCTCCTCTCTCTTCCTACCCCATCCAGCTCACATCCAGAAACCCCCACCCCCTGTCTCCCTCCTTCCCCTCCTTGGCGGCATAGCACCTCCCAGCTCAGCCTGCTAGGGCACTGGGACCGAATCCTAATCGGGAGGGCAAAGATGGTAGTTCCTTTGTCTCCATAGCCTGCCTGCAGCGAGCAGGGTGGGCCCTTTGTTTGCGAGCTATCCAAGAAGCACAGAGATCCGATCTGGACACCAGGAGAACCATCACTGGGGAGTGACATCACTGGGAAGATACATCAGTGGGCAAGAAGACCTGATCCTGTAAAAAGATCCATAGGGGAGCATTCGGAGGAAAAGATGGGCAGGCGCCAATGCAAGAATTCACCCAACAATCTGAAAAACAACATGAAACCTCCAGAACCCAACGACCTCATAACAGGAGGACATGAACACCTTAATCAAGAAGAAGTAGAAAAAACTGACTTTATGAAAATGATAGAGGCCCTTAAACAGCATATAAAAAAACGCCCTTACAGAAATGGATGAGAAGTATAACAGAAAGTTTGAGGAATTGAGTAAATCAGTGAATGATACCCTAGGAAACCAAGGAAAAA
>NC_022010.1:38688885-38694811 GCF_000317375.1 Microtus ochrogaster
CAGTTTGGTTGTTCACCTTCCTAGACATGGACGGAGGGGGCCGGACCTTGGACTTTCCACAGGGCAGGGAACCCTGACTGCTCTATGTATTGGAGAGGGAGGGGGAGAGGAGCTTGAGGGAGGGGTAGAAGGGTGGGAGGAGGGGGAGGGAAATGGGAGGCTGGGAGGAGGCGGATACTTTTTTTTTTCCTTTTCTCAATGAAAAAAAAAAAAAGATTAGAGCCAGACCTCAGCAAACCAGACAACACTTCAAATGCTGCACAGGAAGCCAGGCATCATGCCTACCCTTGAGAAAACTGATTGGACTATGTATGACACAAGCTGGCTCCTGTTGAAGTTAGGTGGATTTGGGAAATAACCAGGCTAGCTAAAATATAAAGCAATTTTATTTTTACTTATTATAAGGGGAAAACTCACAAAACAGGAACGAGAAGACCAAGCTCAGCTGTGCTTCGAGGGAACCACACAGAGAGAGCGCACTTGGGCGACTAGCTGCCATTTTTCTCCAGGTCCCATAAAACCACACCCTAACTTGGTCCCACTTCTTAAAGATAATTGGTTGACAATAATTCCCCATCAGGCTCCCAGAATGTGTTTGGCTCGGTTCCCACCCAGCATTTCTTTACTCTTTCTGGCATATATATAGAATCACCTAAAGGAAAGACATCTTGCTGAGCCCATGACAGTCTTTGCCTACTCTCTTAGGTTCATTCTTCACTTGAGGCAGGAAAACATAGCATCCATCATTTCCAACTGTAATAGTCCTCTGTTGAAGACTCAGTGATTCTACTCTGTCTCTAAGTACCTGCTGACCATAGAGAAAGGGCTTGGTGGACAAGAGGATGTCATAGGGAAGAGTCTAAGGTGTTTAATTTTTCGATTTAGAAGTTGTTGGCAGCCCATAGTAAACATGCATGTGTGTAGCTTCATCTCTCACGCTTGAAAACCAAAGAAGATGCATCACTCTAATGAGAATCAGTCACCCATCCCAACTGCTGGGCGTACACAAGGTCATTGCTAACATTCAACTTAAACGACTCTTACACAGTCCCTACTAGAATTTTAAATGCAATGATTATAGTATTAAATGCAATAGCTACTAACACAAGTGCTTGCCTGTAGAGCTTAATAGCAAAGAAGACATCAACACAGAAATAGCATGTCTGCTTACTGCCTACGGATTGGGAGTCCTACCCCTCTGCTATCTTTCTCCTGGTAAAATACCCTAAGATGTGTCACAGGGGTCAATGAACTGTTGTGGAAAGAACAAATGTATAAAACCATGATTGAAGGAGTGATAGAAACAAAGTAAAGAATGTTGTGTCACCAGAGATGAAGATGGCTTGTGGCTTACGGTGGGTTTTGCTGTTGTTGTTATTGTATTTACTTTTGTATGTGCTTGGTGGGCCTTGTTTTGTTAAAAAGGAGTGGGGCCCCTTCTTTATCCCTGCTGCCTGACTAGCTTAGCCCCGAAAATAACCACACAGAAACTGTATTAATTAGAACACTGGTTGGCCCATTAGCTCTAGTTTCTTATTGGCTAGTTCTTACATCTTAGTGTAACCCATTTCTATTAATCTGTGTATTGCCATATGACTGTGGCTCACTGGCAAGATTCTAACCAGCATCTGTCTCAGGGAGAAGATCCATGGCATCTCTCTCTCTCTCTCTCTGCCCTTCTTCCCAGCATTCAGTTCTGTCTTCTTCATCTACCTAAGTTCTACCCTATCAGGCCCAAAGCAGTTTCTTTATTCATTAACCAACGAAAGCAACACATGAACAGAAGACCCTCCTACACCATTGTTTCTTTTTTACTTTTGCTTGGTTGATTTAGGTTTGAACTTCTGAGATTGAATCTCCTCATATAACCCAGGCTAGCCTCAAACTCTTGATCATGCTACCTAAGTTTCCCAAGTTCTAGGATCACAGACAGGCTGCGTCATTATGCCCAGATAGGTTTATGTCTACTGAACACTTACTATGTGCTTTCCACTGCTCACATTTCAGTCCGTATGTATATAAAGTAAGGTATAATTACTCGTAGCATTTTATAGAGGAGGAACCAAACTGAATGAAACAGAATAATTTACTCAAATCAAGCATCAGTGAAGAGCTGAAGCTAGGATTCACACCAGAATGATTGCCTGAGCCTGGACACTTAAATGAAAATATAACTGGAGAAGGACTTCCTGCTAGGACACTATGACAAACTTGGACACTTGAAAACTATTGCTCTTTCTTGTCCACCCAACCTGAAGAGAAAAAAAAAAAGACAAGCAACCAATCTAAGCCAACCTGTCTGAGCATGGATTCCATTACCCAGAATGCCTTTTTACTCAGAATAACAATGAGAAAGTCCTAACTAATGAAGAAGTCTGCTGATGTACTATAGGGAAATTTGTGTTTCCTAGTAATACATTCATAACTGAGGAAATAAAAACTTATGAGTACTTTCTTCCTACCCATAAATGGGTGTGTCTCACAACTGAGCTGGAGGCCTGAGTAAGAAGCCATGAAAGAACACATTGAAGGCTGATGGTTCTGAAAAGTGCAGACCTCTGGCATGTGAGAGTCCTGAAGAGTCCACCTCAAGGCTGGTCCCTGAATCAGTAAATGCCTTTGCTGTTTAAACCGCACTTAGTGAGCTTTGTTAACTACCCGGAAGACCCAGGGATCAGGAAAGATTCATGAAGAGGGCCATCCCATGATTGTGCCATCGAGAATGGAACAGAGTGTCAGCATGCAGATAGGGAGAAACATGTTCCAAATAAAGAGAGCAGTCAGCCAGGCATGTGCATGAGCGTGTCCTTTAAATCAGTGTTTCTTAACCTGTGGGTTTTGAACCCTTTGAGGTCACATATCAGATACTTATATTATGATTCATAACCATAGCAAAATTACAGTTATGAAGTAGCAACAAAATAATTTTACATGGTGGGTTTACCATAACATGAGGAACCATATTAAAGAGCCACAGTATTAGGAAGGTTGAGGACCACTGCTTTGAATGATGGGGAACCCCCTTCTGCAATTCAATCTGAGGACACCAACATTAGTCTGACTGTTTTGGAGAATGAATAGCTTGGCATAGTTCTGTCAAAGTGTGATGCCCAAACCCATCACGGTAGAATCCTCTGGCAACCTGTTGGATGAACAAGGTCTCTCACCTCCTGAGCCAGACCCCATGAAGGGAGAGCTTGATAATCGGCGCTTCCATATTATCATTTTAACAAGCCTGCCTGATGAGTGTGGTGCCCGCTCTGCCTTGGCATAACCTGATTTAGCCTCCAGAGAGAGGCTTCAGTGCCCTGATGCAGGGCTCTGTTCTTCTCCTGTCCACTGTGTCAGTCTTTGCTCTGCAAATAATAGAATGTTCTCGGAGATTCTGTCCTCGCAGCCCTAGCTGGGACGTCAGGTTGTAAGGAAGTCACACCCATACTGACTACCCAATTCTACAATTCCAAGCAAAAATGATGACAGAACCCAACATTTCTCCACGGATGACTTCATTAGGTACTACCTTCCAATGCCAGGCTTTGAAGAAGGTGGATTATGTCTAATGTCACTGAGAGAAGAGAGGGTGAAACAGTCAGAGGTAAAAATGGGCACAAGCTCATTTCACTAAGGAAATGGAGCATGCGGGGACTGTAGAAGGAAATCTGGAAGAGCTCGCTGTAAGACTCATTTCCCATCACAGGTGAAAACAATACAAATTGTTAAATGCAAGAAGCTGGATACAAAAGGGCACATGCCTCTGAAGCAAAATGTTGTGCACCTGAAATTCCAACACTCCATAGGTAAAGGCAGGATGACTGGAAGTTCAAAGCCAACCTCGGTTACATTGTAAGACTCTGTCTTTAAAAAACAAACAAAAAAAAGGAGTTGTGGGAGTGGCTTAGTGGTAGAGTCCTTACCTAGCAGGTACAAGTCCTTACCCTGGGTCCAATCTTCAGCACCGAAGACAAAACAAAAAACAAAGCTGTGTACAAAATGATTTAATCACCTAAAATGTCCCAAATAGGAAAGTCTAGAGAGATGGACAGTGTGTTTGTGGTTGTCAAGGAAGAGGGGTTGCTAAAGGGTGGCACATTTTCCTATGAGAGGATGGACGGCTTCTGGAAGTAGATAGTGTTGATGACTGGACACTCAGCTACTCTCCTGAAAACATTTAATTGTTCACTTGAAAATGGTAAGGTTTTTAATGCACAAATCATATCTCAATTTTAAATGTAAATTCTGTTTGTGCCAGTATTGGGGAATTTTAAGAAAGAATGGAATCTTTAAGATCATGATTGTGTCCTCCCTACCACACTTTACAGATGAAGAAGGCAAAATGTTTGTTTTTCTATCACAGAATGCAACTACACACTGTGCTGTGCCTTTGCTCATAGAGTAAAGGAAGGACCACCACAGTGCCGGACTTTGCACATTAACGTCGCTCCATTCTCTGATGTGGGAGTGTCATATATCAATCTGTTGATTTCATTGGTTAAGTAATAAAGAAACTGCTTGACCCTGATAGGTTAAAACATAGGTGGGTGGAGTAAAGAGAACAGAATGCTGGGAGGAAGAGGAAGTGAGCTCAGAGGCCATGCTCCCCTCTCCCAGGCAGATGCGATCAATGAAGCTCCGACCCAGGATGGACGTAGGCTAGAATCTTCCCTGTAAGTGCACCTAGGGGTGCTACACACATTATTAGAAATGGGCTAGTCCAGGTGCGAGAGTTAGCTGAGAAGAGGCTAGACATAATGGGCCAAGCAGTGTTTAAAAGAATACAGTTTCCGTGTAATTATTTTGGATAAAGCTAGCCATGCGGGAGCCAGGGTGGCTGGAATGCAGCCCTGCCACTCCTACAACAATTCTCAAGCTCCTAATGGACTGGTTCCCACTCACACACACCACAAAAACCCCGGGGGGCACTTACCTCCACAGCAAGGGACACAACAAAGTTGGAGCTGATCATGACAAGAATGTAGACTCTCCACAGGACAGGAGTGCAGAGCAGCTGGCAGAAGATGACGAAGGACAGTTTCAGAACACATATGCTATAAAAGTGTCCATGTTCTCACTGGGAATTTGTATATAGGTCACAGTGGAAACACACACACACACACACACACACAAGCGTGCACGCACACAAAAGCCAGAGTTTGGGGGTTAAGAGCAATTGTGTTTCTTCAGTGGCCCAATGGTTCAGTTCCCAACACCCACATCATCAAGCAGCTCACAACACCTGTAACCCAAGCTCCAGGTGAACCAACACCTGCTTCTGGCCTCCGTGACAGCCTCATGTACTTAAATAAAGTCACACACTGACATACATACAAATTAAATAAATCTAGAATATAAATGGCATGTGTATATAGTACCTATTGCAAGCATATACTTTTACATACACATATACATAAAAACCTGTAAGTGTGGAAGACTGATGTTCAAAACCACTTGAAGGTTGTGACTGGTTTTTTCTTCCTTTCTTTCCTTTCTCTCCTAGTCTCTCTCTTTTATCTAAAATTTCTACATTTTCTAATTTTGGTCACTTTGCAATGAAAACAAATAACAGTAAGTTCTCTTTATCCACTTGCTTTTGTTGCTTTGAAGAAGGAATGCAGGAATGTGACTTTATTCCCAGGCATCTCTGAGGATGCATGTGTGGAATCTCTACTGTGGACAGTGTGGCCTTCTGTCCTCTAGTGCAATGTTTCTCTTCACTGAAGTCCTGCTTTAGAGTGCTGGGTTAGGGCTGCTCTCTCAAGGCTCTGTCAATAGCTTCACAGCCCTTGTCCTTACAAGGGTACTTGCCCAAGGACCACAGGGCTAAAATCAAGCTCTGCACATTTCCTCTGCCTTCTTCCAAGCCCTCTTCAAACACAATTCATGATACTTAAGTGTGGATGGATGGATGTTTGGATGGATGGATGGATGG
>NC_022010.1:38694951-38704602 GCF_000317375.1 Microtus ochrogaster
AGTGGGTGGGTGGATGGGTGGGTGGGAGGATGGGTGGATGGATGGATGGATAAATGGGGTGCGTGGATTAGCCAAGTATACTTTGCTGTGTATTATATGCCATATGCAATGTCTCATATGCTGATGGGAGTAAAAGCTAATGCAATCTTAGGGAGAACAATGTTTTCAAAATTATTATTTGAAGGAATTTACTCCTGACATATTCTTGTACATGACTAAAAAGATGTGTGCATAGTTCTTTTGCTGTGTCTTTGTAAGGTACCAGCATAGAAACAGTTACATCTTAATTAATAAGGGACTGCACATAAGGATACACAATCTATACCATGAAATATAATGCACATACCTATGTAACAAAATATTATGCTATCACTAAAAGTAACGGAGAAGGCTTATGAGCTAGTATGACACAATTACCTAAATGCACGGTTACATGAAAACAATAAGTCACGGGGCTGTGTGTGTGTGGTTGTAGCAGCCATGGAAATATTCCCCCCAGCTCTCCTGCTGATGGGAAGATAAATACACACAGCTATGAAAATGTTCCACTCAGATCTCCCGCTGTTGGGAAGATAAATATTGGCAGCCCCAAACCCAATACTCCAAATCTACCACAATTTTGATTCCATTGCTGTCCTTCCCATGGGCTAGTAAGACCTGTCAAAGAGGACAGCATGGCTTCTCATGAGACTCATTCCTGAAAGATGCTGGCCATTCCCGATGGACAATCTTGACTTAATCCTTCAGTCGCTCTAGACCGAAACTCTTCTCTGGAGCCCTCTTGCTTGCCCTCCCCCTCCACTTCATGGCTTTGACCTTCAAGGTTGTGTGACACCTCTCCTTACCTTCCCTGCCTGCTACCCTTTCCTCCACAGATACCTTCAAGGTTGTGTGACACCTCTCCTTACCTTCCCTGCCTGCTACCCTTTCCTCCACAGATACCTTCAAGGTTGTGTGACACCTCTCCTTACCTTCCCTGCCTGCTACCCTTTCCTCCACAGATACCTTCTACAGTGAATTTCTTGCATGACACATTCCAATTTGATATCAACATCTCAGAATACTGACAAATGAGTTTGTTTGTTACCATTGTGTAAAAATGTGGGAGAAGATTCGCACACATAAGAAATACGTGTACTTCTCTGCAGCTGTAGAAAATAAAGTGTGAAAATATAAAAAAAAAAACAAACCTGATACCATACATTGCCTTCAGACAGAAGCTAGGTTAGAAAGGATGTTTTACTGTATTTACATTTAAATAAAATTTAAACCATGTGAATGTATTTCTTGCTTTTTAAAAAAATCTGGGTTGTGAAGCAACATGATTCAATTCATAAAAACTTCATAAATTTGAAGCAAAACCCATTTACAATACATAAATTTTAAAAGATGGAAGGATAGCATAGAATGTCATAATTTTCCTTGCCTGAATATTCCACATTTTCGAGACTAGACCCATATTTATGTGATAAGAGGGCTTGGTTTTAAACTGAACAATGTCTCTTTTCAGTATCTTTTGTAACACCACTGTCAGGGGCTCCACACAAGCCCTTCCCAAACAAAAACATCCCCTCCTTTATCATTGCAGAGGGCCAACCTATCTGTAACAGGTTTATATGTGCTTTTCCTAACGTGAGTAGGTAAGAATATAGTATCTTGTAGGATTTCAAAGTTGTCTCAGTTACATTTTTTTTAAATGTAAGAGAACGCTTGAAACAGAGGAGCAAGTTTCTTTGAAAAACATCTTTTCAGATATAACTACTAACATAGAGAAAAACATGATTTGAGAATTGAGTACAAATTTGAGAATGAACCTAAAGATGGTTGCGGGCAAAATTTCTTTAAATGGCGTTTGAAAAGGAAAATATATGTGTAGATATTTTTTTTTACCAGTCTCTCAGGGGTTTTTGTTTTCAATGAAAGGTGGGCGCATATTCTTTACAAGGCTGTCTTTAGTCTTCAAATCAACACTTGATGAAATTTTATTTTCTTATTAGCTTAAATTAAAACTAGATACAGTTGATCATTATTTTAAAACTCTGCCAGTTCCAGAGTACATAGCCAGTGTCAGTAGCCCATGTCAGTTCCAACAGTGACCCGCTTTCAAAAGCCAGTGACAAAAATATAATAATTCCAGAGAAGACACTTACGTCCAAACGCCTATGCAAGTCTGGAATATCCGCAAATAGAATGAAAAGACATAGGCCCATCTGTAAAATCAGCACAAGGACAAATATATCTGAGGAAACAAGAACACAAGCTATCATTTTGAGAAGTTGCTCTTTGAAGCATTACGTCTGTTGACTGATAGATTCTAGGTTAATGCTGATTACATTTACTTGACTTCTGCATCCAAATACAGCATCACGAAGGAAAGCACTCATTTCTATTGCAGTGGGTCTCACCGCCATAATTTCTATGCATGTCCTTGATGGGGGATCTTTTTTATATGTATGTTATGTTCCAATTAGTACAGGTGGTAAATATATAGAGACTTGCAATGATAAAATGCCCTTTCGATGAGTGCTTTAAAGACATTCAAGTAACTGCCTTAAATACAAGTCATCTGCCTCAAATCCATTTCTGGAAAACCAGGAATGCCATAAATACATGAAATTTTAAATTGTGATTATATAAAGGAGAACATTCAACTACTTCTTCGTTCCAATGAGGGAAGAGGTAGAATCATTTTCTTGGTACAATTTTGTAGGAGGGTATGAATCCTTCAACTTGTGCTCCCAAATTGTAACAATTAGTACCAATTATATAAATATATGTCTCCAAAACTAACTTGGGCACACACTTCTCCTTAACAACCTCTCTGCCCCAAACTACTCCAGCTAAGAGGGTTCGCAATGCTGTGTGATGAGGCAGGTTCCCCAGGTCGGACCTATTCCCATTCTGCTACCATATGATGCTGTTCCAGTTGAGGGCTGTGACCCTTCTCATGTCCCCAGGAGGAATACCCAACAGACAATGACAAGTAAAGACTAGTCTTTACACTGATCTTCCCAACTTAGACTTATCCCAAGAGAAATCACTAAAGACAACTTCCGGTGGAGCACTGGGCTGAGAAGAGAAAGCTGTCCTTTGATGGAGAGAGGCAGGGGAATGAGGTCGCTGCATTTTTCGGAGTTCTGGACTGGAACTCTAGCTGAGACTCAGCTGTGCCGTTGATTCATGAGTGACCTGAGCATGCCTGTGCTAATGATCAGCGATGGTCAAACCAACAATCCCCCTGTTTCCACGCAGTGTTACTCACAGTTTGTATAGGTGGGCTGCCTGAACGGTTTGCCCTTAGAGAACACAAGGGCCACGATGATACAGTTGATTGTTCCCAGAAACCATATAGTAGTATTCTCAAAACTAGCAAAGGTGCTGTTACTTCTGGTTTTCTCGGGAACATGTGGAGACGTGGTTATAGCTAAGATGCTTTCATTTCTCGTTGGGCAGGCACTACAAAGGAAACCAAAAGAGCCAATGGAATCCTCAAAACATATTTGCATCTGTGGGTCACCATGCAAACAGATAGCAAATTTTTCATAGTTGTCTCCATTGTGGAAAAGGAGACACAAAAATAAAAAAAAAATAAAGACAGATAGATGCATAATTTTGTATGTTTGAATAGGGAAATTGATACATAGGCAGGTTCAACTGTCTACTTGTTCAGTAATCTGTGCATCCATCATATATGTTAAGGATATGGGGGTAGGGGAAGATGAGTAAATTGTGATTCTTCCCTTAGTAATACATAAGGTGACACATACTAATCATTGAACAGGAGCAGTTTTGAAACAGCTCTGCCATGCTGGACTGGACAGGGCAAGCAGGCAGTGCCATATATACCCTCTCAATGCTGCAGCTTAGATTCTTAAGACGTACTTAGCATCTTAAGAAGCACTTCTGGTCAGAAAATAATTACAGATATGCAATAAACACAAATCCAGATTAAAAAAAGATCTCTAAATGGGTCACAGTGTTGGATAAATGTACGAGGCTTGGGAGAGATTTTGATCATTTCACCAGACATGGCTTAAACTGGGCTCCTTAAACTGGGGCAAACAGGAAAGTTATATAATCCCTTGCCACCCTCATTATTAAACAACGCAGCCAAAGATGTGTGACAAAAAAGACAGATGGTTATTGAAAACTTTCTGAAAGGACTTAAAGGCACTAAAATCACTGTCTGATGAAGACCAGTTGCCTCCCTTCAGGTGGGCCAGATGATGTTTGACCGAAATCAGGCTTCAAGGAGCTGGATTAGTGGCCACGCTGATACCTGTGCAGCTCCATGAGGTACCACGGCTGTTTCTGCACGAGGACGAAGCCCACGATGTGCATAGCCAAACTGAGAAGGATGTTGAGGATAACTGAGAGCAGCAGAGGTGGGGAGATCAGCCGCCCTGCAGGCCTGAAAGGCACTAGCTTGGGATTGGCACCATTCAGATTCACTACAAAAGAAATCCAGAGTTTGCATGTGTGAGAGCAGGAAAGCGTTGCATTCTTTTTTTCTCTCTCACGATCTTTATATGCATGTCTGTAAAGTAATAATTTTCCTTACTATACAGATGGGAACTTGATATTTTCAGCAGGTTAATAACTTACATAAAAATAGAGTTAGCAAATATAACAGTTCACATTTTTCATTTTTTGGCTTTCCCCTCCCCCACTCACATTGCCCATTTGAGGGTCATCCTGACTTCGTTTTTATTTTTTATTGATTTGTAAATAATATCATTCAAAATTTCTACTTCCTCCCCTCCTCCCATTTTCCTCCTGTTCCCCCACTCACCCTCACCCTCTAGTCCTAAGAGAGGGCAGGGTACCCTGCCCTGTGGGAAGTCCAAGACCCTCCCCCCCTCCATCCAGGTCTAAAAAGGTGTGCATCCAAACAGACTAGGATCCCAAAAAGCCAGTACATGCAGTAGAAACAAATCCCAGTGCCATTATCATTGGCTTCTCAGTCAGCCCCCATTGTCAGCCACATTCAGAGAGTCCGGTTTGATCACATGCTCGTTCAGTCCCAGTCCAGCTGGCTTTGGTGAGCTCCCATTAGATCAGGCATGCTGTCTCAGTGGGTGGAAGTGTTGCATTCTTAATGGTAAGAGTGGTATGATTAATGCACCTGTCAACCCTTGATCTGAGAAGCTTCTACTTGCAGCAGATGGTGATTAACACACTGACACCTATAACTGATCAAAGCAGAGAATAAGAGACTATAGGGTGCTCAGTCCTAAACAGGACCTCTGTATCACAACCCAGTCCCCCCCACACACTAAAAATAATGCTAGGATTTTTGCCAAAGAGGAGCCAGAAAAACTGTGCAAGTGGGAGGTAGCAGATGACTACAATGGGACAGGGACACAAATGGATGCTCATATAGCCAACTAAAATCCACGTAAAAATCTGAGAGAGCTTCAAAAGGAATCCTAGACACAAAAGAACAGAGTTAAGCATGGTTTGGTAGTGGCATTTTCTTGGGTGGGCTCTGCTTGCTAGAAGCAAGCAGAGGCATGGTTCCTTTAAGAGAGGTTTTCCTGATTCAGCGCTAGCAGAAAAAGCTAAGCTGTTTTGAAACTGCAGCTTTCTGGCCCATGCTGCCTGTGCAACCTCTGGCTCTTTCGGGAGACCGAGCATTTAAATGGGGTTTGTAACCAAAGTGCTACAGTTTGCTTGATGGCAACATAGAGCAGCTGTGTGCCTAAAAATGGGGCAATGTATTTGGCTCTCAGAGGCAGCAAACAGCTCCACCATGCTGGACTGGGTGGGACAAGCAGTCAGTGCCATATATGCCTTAGCAATGCCACAGCTTAGATTCTTAAGAAGCACTTAGCATTTTAAGAAGTGCTCTGGTCAGAAAATAATAACAGATATGCAATAAAGACAAATCCAGATAAAAGAGATCTCTAAATGGGTGTTGGATAAATGTACGTAAGCTTGGAAGAGAAAAATAAAAATAGTATAGAGAGTTATGAAGAGAAGTAAATGGTTTAAAAAACAAAGTCTTTAAAGAAATAGAATACAGTCATGGATTAAAAGGGGCAAAAAAATAAGCCATGTAAAGATGGAAAATACACAGAGAGTCTGGATTATATATATTACTGTGTTTTCTTTGAATTTTTTGACTGTGAAGGAGATAAGTAACCAAAATATATATCTTAAAGCTATCTTGATTTCAAAATATGGATCTAAGGATAAGTTGCTTTGGAAAAGAGATTCTTCTTTTGTTTCCACAGAAGATGAGAACCTGTGAAATTGCTTCTAGACTAATGTGGTTTGATGGACCAAGACCTTCTGAAAGGTCACTTTGAACACCCCCCAAAATTACTTTGCCCAATAAAAAGCAGGAATCAGTTTGGAGAAGAACTATGCCCATATTCCCAAATATTGTTTATAAATATTTGTTTACATTTAAAGGGGGATATGATATAGAGATAAATACTTTGCATTGATATAGATCTTAGTTTATTGATACAAATTTAAGGTCAATTTTGGCACATGTACATGTATTTCTGATCTTGATTGAAGTATTGTGTTTGTACAGCTCATTTAGAAATATAATGCATAATTAAGAAATACAGGTTAATAGATAATCATCTATAATAGTCAACCTTGTAGACATGTTAGTTAGATTTTCTAGATATATAGATATATATTTCAGATAGGCATTCTTCATATCTTTCAAAGACTACAGAATATGGCATGTAAAATGTTTTAAGAACTTGGGACTTTTCATGACAGTAAGACACATCTGCTCCTGGCAGCATCAGTTTATTTCAAGAGGAAGATTGGCATCAAAGAGGCTCCTTATGGAGCTAGTTAACCATTTGGGCAAGAAACTGCTGTTGCCTGGACTGCTTGATGAACTGTTCATGCAGAACCCACAGAGAAATGACTGCTGAATTTGCCTAAAGGTGAGATGGTCCTTCAGGTTCCTGATTTATCAAAGAGTGTGCCAAACATTCTGCAGGACACAGAAGAAAGTGACTGACAAACTGCTAATAGAGGCAGAACTGTCTTTGAAGTTTCCTGCTTCATGGAAAAGTCTGCTTGATACTATGGGCTAGTAGGCTGAAGATGGGTGCCCCAATGTTACAGAAGAACTTTGGATGACTACTCATTACAGAGATATGACATTGCAAATGCAATTTGAAAAGCTCAGTAATAAATTGATGACTATAGTTTTCAACCAATAGCAAAACAAAACTATCAAACCTAGAAAAGGAGGTTAATTTTGTACCCAAAGTTACTACATACACAATAAGGCTCAGAACAAAATGAACTAAAAGAAATCACCACTGAAGAATCACACACATTGGCCGGGAGGTGGTGGCACACACCTTTAATCCCAGCACTTGGGAGGCAGAGACAGGCAGATCTCTGTGAGTTTGAGACCATCTGGTCTACAAGAGCTATTTCCAGGACAGGCTCCCAAACCACAGAGAAACCCTGTCTCAAAAAACCAAAAACCAAAAACCAAAAAAAAAAAAATCACACACATTAAATTTTATATTCAAAGACTTTCTAATAGTTGTTGCAAATATTGCTAAAACCTAATTGAAGGGTCTGGAAAGATGGCTCGGTGGTTAAGAGCATTGCCTATCCTTGTCAAGTTCAATACCCACCAGCCACATGGTGGCTCACAACCACATGTAACTCTAGCTCCTGGGGATCAGATACCCTCTTCTGGCATCTGAAGGCACTGCACACACAAGGTGCACAGATATTTATGGGGGCAACAGCCATACATATAAGATAAAAACACATGAAAACATTGTTATTTAAAAAAAGAACTATTTTTTAAAAAAAATGTGAACAAAAATAAGGAAAACAATAGTTAAAATGAAATAGACTGTCAACAAAACTAAAGAAATTATTAAGTCAAAAGACATGATGCCACAGGAAATACAATAAGTGATGTCAAAAGAATCATTACAGGAGTAAGGAGCTACTTCGATGTGTAAGAGAACTAGATGTTAAAACAAGATGGAGTGGGTTCAAATCCTTAGCACTCATATAAACAGCTGGGCATGGCTATGCATGCTGTAAATCCTGCACTGAGAGGCAGAGTCGAGCAGATCACAAGTAGGCCTAGTCAAAAAGTAAGCTTCGGGTTGCAGACCCTGTCTCAAGAGAGAAAAGAAGAGGGAATAGAGAAAGACTCCTGATTCTTCAAGTTGAGGACATCCTGGGCTACATATCAAAACCTTAGTTCACGAAAGAAAATATAAAAATAGTGAGAAATGGAAAAATGGTTCAGCAGGTAAAGGGACTTGCTCAACTCAGAAAACCTCAGTTCAGTTACTGGGACCCAGATGGTGAAGGGAAATACTGACTTTCACAAGCTGTTCTCTGGCTTCTGTGTGTGTATCATGTGCACACGTGTACACACACACACACACACACACACACACACACACACACATTCTCTCTATGTCTAAATAAAATACACTTTAAATTTTTAAGGTCAAAAGACAGTATGTATAATAGGAGAAACCATTTTATCCTTTTGTAGTCAAGCTGAGAAATTCAAATCAAATCATGATAGGTCAGGCTGAATTTATATATGTAACAATAATAAGTAGAGGTCATGAATTTGAGGAGTGCAGGTAGCATAGAAGAGTTGAGACAAGGAAAAGAGGGGCATAAATTATGTCAATATAGTAATCATATATAAAATTTTCAAAAAATTAAAATATCATTGAACTATAGATAAAATTATTTTTTTCAAAATTAAATACTTAGTTATTGTTGAGGCTGCTTAGAAATGAGAACTATCTTTCATTGCTAATGAAAATTTTAAAATGGTACAGTCTCTAGGAAAATGGTTTAGTGTTTGCTTGAAGAGTTAAATATGTAACAGTCATATAATACAGAAATTCTATTTTATTACTTATAAAACTGAAAAAAGCTCAAGCAGGTTATTTATGCAAATATCCATTGCAACACTGTCCACAACAGACAAGAGGAGGAAGCAACTTAACTCCATCACCAGAGTAACAGAAAAAAATGTGAATACATACATACATACATAATCAGGGAATATATATTCACTGAATAACATAATATTTATCTACAATACGGAATGAAGTTCTGATCCATGATGCAAAATGTAAGTGAAGGAAACAGAAACAAAGGAAAAAATTATATGTCTTCATGTATATAAAATATGTGGATTATGCAAATTAGTGCAAATAAAAAGTAGAGAAATTACCCCAGATTGGAAGAGAGAGTTGGGAGTTCTTGCTCCATGGGTAAGGTATCTGTTTGGGTACAGTAGTGATGGAGGTGGCACAGAATTTTTAATGCAATTAGTATTTCATGATAATATGCTTAAATGAAAATTTTTATGTTATAGGTATATTTTTAAAAAAATGTAATGAAATTTACAAACAGTTATCAAAGGAAAGGAAAAGAATTTATGAAACAATATTAAACCAGCCATGGAGGCATGCACTCTTATCTTCCCCAGACTTGGAGTTTGAGACAGAAAAATCACAAATTTGAAGGCAGACTGGATTATATAGCACAGCCTGGTCTCAAAGAAATTCAATATGTACAATGCTAGAGAAAACGTAATTCAAATTCTCAGTTTTTATAAAAAGAGAGAGAGAGAGAGAGAGAGAGAGAGAGAGAGAGAGAGAGAGAGAG
>NC_022010.1:38704702-38717279 GCF_000317375.1 Microtus ochrogaster
AGAGAGAGAGAGAGAGAGAGAGAGAGAGAGAGAGAGAGAGAGAGAGAGGAAGAAATTCATGAGGGACTTAAAGTGCTTAGCCCTGAATGGAAAGATGAGCTAGCCTTGCTTGTTTTCATAAATAATAGAGTTTAAGAACACACATACTTAATATTTTTTAAAAGAAAAATGATCAGGTTATTTAAGAGAAGATAGAGTAAATCCCCTTTACTAAACAGTTGAGAAGACCCACAAATTAGATGAGAGCTGTGTCCAAAGAAACATGAAGAACTTTGAAGGAAGAAAAGTCAGGCTATTTGGTGTCCTTCTGAATGGCAGACTTGGGATGGATGAAGGCACACAGATAGCACTGGTTCTGGGAAAAGGAAAGGTCTATTAGCTGTAGATACTGTCCAAAAGTATTCTTTCATAAGACCTAGCAGATGCCAATAAGCTGTTGCCTGTGCTAGCCATCGCTGGAGGTACTGGTAACACAGCAGTGACCAAAACAAACAGCGTCCTGGTCTCAAACAACACATACTCAAAGCAGAAGAATGCAGGTTAAAAAAAATCAATCAAAATCAATCTAAAATTATAATATCAAATTATGTAAAAGTAATGTGAAAATAATGCATATTTTTATGGCAAAGAATAATTATCTTGGACACAACGTAAAGGTAATGATATTTCAGCTGAAACACAAATAATGAGGAAACGCCACAGTTGTGTGAGGCACTAAAGGAGATTATGTTACCCAAAGGGCAGGGAAAATGCAAGGCTGCTGTGGTGACCACTTGACAAAAAAGCAGAGCCACCAGCCTGAAAGGCACAAGTAGGTGTTCACATGATCAGAGGTGGTGTTGACATAGGTAGGACCTTAGTCACATAAGATTTGGGTTTCATGAGATGGGAAGTTACTAAAGACTTTTGTTTGCATCTTATCTACTATTATTATTGCAGTGGGCATGTGCCTCTACATGAGTGTGACCAGAAGAAAATTCTATGGAGCAGTTTCATCCTCCCCTACCATTTCCATGTGGATGCTGGGGACAAAAGTCTCGGCCTGCATGGCAAGCAGCTGTACCTGCTGACCCATCTTGCCAGACCCCGCTGGAGCATTTTTAAGCAGGAGAACAATGTCATAATATTTACAAAATTCTTTGTGTTGTGTGAAAGGTAAATGGAAACTAAAGACAGCTTGTGCAGAAATATTATAGGGCAAGCTGTGGCTTTGCAGCATGTAACTTTTAAAAGGGCAAATGGAGTTGGCAGCAATGGAGTGAAATGGAGTGAAAAACAGATCACTGATAAAAGCAGATATATGGATGGATGGATTATAGATAGATGATAGATAGATAGATAGATAGATAGATAGATAGATAGATAGATAGATAGATAGATAGATAGATAGAGGCAATGCTGGCCTGGTTAACTGTTGTGAAATACTATTTGAACAAGGCAAAGATGTGTTACATTTGTTTATGCTGCCCAATATTACTTTCACCGTGTAACAGTGTAATACTCTTGTCTGTGCTGCATTTGTTTAAGGACATAAGGATGTGTGTTTAATTATTTAAAGATGTATTGCATTTGTTTCACTTTGTCTGATTGGTCTAATAAAGAACTGAACAGTCAATAGCTAGGCAGAGAACGGATAGACAGGGCTGGCAGAGAGAGAATAAGTAGGAGGAGAAATCTGGGCTTATGTGGAGGAATGAGAGAAGGAGGAGGAGGTTAAAAACAGCCCAGGGCCAGAAGTAAGGCCGCCGTCAGCCAGTAGACATGAGAAGCAGTGGAAGTCAGATATACAGAAAAAGGTAAACAAAGAAAAACAGGTTAATTTAGTTAAAAGAGCTAGCCAGAAAGGAGCCTAAGCGAGGCTGAGCACTCAAAACCAATGATAAGTTTCTGTGTCATGATTTGGGAGCTGGTGGTGGCCTAAAAGAAAAACCTGGTACAGCCACACAACAAAAGAGGTGACAGAGGTAAGAAAGGAATCAGGGTGTACTTGGAGACAGATCTAACTGGGACTGTCCTAGTCAGAGTTCTATGGCTGTGAAGAGACGTCACAACCACGGCAGCTCTTAGAAAGGAAAGAATTTGATTGGGAATAGCTTGCAGTTTCAGAGGTTTAATCCATTGTCATCCTGGCAGGGGGAGCGTGGCACCGCACAGCCAGACATGGTGCTGGAGAGGTAGCTAAGAGATCTATATCCAGATTCAAAGGCAGCAGGAGAAAAAGGCATTGCATCTGGTTGGAGCTTTTGAAATCCCAAAACCCACCCCAAACGATACACTTGCTCTAACAGGGTCACACAGCCTAAGCTCTCTCAAGTAGTACCACTCCCTAATCACCAAGGGTTCAAATATATAAGCTATGGGGTCCAATACTGTTCAAACCACTACAGGGGCGTCATAAGTATTAGACATACAGGGTGAGAAAAAGGAAAAATCCAGAATGACTATCGGTCCTAAATTTGAATAACTAAGGAAGGTAGTAATACTATCTCATAGACTGCCCAAAGGCCTGGAACATTAAGTAGCACAAACAAACTACTCAGTAAGTTTACATAATTAGGTCTGGCAGAAATAAGAGCTTGGCTTGAGTATGTGTGGGCTCTATTAAATATGCAAAGCTGGGTACTTCATCCCAAAACTCCAGATAATCATCTCATCTGTAGCTATAAACTGGGGATTCATCACACAGAGATGCCTCTAAAGTCAAGCGACTAGACTTCCCCTACAGCGAGTGTGCGGGCTGATGACAAGTTGCTCTGAGAACATGGTTTAAGAAGGAAAAAAAGGAAAGATACAGAAGCTGTGTCACCCAAGAGGTAGACGACTTCAGCAGAGTGTGGAATCACTGAAGGGAAAGGAAGAAACCTTTTGAGGAAAGAGCGCTGTGGTGCTAAGAGTCCGGTGCTCAAGGAGAAGTGGTTATTGCTATTGGCAGCAGAAAGGCAAGGGAAACTTCGGGAACTTCGGCAGCCGCAAGCAGCAGGTAGCTGCTGAAGTGAGGTTGGCAGTTGCTCCACCTGAGCAAGTCCATTTGCGTTTCTGAACATGTTTTGAAAATGAATTGTCAGAACTATTAAAATCATGAAAGGAAAGGCATGAAAGCCGGGTCACAGCACGTGTGAGAGTCAACGAAAGACCCGTACCTTTGTAGTGAGTGAGTCGTGTGCATCCTCCCAGACACTGGTGCCTGGGGCGCGGTGGGGAGCGGGGTGCAGAGGGCTCGTAAGGGGTATCATTGTTGAACTTGCAAGCGAAAGTGGGCAGCGGAATTTAAAAAGTAAGTTCACACGAGCCCCTGCACACAGATGTTTAAAGCAGTTTTATGCTTAATCTTTCTAAATTCGAAAGCACCAAGATGCCCTTTGGTAGGCAAATGAAGAAGAAATAAACTGTGGCCCAGAGACCAGAGAATGTCCTTCAGTCCGCTAAAGAGGCGAACGTCAAGTTCTCTAAGGTGTATAGAAACCTCGACTATACACCTTTACTGTCCAAAAGATGCTGATCTGGAAGGCCTGCTGACTATGTAATTTCAACTGCAGAAGTTTCTGGAAAAGTGTAGAGACCGTTAAAAGACTACAGTGGCTGTCGGGAGCTTTGGAGGGGGGAGAACAAATAAGGTATGAAACATTTGAGGGTGAACATCCTGTCTGGTGTGCAACGATAGATATCTGTCACCTGATCCAATCTCAGAGTGAGAGACTAAGAGGAAAGCCCCGTGTAAACTATGAACTTTGGAGCAATCACAGTGAATTGATGCACGGAGGGGAATCGCAGCCCATGTGCTCCTCTTGCAGAAGAGATGAGGTTGATAACGGGCAGTAGTGTACGCTCAGGGGAAAGGTGCAAACTTGCCTCAACTTTGCTGCAAACCTAAAATAGCCTGAAAATGCATTCATGAATCGAAATTTTCCCCTAAGGAGGAGATCATCAACATGCTCATTAAAAAGGTGGGACGTGGGAGTCCTACAATGTCACAATTGCACTTAAGTGCCACTTTCCACGCTGAGTGGCTGCAACGCGGAGGGTCAGAAAGATCCAAGCCGTTCAGCTCGGCAAGCGGAGTGCATCTCACCGACACCTGAAAGCCAGCTGAAGTCAGTTCCTATTCCCAAGGTGCCGAATTGGAGTCTAATTGATGGGGACCCATTTATAGAAGCTCTCTCTTTTGTGGAAAAGGCAAAAAAAAAAAAGCTAGTTTTCCCCTTGGTTTGGGTAACGTTTTCTTTTAATAGAATCAAGCATTCTGTGGCCCGCCCCCTGCCTCTGGGACTAAGCCACACTTAGTTCTGCTCCTGCCTTTGGGACAGACAAACCTTCCTGGGGTGGAGGGAAGGAAGCAGGGGACGACCCTGCAGAATGAAAGCTTTAAAGTTCTTACTTGTTACACCAATAAGAGTCGTGATGGCAAGATCCTGGAAGAGAAACTGGTAGTTTGAAAGGCTGTTTGTCTCCTGGAAACAAAAAATGAAAGCAGATTTTTAAAAGAATGGCAGGGTTATAGATAAAATTTAAAAAGACTTGCAATAAGTGTAGACCTACTACTTTAATTTTTCAAGCAGCTCACTAGGGACATGCCATTGTCTCGAGCCCATTGGGGTTGGTGAGTGGTAGTGGTTGGGAGAGGCGGTACCCCATTCTGTGAAGTTCTCTCACTCTCCAGGTGAGATCCCCTGCATCAGTGCTACTCAGTGTTGGGGGGACGCTGGCCAGATTCAGTGCTGACTTACAGAAAATGTGGGTTTGGTCCAGCACAATAAACCACACATCCCCAGTAGATGCATATACCAGCTGTTTGGTGGCCTGACTCAAATTTTCACTAATGGGAAGTTAGAATGACTGAATTCACAACGTGCATCTTGGGCATTGTTAGGTGAGAGTTACAGGTTTTTAATAAATTGTCTCGCGGTTCTTGCAAAAGAGTGGCCAAGCCTCTGAGTTCAGAGATGTTGCCTCCCTGCTCGCAACGTTCGATCTCGAAAGGAGATCATAGCATGCCAGATTGAATTATACTTTTGGGGATAATAAACTATTCCAAAATAATAAATTAGGCATTCTGAAACAGGATCAAATTCTTGCAAGCAGCTTCACCCCTAGCCCCCTCATCAGACAGTCAGAAAACCTATCTAAAGCAATGAGATCAAGAGCCTGAACCTAGGAGAAAACAGACACAAAGAGACGAGGAGCCTGCTTGAGACGTCTGTAGGGACGGCCCCCTTCCACAGAATTTCTATGAAGCGTGAGCACACATATTAAATTCACAAACAACAGTGATGTCTCATCCTCTTTTATATCCCGTTAAATAATATGAGCCACCACCTGATACACATATTTTTATAACATAATTCACCGATTTTCAAATCTATGTAGTTAGGAATGAGAGCTGTGCTAGCTTCTTTACCCTTGAAAATCAACTGCTAAACTTTCAGGAATGTTAAGCTCTCGTTGTGAAACACCTAAATCGTGCAAACATACCACCAAATTAATGGTACTAAATTGAAGTTGGAGTATATGCCAAGCTTGGTACTTGCCTGTACCAAGCTTGCCTGTTTATTTTCCTCCATTTGGTTTTCTTTTACCTATGCTTCTGTGGGTATTTATGGCCCATGTGTCTATGTGGTACTTCAGTGTGTGCTGCTATTGTATGTTTCTTCCCCATTCATGTTCAGGTGAACCAAGCGGGTAGCTTGATATTTACAACCCTGAAAGTGTAAAGCATCAATAGTTAGGGTGCCCTGCTGGGATGGCTGATGTTGGTGTCCAACTTGGCACACTCGGGAAAGAGAAGCTCAGCTGAAAACCTGCCTCCATCCGATCAGCCTGTGTACCAGCCAATGGGGTGTTTTCTTGATTGTTAATTGGTAGAGGAGGGGCCAGCCCATGGTGGGCTGTGCCATCCCAGGCAGGTGGAACTAGGTTATGTCAGTAACACAGCTGAGCAAGCCAGCGGAAGCAAGCCTGTTCCTCCTCTGGTTTCTGTTTCACACTCCTCCCTTCAGTGGCAGAGAGTAACCCATACACCAAAAAAACCCTTTTCTCCCCTCAGTTTCATTTGGTCCATATTCTATCACAGTGACAGAGACTGAAAGAATGAAGCTGGAATGCCAGTTATTGAGCACCAGTCCAGTCCAGTATTAGAATTCACTCTGTAATGGTCCACACAGGCGAAAGTGACAGTGAAAATAAACACGAAATTCAATTCTGTTCCTCCATTACCACCCGATGACCTGCTTTCTACGTCAGGAAGCCACTGCTTGACCTGCATGCCTGTCTAGTCCTGGTTTACTTTGCCAACTGCTGAGGACCCTTCTAGAAGGCTCCTTGGTGCACACACATCCCATTTTCACGGAGCGAATGACCACGAGCTTTACTTCTCACTACAGGAGGCTCAGCCCCAAGTCATACCCAGTAGAGCAGCAGAACACCAACATACTGAATCATGCTGTACAGGGCCATGTACTTAAACATACAAAAGGACGTCACGAGAGCAGCGCGGCCTTCCCTGCGTGAGAAAGGGAAAAACGGGGAATGAGGGAAATGAGGAGAGAAATTGGGTGTTATTCTGTGCTTTCTCATCTTGTCTTAGAACAACAAAGAAACAAATAGGTAAAAAAAGCCAGACATCTAGTTGTGTGATCACTTGTCTGAAACCAGAGACAGCCTCGTGCCAGTGGCAGCTAAATGATGGGCTGATCAAGAAAGAGCACTTCTGGGCCAGTGTCCACAGTCTTGAGTTGGCAGTGGACATTGGTTTACAGTTGCTTTCATCCATCATGCATGGGATTGTTTCAAGGTCCTAAACTCACAGCTAGGAGACCTGGAAACCAGTCTCAGACCTCATGGGCACATGATAATGTGGTTTGGAAGGTCATTCCCCTGTCTCAGTTTCTGTATCTGTGTACAACAGGAAATAAATCAGGTCCTGGAGCACTTCAAGTGGGTGCTTCTGGAATTTGGCAAACATTTGATCCAAACCTCACCTTGGTGATTCTAACTTTTCCTAAAACTGAACTAAAAATAATGTGTAAAATTATTATTATTATCATCATTATAAAATAATGGGTAAAAATAATTACCAAGGCATCAAATTTAAATAGACTGGACGCAATGGGTATACTCCTTTGTGCTGTTGTTGAAAAACTTCAGCAAAAAACAAGGAATTTAACCACTTCTTGTTATTTCATATGGGGGTCATGGTGAACTTTAATCTACTCATGATTAATGTAATAACTTCCTAAGAGTTCAAGACCTGATCCTCACACCAGATATACTACTGTCATTGGTTCTGCCCAGAAAGCAATTTCTTCCCGTTTCTCACCTCCTCAAGTGAGGTTTTCCCGAGACAATCTAACGCAGCCAATTTCTCTTCCCCAGCCACCTTATGACATTCTACAGTACCCCATCTCTTCTAACAAATAGGACTCTCCGTAAGAGTTAGTTGTCTTTGCTGATCTCCCTTAAATCCTCGCACTAAGTTCCCAGTCAACAAACCCTACTCAAGCTTATAGATAAATATCTTAAGCAAAGGAAGCTAGCCAAGTCATTACATCAATATGGGAGGAAAAACTATAGTAGATAAAACACCTTATCTCCAGCTGTCTGTAGTCTCTGAGCACAGGCATATCAGTCTTGCTCTCTGACCCTTGGTTTCGTTATTTACAGAAAGAAATACCAACCATGTCTCCATCAGCAGACTATTTTTTTTTAAGAATAATAGACTATCGGGGGCATTTTAAATTATAAACATGTTAGTGGTGAGGACAAAGATCGTCCAGGATGTTGTCTCTACCATTCAAGCCAAAATGTACCAGCATTATAAACATAAGACCAAGGCAAATGCAGTGGGAGTACCAAAGACTAATAAAGATTTTCAAAACTGGCATGAGGAGGGTACCTCAAGGAAAGGCAAGGAGCCACAAAGGAAGGAAACCTAGTAGGTTTTCCCAATCTCTCAGGACAAAGCCTTTAAACTAGTGATTGCTAGTGCAATTCAAAGCAGTGATAACCCTTTTAAAAATGATCCAACCAATGGCTTTTTCTGGAAACAGCCCTGCTCTCCACTCTCCCCCTGTTATTTATAACTCCTTTGAAGTCCGCTAGGGAGGAGAATGTATCTTCCAGAAAGCACCTCCTCCTGGCACACAGCTCTTCCGCTCTCCCGCTCTCCCAGAACAGTGTTATCTGCACCCGAAAGTCCAAAGAGAAAACAAGACTAGGGTAAGTGACTACTTACTTGATGAGATGAGGCACGCATTCTATGTTGGGAGTTTTGGAGGTGAAAGGCGAGGCCACTGATGCCTCCTGCTCTGACAGAGAGATGCCCACGTGAGCCATTTTCAAAGCCTGAAAGCAAAGAGTCAGCTTGTTGCGTATGTACACAAACCTCTACACCTCTACATAAGGTCAAAACGTAAGCTGTGATCGCCAACCAGACTTTACCTATCTGCCATCTAAGAAGGAGGTGTCTCTAGGGGAGGTGTCACTAGGATACCTACCCAAGGAAGAGGGAACTCCAGAGCCAAGCTTTACCTTAGCACATAGTAACCATTGAATATTTTGTGGCTTTGAGCGAAACCTTCCCAAGTCCTTAGTGTCGATGTCCTATGTCCTATGTCCATGACAATGATAGCCATTGCAAGAATTTTTGAGAAATTCTGGCCACACACTGACAGCCACTTACCCCACAGTCATTGGCTCCATCACCGCACATGCCCACAAAGTAGCTAAAAAAAAAACATGAATTGTAGAGGATTGTCAAAGCTAGTTTGGTCATAAAGCTAATTTCTCTAGTTAAAAAAAAAAAAGGAACCACTCATATTTAAAGACTTAAACTTTTTACTGTAAGGATGCTCCCTGCTAGAGACTAGTCAAAACAATGTGTGACTGGATGGGTCACACAATGGATGGGGAAACCCTGCACACACATCACTGGGCTTCCCAGTGTCTCACATCGGCATTTCACTGACTAGAGAACAGGGATTTTTTCTTTCCTTCACAGAAATGGTAGTGACCACAACTATGTGAAGAGACAACACATAGGAAGAGAGAGTTAGAGGGGGAGTCACATTGATATGGTCCATCATGAGGTTTCATTAACAGGAAATAAGTTGTCAAAGGGACAGATGCTCGACACTCATCTGTAAATGGAGACTCTTGGTGTCGAAGCATCCAAATGATATAATAGAAGCTGGTTTAGCAAGGCACTATTTTAATATTGAGGGATTTTATGACCCTCTCTGTTGTATAATTGTGGTGATACCTTATCAGGATATAGGCTAAATTCTTCCTCCTTCAGTGGCTGGGCTCAGCTTACGTTTCCTGTCTCATTTCCCACCATGCCCTATCATGGCCCTGTGTTCTCTTACGACAGTTCTCAACTTTAAATGCAACAATGACTGGAGTCGGGTATTTTGCCAAAACACTGTGTTCCAGTCCTGTATGAACAATTAAATGGGTACCACTCAAAAGCATGGAACTGATACTACTACTTTTTGTAAGTTTTCCCTATTGGCTGTGGTCTGCCCAGGGTAAGAATCGCTCCTGAGCCAACTGCACAGTTCCCCATGCCTTGCACATCCCCTTGACTGCCATGTTCCCATCACTTCATCAGAGGCAGAAAACCTACTCCAGTTTCTGAAATTCTTCCACTAGACTTGACTTTTGCCCTGGAGACATTCTTGCAAAGATGGTTCCGTTGATCAGTATCTAAAAAAAAAAAGGAAAAACTTTTTGTCATGGCAAGTCACACACAATACAATTGAAAGTAGAACATTAGCTGGTAATGTCCATGAATAAGAAAAAAGTTTTTTCCCAAGGAAATACATTTACTTATTTATTTATCTATTTATTTATTTTGTATTTTAAGATGGACATTGAGACTTTTGTTATCAAGTAATTTCAATGGAAACAAAAGATAAGTATTTGTGAAAACAATGCCCTATTGAATTTAACCCAGCTCCCCTGGGAAATATGAGCTGGAAAAGTCTTGAGCTTTGCGCAAAATTGAACCAAAGGAATCTGAAGAATCACAACAGAGAAACAGAGCACAGCCACGGGAGAAGGCAAGAATCCAACTGTTTCCCAGAAAATTATTCCCAGCTAGCAGAAAGCCACAGGTGGCAAAATAGAGATGATCTGGGCCTCTGGACTTTATGATGCTCAGCTGGGTATCCCAAACTTGATGAGCCCTGAAACATGCATGATTTGCAGGTGGGATATCGTGCCCTGGTTCCCTGCTCCATACTTGAAATTCTTCTGTACCCCATCAATGTGTCCCTTGCTCCCTGTGGCTGTGACCTCAGCTCAAGGTCAGTCAAAGTCTATTGGTTTGCAAATGAGTTTACTTGCCCCTATGAGAAATCTATTCTTTGTAAAAGAGCTTTAAGTTTGGTCCCTTCAGAACAGGAGTCTCTACCACAAGCATAAGGTCACTCTCCTGTCCTTGCCTGGCTTTCTGCCCCACTGTTGACTTCCTACTAAACTGTTAAATGCCCTCACCATGACAAGATAGTGAGAGCCACTCAAAGTCAATCCTCCATGCTGCCACTTTAGTCCTAGAAGTTAGCATAAAGTTGACTTCTCATATTTACCATTTTTCAAATCTAGTAGGAAATAATAGTAACTTTGCAAAAACATTTCTCTGTCTTGGGATATATATATAACTCGTTGTATTTTCCTTTATTTTATTTACTTACTTATACATTTATTTTATTTTGGTTTATTTTCTAAGACACAGTTTTTCTGTCTACTGCTGACTGTCGTGAAACTCACTCTGTAGAATAGGCTAGCCTCGAACTCAGAGATCCACCTGTCTCTGCCTCCTGAGTGCTGCACCACCACTCAGTTCGAGTTGTATTTTATCTGCTTCAAATTTCGAAACTATTCGGGATGGTAAGTGACATGTTCATCATCCTCACAGAAATGTCATTGCTTTGTTAAGACTGACCTTTGGCAGTAAGCTGCTGAAATTTTGACTTATAACTTGGAAGGACTTTCCACTTAGGGCAAAATGGTAACTCCCTTCTCTGCCATTATCTGGAACTTCTTCTCTGATGTTGATGTAGTTGTCCTGCAAAGCAGAGTGCAAATGTTTCATTGTCTTCCGACTGCTCAAGTGACTAGGACCACAACACATCTGACAGAAAGAACTAAGTTCCACCAGGGTCTCTCTTTCAAAGTCTCACTCCAGCCCTGACCCCTCAGGGAGCGACAGCCTCTTTGCTGCACTGATCTCTGTGCACCTCAGCCACTGGCAAATAGGAGAATAGCCCTTCCTCGTAGCCTGTTCTCATCTCGATGCGATCTCTACAAGTCCCAGAGATGAGTGCACTTCACACATCTCAAGTGTCAGATACAAAAGCCCTGCAACTTAACAACTCTCTCCTTGAAGGGAGAACTCGTTGGATTTTTTTCCCCTAAATAGAATTAGTATTGCTCCATACGGACACAATGGAGACAGAATACTAACAAGACTGGAGATAAATGAACAATTTTTTTCCTACCCTGAAGACATAGTGTGATTGTCCAGTTCACACAACAGGTCTTGCCAAGGGACTAAGTCCCCTTTGAACCCAATGGAGTGACTGGCAGGCAAGGAGAAGTGGGAAGTTAAGCTCACTGTTCTGCTTACTGTGTTCTTTCTAATAAAAAGCCAAAGATTTTTTTTATTGTTTTTATTGAGCTATATCTTTTTCTCCCCTCCCTTTCTCTCCCCTTCCCTTCTACCCTCTCCCATGGTCCCCATGCTCCCAATTTACTCAGGAAATCTTGTGTTTTTCTACTTCCCATGTAGTTTAGATCCATGTATGTCTCCCTTAGGGTCATCATTGTTGTCTAGGTTCTCTGGGATTGTGACTTGTAGGCTGGTTTTTCTTCATTTTATATCTAAAAGGGTACTTATGAGTGAGGGCATATGATATTTGTCTATCTGGGTCTGGGTTATTTCACTCAATATCATGTTTTCTAGCTCCATTCATTTGCCTGCAAATTTTAAGATGCCATTATTTTTTCTGCTGTGTAGTACTCCGTTGTGTAAATGTACCACATTTTTCTTATCCTTTCTTTGATCAAAGGGCATTTAGGTTGTTTCCAGGTTCTGACTAAGACAAACAATGAACATAGTTGAACACATGTCCTTGTGGCAATGTTGAGCATCATTTGGATATATACCCAAAAGTGGTATTGTTGGGTCTTGAGGTAAGTTGTTTCCTAATATTCTGAGAAATCACCATACTGATATTCAAAGGGGCTGTACCAATTTGCACATCTACCAGCAATGCAGGAGTGTTCCCTTTATCCCACATCCTCTCCAGCATAAGTTGTCATCAGTGTTTTTGATCTTGGCCATCCTTACAGGTATAAGATGGAATCTAAGAGTTGTTTTGATTTGCATTTCTCTGATGGCTAAGGATGTTGAGCATTTCCTTAAGTGTCTTTCAGCCATTTTAGATTCCTCTGTTGAGAGTTCTCTGTTTAGGTCTGTACCCCATACTCTTAATGGATTATTTGTTCTTTTGATGACCAATTTCTTGGGTTCTTTGTTTATTTTGGAGATCAGTCCTCTGTTCGATATGGGGTTGTTGAA
>NC_022010.1:38718144-38720273 GCF_000317375.1 Microtus ochrogaster
ATTTCTTTCTTCACAGATTTAAAGTTCTTGTCATACAGGTCTTCTACTTGTTTGGTTAGAGTTACTCCCAGATATTTTATGCTATTTGTGGCAATTTGAAGGGTGAGGCGGCTCTGATTTCTTTGTGAACCCATTTATCATCTGTGTAAAGAAAGGCTACTGATTTTTCCAGTTAATCTTGTATCCTGCCATCTTACTGAAGGTGTTTATGAGTGGTAGAACTTCTTCGGTAGAACTTTTTTGGTCGCTTATGTAAACTATCATACCATCAGCAAATAGTGAAAGTGCTAAAGATTTTTAAGAGTAAAAGAATTATTACTTTCAGAAGTCAAGAAAGCCTGTGCCTTAGAATACAGGAAAAGCGTGGGAAACTGACACAATTGGATTCATATTTGTTAGACACCTGCAGGAGTTTATGGACTTGGAGCTGTCTCAATACGTGTGTTAGTCACAACTATTAACCCCCACGACGTGCCCAGTCTGATAACACAGCAGAGTGCCTGTGTTCAGGCGCACCTGGTTCCCAGATGGAATCTGTTTCTTCTCTTCTACTAGTTTCCAAGAGATGGATGCTGATGAAGAACCAGTGGCTTCATTTGCCTCAACAAGAATGATTTTCTGACCTTCAGAAACCATCCCAGACTTTCTGGCCACCGTTATTGCAGTCTGAAGATTGTCGCCTAGAATATAGGAAAAGCATCCCAAGACGATGATAAAGAGAACACACCAATACACACAGCATTTAAAAAATTAGGCTAAGTGTTTGGTTGTTATGTTAGGTATGGTGTTCTTTCCCAGCCTGACCTGGGATTCCATAATCCCTGTTCTGGTTCTGGTTCTTTTTTTTTTTATCATGTTACTTCCTAACTAACCAACATATTTTTTTGTCAGCAAGTAGGAAGGAACACTTATAAGAAAAATGTATTCATGCTATGTGTTGCAATCTTTATAAATGTGCAGCAAGTCTTTTGGTTTAGTATCATATCTGGTGGCTTCTCTCCTGGTAAGTCCATTACCATTTATCTCCTCTGTTTATTACAACTGAAAACTAAACAAAAACCACAAAAGCAATTACTGGAAGGATGCAGAAAATAAACAAAAGCAGGCAGACTGTGGAAGGAAAGAAGACTTGGAGAAAGAAGCTAACAAAGGGTGGGGTTCTCAGTGTTTGCTTCTTTCCTCTGGAGTGTCCAACTTGAGTATGTATTTTAGCATGTAAGTATGTATCCTAGTATGTATATGTATGTGTTTGTGTGTATCCTAGAATGTATTATATATTTATGTATTCTTGTATGTATGTGTGTGTCCTACTATGTATATATATATGTGTGTGTGTACATGTATGCATGCATTTAGTATGTATGTATTCTAGTATTATGAATTTTAGTATGTATGTATATGTGTATTTATGTATTAATGTATTCTAGTATGTATATTCCCAATATGTACCCTGAACTGCTCTGGCAGCTACAAACAAGAGAAACCCAGTCTTTCTGGCTAAAGTAGCCAGGACAAAAGGGCCCCTAGAGGGTGTAAACTATCCAGAAAACCATGGAAAGACAAAAGCCTCAGAAGGGAACTAGTTCAGTGTTTGAATTGTGTAAGTCCCAGGCTCTGTGAAGAGTGGGTCATGTGTGGAGCAGACCAATAAAAGGAAAACATGAATTTCAAGAACTGTACTGTGAAATGTACAGTTCCCTATTTGCCAGAGCAATATCTAACCACTTGAGAGAGGCAGAAAAGAGCCAGCAAAATACTTTAAAAAGCTAATACTGAAGGTACTACTTACAAGAAGCAAGAGGCTGGACATTCTACACAAGGTATTAAAAGAATCAAAAATCTTGTAACAATATTTAAGACATTGGGTATACTCAGTAACAACAACAAACCAGATCAATTGTCAGTATTAAAAAAGTCTGCACCAACACTGACGATCCTTGGCTGACTCCATGTTGAAATGAAAAGATAATGATCTTAAGAAGTTATTAGCCTGACTTGGTGATGCACACCTTTAGTCTCAGCACCTAGGAGGCAGAGGCAAGTGGATCTCTGAGGTCAAGGCCAGCCTGGTCTACAGGATGAGTTCCAGGACAGTTGGGACTATGCAGAGAAACCCTGCCTCAAAAAAA
>NC_022010.1:38720743-38765329 GCF_000317375.1 Microtus ochrogaster
GAACATTTATAAAGCAAATGGAAATATTCAACCAATTAATATGTATGGTTAAAATGGATAATTTAGAAATGAAAAATATAACACTTTAGGTTATTTTATTCACTAGATCTGTTGAATACACTAGATACACTCTATAGCTTAAGAGTCATTACACCTATTGGCGAACAAAGAGCGCTAACTTTAAATGAACAGAGACTGGGTTAGTAAAAGGGCTTTCATTCTTGTCAGTAGAGACCAAAGAGAGGCTAAAGAGATTGAAATGTGAGTGTACGTGTGTGTGTGTGTGTGTGTGTGTGTGTGTGTGTGTGTGTGTGTGTAAGAAACAATAATAGAAGAAAACTCCCCAAAGACTGTAAGGCCCTTAAATCTCTAAATTCAAGAAGCTCACAGAACCCCAAATAGGTTAAATTCTGTGAGAACTACATCCAGGCATATGATAATCACACAGCTGGAAGTCAAAGATAAAATTAAAATAAAAAAAGACGGTTGGAGAAAAATAGTACATTGCATACAAGAGAATGATGCTTAAAATGACCACACACTTGGCATAAAAATCAGGAAGACAAAAAGAGATGTACTGAGTGGAAGGAAATGCCCAGGCATGGCAGGGAAACTGCAAAACCTGTAGGAATACAGCAGCTGGATAGGAAACGATGCAGCATAGCATATGACTGGCGGGTACAGGAGCTACGGGAAACAGCGCAAGGGGAACTCAAATGCTGCTGCACCAGGGTAAAGCCTGGAGCAGGGTATCTCTAAAGCCACACCCATATAAGGACAATGAAACCTTTCCCAATTCTACCAGTGACTTGAAGAAGGTAATGATCACTGCTCACGGCTGAGAACTCTATCGTGATTTGGAGAGGTCATGCGACCCCTCCTTAAACCATAAAGAGGAGAACAAAATTATAAAACAACAGCAGTTGTAAAAAAAATCAGGGACTGATAGAATGGATCCAGGAGACTTTCACAGACCTGTAATAAATAACCTGTCATGTAAAAAATAGAGATTCCAGAATAAAAAATATAATGAACACAGAACAAAGGCAGTAATTAAATGAACAATAGTGAATATTTTCTTCAGAGGAGGAAAAGCACATTAAAAATGCTATGCTCCAGACTGAATTATTAAAAAAGGAATAGAAAAATATATGAGAATACCCAGTTAATAATTCTGATCTCGAAAGTGAAAGGAGAAACACTATGTGTAGGTGAAGAGTGAGCTTGCTGTCACAGGCTGGCATTGACAGCACTCACTGACAGGCCATTGCTAGAACAGAACTACCTGCCTCCATAAAGGCAAAGGAAGATGTTATAGGGATGTGTGAGAAGTCAGAAAACATCATGCCCTTCATCCGTCCAAGGACAATAAAAAAGAAACTAGAAATAAATGAAGAACAGAACCAAATTTTCAACACAAGAAAAAGAGGAACCAAAAACCCAAATGGAGAGTGAACAGCCCTTACCCACACAATTGCAACATGGCTGAAGACAGACTGTGAGCATGTGCGTGCTGGCTAGTTTTATGTCAGCTTGACACATGCTAAAGTCATCTGGAGGAAGAAACCTCAGTTAAGAAAATAATTCCATAAGATCAGGCTGTAGACAAGCCTGTAGGGTGTTTTCATAAACAGTGACTGATGGGGGAGGATCCACCCCATTGCAGGTGGTACAACCCCTGGGTGGTCCTGGGTTCTATAAGAGCAGTCTGAGCAAGCCATGGGGAGCAAGGCAGTAACCATGGCCTCTGCATCAGTTTCTGCCTCCATGTTCCTTCCCTTTGTGAATTCATGTTCTGACTTCCTTCCATGATGAATTGTGGTATGGACGTGTAAGCCGAATAAACACTTTCCTGCAAACTTGCTTTTTGTTCATGGTGTTTCATTGCAAAAATAAACCCTAACTAATACAATGTGTAATGGTAGTGCTGATGATGTTCAAAATAGCAAGGGCTACTGGATAAATAAAATGTTTATGAGTACCAAAGTATCCCAGGACGGCCTAGGAGTCAGACTGGAGTTAGAAAGGAAGAAAGCAAAATATGCACGGTGCTGTGGATGGTGGGATCTAGAATCAGGAGTGGGTAAGTGCGGGAGTCGTCCCCAGCTTTGGAGTGGGGCTCAGGAGGTGTGTGTGCAAGGGAGTGAATGCTTTGGAGAAGATGTACGTCAGTGACACAAGCAGTAGTGTTTAAAGCACGATGATAGCAGAAAGAAAACAAGACACTAGGAATATAAATTAGAAAGTCAGTTTTTCACATGTAATATCTCCCTTATTGAAAAGTTCACAAGTATTCTTTAGGTAATTTTGTATATTTTGCTGGAGTGATCCCTTCCCATTACCCCCTTGTTTCTGAGATCTGAGGCTTAGCATTAGAGCTGAGATGACAGCATCTTTTTCTTTTTAAAAAAAAAAAAAACAGAATTAGCGATTCTATGGCTGATGGGTTATCAGCATAGTTTGTAGACCACACTGACTAAGAGTCTTCTCCTCCGAGTACATGACAATAAAAGCCACCATCTTTGCATGGCCCAAGTCTTCTTGCTGTTCAGCTCTTATTTCAAATGCCTCTACTCTGAGAGGCTTCACTAAATCACTAAAATGCTTCAGGCAGAGCGGATGGCCAGATATACTTTCCCAGACTGCTCTAGTTGGGCTTTTGTTGTTTTTATTTTGTTTTTATTGTTTGTTTTAATCTCTTTTCCTTTTGTTACAGTGTGTGTGTGTGTGTGTGTGTGTGTGTGTGTGTGTGTGAGAGAGAGAGAGAGAGAGAGAGAGAGAGAGAGATTGCCTGCATGCCCAGTGCCTTTGAAGGACAGAAGAGAGAGTCGGATCCCCTGAAGCTGGAGTTACCAATGGTTGTGAGCTGCCATGTGGGTGCTGAACCCCTGTTCTCCGCAAGAACAACAAGTACCTTAACTGCTGAGCCACCCCCCCGCCTCTTGCCATGTGATTGTTGTTTGTTTTTATTCTGTTTTCCCCCCCTTACTGTCATTCTCATTCTGTCACTCAATCTGGCCTGAAACTGTGTATCCACAAAGCTGGCCTCAAACTTGTGGCCATCCTCCTGCTTCAGATCCCCACATGGTGGGACTGTATCTTCACGCCCTCCACCAGACCACCCCAGTGTGTATACCTTAGAACATTCGTTACACTGCTTGACTAATTGGTTTTGTCTTGCCTCGCTGTGACGGAAGCCCTTTTATTGCCAACGTCTGACACCTAGACAACATTGGTCCCAGCCTTGCTAAGTGAGGCAACCCCCATGTGTCTCTCAGCTGCCCCTGTTTCCACTTTGCTGTATACCTGTGATCATCACAGTGCGTATCCGGGCAGAGATGAGCTCTTCCAAGACAGGCTTCGTCTCCTCCTTCAATCGATTCTCCAAAATCAGTAATCCCAGAAATACCAAGTCTGATTCCACCTTCTCCCTGATTAAACGGAGGAGCACATGTGGCTTTTTAGCGCAATGATGACAAAAAGACTGAGCTCCCCACTGGAATGGCCCTGCCCCAGCACTGTTCCCTGGCCACAAGCAACCCGAACTGGGAACAAGAAGAGTCAGGGTGTGCAGTGGTTAGCCCAATTGAACCAAGAGGAAGTACATGTAGGACAAATGCTTGACTTTGGCCTTTGCAGAAATTAAATTAGTTTGTGACTGCAGGGGTCTTTGTGTTGGCTCACCTGACTCTCAGCCCCTCATCTATCCACCACAGAGGGGAGACAAAGTCTTGACAATTAAATGAGAAACAATGAAAAATAAAACAAAATGTCAGTTTCTCCAGAAACCAAGGCCATACAGATTGTCATTCTAGCCCCGTGACGTATGGTAGAGCAGGGGATGGGCCCTTTACTAAAGCTAAGATGAACACTTATTTCTTTCTCAGCTGGAAGCTCTGTTCTTTTGCACAGAATGCCCCCACACTTTGGGGAGGCGGCCATGAGAGCATCTACAGGAGTATCCTACAGGACCAAGTATGGGGAATGCATTTGGGGTTAGAGACTTGAACATTCCCATGACTCTATTATTTTGACACACAGAGAGAAACGAGACCCCAGCACTGCCTAATTCACACTGAAATGCATATGAAAACAACATCCACTAAAGCCTTCATAGCAAGCTTGTCCCGCGTGTCTATTTTGGATGCTGTCTAGGACCACAGCAGTGTTGGGGATGCTCCTAGAACCTTGTGCATCCCTCCACTAGGTGGCAGCAAGCGAAGAGTTTCAGCTCCTCACCTCAGAGCAGATCTGTGAGGGTGGCATTCCCTATGATGCTGTGCACAGTGTTTCAATCCCTGGATGGTCAGCTCCCAAGCCATAGTCCAACTTCATGCCTCAATAACTTCTCCCACGGTCTCCATATGAGCCACTCACCATAGGTGTGCTCTGTCGTTAATCATGCCCAGACTTTTGCTCCGGACTGTTGGAGACTTTCTCATTTCATGGCAAACATTAGTTTCCACATCTATCATAGACATCCTCCCCATGTCCTGAGTCCCACCTCATGCTGCCTGACCCTAAGGCGCTCCAAAGAGGAACAGCTGCTGTCTCTACAGCTTGCTTCTAACCCGGCTGGGCAGCTCTTTATTTATTCATGCAATTGATGCATTAGCTTTTTGATCTGTGTCCAGTCCTGGAACAGAAACCCACCTGAGTCAAGATTCTACTCATTAAGGCCCAGGCGATGCCCACGTACAGGAACCGCTCAGCAAATACCACCTACTCGGAACACTTGGCTGCCTGTTTTTGTGGTCATGTTTGGCCATACAATAAAGGTGAAATAATTTGCTCATTCTGCATTTCCCTGGGAACTGAGACTGTGAGTGAGGGCCTTTGGCATCCATTGAGTAGCTACTAAGTGAGGAGAAGGAGCAGCTTTGCAGAGGCTGCAGGAATTGCAGTTCCAAGATTTCGCATTCAACTGGGAGGGGAAGGTTAAGCAGGGCCTCCTTGTTTATATGCAATGCTGGGAATTGTGTCACGGCCGGGATGTGGGATCAGAGGAGGGAACAGGTATTTGTGGGCATAGCGATGAGAACTTTCTGGAAAGACGTATTTGGATTTCCCTTCAAGAATAACTCAACTGATACCTGCTGAAAGTTCCGCAGTCTTTCTATGGCCTCATACTTAGGCCACAGGGTTTAGATATTTTCAGAGGTTATGTGACATGAGCCGATAATAAATTACCATAGTAGGCCAAGAAAATGGCTACAAGGTCAAAGACCTAAGGCTTTCTTACAACTCCTATTTCTAGCTCCTCTGGCATATGGCCAGTGTAGAGTTCAATCAGTGATAGGATCAGAACACCACGGTTCCAACCTCAGTCCTTCTCTGCCTCGCTGTGTGACCTTGAGTAAACTGCTCTCCCTATGTGGACATCATTAGCTCCCAAAGGTTCTTCTGTCCCCAACATCCCTTCAGTCTTCTTAAATCTGAGCCAAGATGTGAAAAGAAATGGTCACATTGTACCTTCTGTAGCGTCTGCACTAGTAAAAAAAAAAAAATGGTCGTGTTGTAACTCCTGTAGCTTCGACACTAGTAAAGAAATGGTTACATTGTATCTCCTGTAGAGTCTACACTAACAAGGAAGGTTGTAACACAGACAGCTGTCAGTCCTGATATTAACCTCCTGTTCTTAAAACTCCCACGACCTTTAAAAGAAGAAATATGTATAAAACAGGGCAAAACCCCTCAATAAGATCTTTATATCAATGCTAAAAGCAGAGAGAGAGAGAGAGAGAGAGAGAGAGAGAGAGAGAGAGAGAGAGAGAGAGAGAGAGTGTCTTGGTCAAGGATAAGCGAAGGATAGAGAATTTTAGCCTTGGGTACCCATGCTGACAATGGGGCTTAAATATGAGAGAGCTAAGTAGATAACCTAAGACAAGAGCCTATTTGTCAATTTGTGTTTAGGCCATACTAGATTTTGCAAGATTAGAATTTCGAGTTCGATAGCTTTAACAAAGTCTGCACTCTCCTGCAGACCACACGGTTCCCAAGTGCAGTGATTGTTGTCTCTACTATTCCCAAATCAGGAATTTCCAGCTTGTGAACGCACACACATCACACTAGGTAAGAAGCCAGAGCAGCACTGTAAACAGTATCTTATCACGTCCAGTTCTGTGCCAGCCTTCCCTGACTCGAGGTTTCTCTGGTTCAAGTTGTGACGTCTATCTTAAGGTTTACTTCCAATTCCGACTTCAGAGATCTAGAGCTGAGTCTATCTGATCACAACATTCAGGGTTGAAATAGTCAAACTTCAGGGGTCTTTCTAAACTGATTTAGCAGGGAGTGATCTAATTACCTTCAAATCCAGCCCTCAATGACTATCCACACACCACTTTCCCTCCAGGCCTCCTATTTCCCATTCCCAGTGTCAGGGGGTTGGTCAGATCAGTCCTTCTCAGTGGCAACAGAAGTAACTCTAGGTGACATTTTAGGGAGAAATTTTTGCAAGTGTTCAGTGCTGTGTGCAATGACAAGCTCACAAAGAACTGCCACTCATCCTTCACACCTTTTGAATAATTGAGTTAATATTCAGGAGCTTTTTAAATCATCAGCAGTTTATATTATTTATATTACATCATTAGTCTACTGTTAGTGAACCTACTATCATTCTATACTTAAGGTTGTTGCATTAAATAGCAATAAAAATGTTTCTAGTATATTTCCCCCTGCTATGTTTTTTTCATATGAATACAAGTATTTTTGTAACTCCAAAATTTTGCAGGAATATCTCTACTGTGCATATTGAGTGGAAGTTGTACTGTTTCCTTCTATGTTTTACTGACTTGACTGAACTGTCTTCCTTGCAACAAGGCTGTGTGAGGCATTGAGGCTATGCTCCACAGAACACTGCAGGAAGTCATTGTGGTCTCATCGAGTCTATTCTCAGATATAAGCAATTGTTCAGTGTGTGTGCGCGCGCGTGTGTGCAGGTGTGTCCACTGGGAAAGAGAGGTGAATACACACAGGTGTGTGTGCATGTGGAGACCAGTGGGCAGTCTCTAGCATTGTATCTCACTGGCCTAGAGCTCCCCACCCAGGCTATGATGGCCATTCGGTCCAGGGACAGTCAGCTTTTCCATCAGTGTGATTACAAGCCCGGACCACCAAGCTTCACATTTCTGGTGGGCTCTGGGATTGAACTCAGGTCCTTGTACTTGCAAGTCAAATACTTTCTCAACTGAACCATCTCCCATGTCCACAACCTATTCCCTTTGTTTTACTGGCATTAGCCAAGAATTTATTAAACTATTATATTTTGTAATGGACTATTCTCTTCTTCCTTTTAACTCACACATAGGAGGATATGTTTTACTGATAATATATACAGAAAATATCACCTATAAATTCAAAGATGCTAACGGAAGTAGTGAAAATATAGTTACAACTAGAGAGGGCTAAGTCAGATGAATTTGAAAATAAATACATGAGACTATCTGAGTTTAAAATACTATAGTTCAAAATGAGCCTAGATTAACCCTACAAAAGCAGAACTAGTAGTGGCTGACAAAAAAAACTAGAAAAATCATTTAAGAAAAAATAAATAGGAGAGCCCCCCAAAATGGCAGAAAAATAATAACAAAAAGTGGAACTGTCATTGCTAAAACCCGTTTCAGCAACTAAGCACCCTTACTTACATCCTTACACACATCACAACGTTCTCCAATATGACCCCTGGAAGGTTTTCCTATTTTTCTGCAAGCATTATCTAGATTACATAAACCCAATTGACATTTATTTGTTCCTATAGCTGTGTATTTTATATTACAAAGGGGTTTTTTCTAAGCAATGTGAAGTTTTATTATTCCTAACTGGTTTACATTATATCCGAACCAGGCCCATAATGTCAAACCCTTAAAACACTGATTATTTCCACACAACTTTTCACACAGCCCTAAGGTCACCTTGTGTTTGGTATTTTCTCATATATTCTGCCAGTGTTCACATCAGCTTTGTGATTCAGGCAGGGCAGGATGATTGTATCCCTGTACACCATATTCGGAGACACCTATGCACAAAAACCAAGCATGGCGTTTTGCTGGGCCCGCCCCAGAACTTTCGCCTTCCATCCCAGTCAGATGAATCTTGCCCGAATCATCTTCTTCAGAAAAACCATCTTATTTTTACCTCATCAACGCAGTCGCAGGGCAGTCACTTTCCACCTTCTTGTAAGCCAGAGCTATGACCCGGAAACCCTGTGTCGTGTAAATCTGAAGTTCACTAATAAAACTAGATGGTACTGTTTGAAAACAAACAAACAAAAACAACAACAGAAACAGTATTAGTATGCAATGTTTCCTTAGCCAGCATGGGTAGAGAAACCCTTCATGCTAATCCAACTCTTACCCCAAGAAACACACTTTTAATAAGTTACATAAAGCTGGGCTGTGGTGATGCGCATCTTTAATTCCAGCACTTGGGAGGCAGAGGCAGGTGGATCTTCATGAGTTTGAAGCCACCCAGATCTGCAGAGTGAGTTCTAGGAGAGCCAGAGATATACATTGAAACCCTGTCTTCAAAAATCAAAGGGGAAAAAAAAGAGCTCTGTAGCAAGGCTATAGGAAATTGTAACTACACTGTATCACCAGCATTAACATCTTTTTTCGTCTTGTTTTGTTTTTTTCTCAAGACAGGGTTTTTCTGTAGCTTTGGAGTCTGTCCTGGAACTAGCTCTTGTAGACCAGGTAGACTGGTCTCGAACTCACAGAGATCTGCCTGCCTCTGCCTCCCGAGTGCTGGGATTAAAAGGGAATGCCACCACTGCCCAGCTAGCATTAACACCTTAAGATCCAGTAAAACTGAAACATTCACCCCGAGCCAGAATCACTTGAAAAGCAAAATCTAGGGAATGCATGGAATTCTTTTTTTTTCCAGTTTAAACAACAAATATTTGAAAGGGGTATGTAATACATACAAGCTCTGCTCTACAGATGTCTTAGTTGGGGGAAAACAGTATACTGATATTAAAAGTAAAACCAAAATGACCACTGCTGTTGGCTATGCAACAGCATGCAGAGTGCTGTAGGGGCTTCTGCGTCTGGGTAGGAGGTGGGTGGGTGAAGGAAGGAAAGTCCTTGCTTGCTGAGAGATCCCTATGTACCCAGGCACAGGGGTTTGAGACAGCTCAGAGGAAGCCCAAGATGTGAGGGATGAATGTATAGAAAGGAACTCAGATCATGAAAGATTGATCTATGATCTCAAAGGAATTTGAAAATGTGGTGGTGGTTGTGGAAGCAATCAAGTGAAAAATGAAAAAAAAAACTAGCAACACAGTTATAAGGGAGGAATCCTTATATAGGCATATGTTGGGAACTGGAGGATGGGGTGGGGGCAGTCATTACCCAAGGTGGAAAAGCTTGGAAAACCCCTGAATCAACCACTAAGTGATGCCCAGCTGCCACTTGGATCTAGAGTGTTGGGGGCACAAATTTGGCCTTTTTTAAAATTGTTTTTATTGAGCTATATCTTTTTCTCCACTTCCCTCCCTTCCTCTCCCCTCCCCTTCTACCTCTTCCAAGGTCCCCACTCTCCCAATTTATTCAGGAGATCTTGTCTCTTTCTACTTCCCATGTAGATTAGATCCATGTATATCTCTCTTAGGGTCCCAAAGATTTGGTATTTGTATCCCACGTCTATTAACTAACCCGTGTCAGGTTGACAAAAGCTGGCCACTCTCTCCGGTGCACCTTTCATGAATGCCAGTCGGGCACCTCCCATCTCTTGAACAATGACTGTCATCCTCTGCAATGCCGATGAGAATGGGAACTGGCGCAGGATCACAAGCCCTTCCACTGGGACCTGGGTGATGGACAGGGAATGGAGAGGCACTGTCCATTGGAAGCACTGGATACTGGCAAAGCATCTAGCTACTGGGACTTAACTGCTCCACCCTCAGCCCTTGTTTTACCAACCAGAGAGGAAATATAACACACTTTTCACATTAGCAGTTCAAGACACATCAGTGAGCTTCCCAATACTGCGGGTCAGCACAGTTTCCCCTGGTGTGGACACTGTGGGGAGATTGACGTGCAAGGCTTACCTGGCCAAGTGCGTCTGTCGGCTTAACGACTGTGGTGTCTGCTGGCATTCCCTTGGTGTGGAAATCACCCCCAGAAATAGTCATTTCCTGTTTCAGAAGTGAGATATTTCACTGGAGGGGTTTGCTTATTCTTCATACACCGAGACTAAGTTTGCCCCCTTCTCTTGCAGAGCCCGGCCTCAACCACCTCAGTGCATCCACGGGCCTCTGCCTGCTGTTGGCCTGGTGAAATCAGACGGATTCCACTCCAGGAAAACAAACCACAAGGCACAAGGCAGTGGAAAGGCTGGAACGTGAAGGACATGCACTGCTGAATTATTCATGCAATTTATCTGGCTTTCGCTGTTGGAGTTGCTGCATAAAGGTTTCTTCTCTGCGCCTGAAGAGCTTAGCTTGGATATGTTGAGTATGAATTGCCAGGCTTATTTCCTGTGCAGCAGGTTCTTCACAGTCTTTCTTTGCCTAGAGTCGCTGTTGATCCTGCTATTCCCTGTCCGTCTAAAGTGACCTGAGCAGGGCATCTTTTTGCCCTATATATGATTGCTATCTAGGAACAACTGTAATAATGACTCTAAATTATAGGCAAGGAAACCTTTTTACCTAAAGATATTGAAGTTCTTTGTAATCATTTAATTGGGTGGCTAACATAAAAAAAACCACCTCAGGAAAGAAACTGTAACCTCTACTTAGAGACACAGAATCAGTATTCCCGAGTGAATGAGAGACTGAAAAATAATCACATCTGTTAGAGGAGGGAGAGCCTACAGAGACATCTCTCCCAGAGGTGTTCAGACAGTCCCCAGGGCCTGGGCTGCACACAATGGCAGGGAGATACAATAGCTGTAGCAAAGAAGCTGAAGCTGTGTGGTCTCTCCCTCCCTGCCTTGCCCACAGCCACAGCAACTCCGAAGACAGTATTTAGAGCTATTGCTGAATAAAATTCCCTTTGAGGACAGATTAGCACTCTTTTTTATATGGCTATCACTTGTCTGATTTGGTTCCCTCGTCCTGCAGCCGCGAGAACCAAAGTCCTAACATGAAGGAAGACTTCACAAGGCTGAGCATCAGTTGAGGCAGAGCTGAATCTAGAACAGAAAGAGCAAGATCCTTAAACCACAGGAGTGTCTGCTCTTGGATCTAGTTTGGAATCTCAGGGGAAACTCTGCAATGAATTTCTGTTCTGGGTCTTGGAAATTAGGGGGATAGGTAATAAACTGAAATAAAACTCTTGGTTGCTGTGACCCTCCAACTTACCCAAGCACTGTGGAAAGCAGTGTTTCCGCATCCCCATGCACTGGAATGCATATTTTTCTTGTCATTATTTTTAGTGAGAAATAACAATTGTATGTATTTATGGGATGCAATGTGATGCTTTGACCTATGTGTGTATTATAAAAAGGTGAAACCATGATAATTAACATATCATCACCTCGCCAAATTAACTCCAGAAAACTCTGAAACCAGCTCACAGAATGGTAGAATTAGAAAATAATTACACAAGAATTATAATGATCATGACAACTATTAGACTTACAGTAGGCACCAAGTACTCTGAAACTTAACAACTACACCAAAGATTTTTATTGTACCATTTCACTTAATCCTACAGCAAACCTACAAAATACGCGGTTCGGATCAGAAAGCCAGGCTTACACCGGTTTGCCCTTTACACAATACTGGGAATCCCATATTACTTGTAAGTAGTAAAGGACTGTGATACAGCTTGTGTTGTGCTGGCATTAAAGACGTTGCTGGCGTTCTCTGAAGGTCAGACACTTACCCATTTGGTGGCTTCAAACATTTTCAGGTCCAGAGGGTCTCCCTGGATGGCTCCATCAAGAAGAATCAAAGAGTGACAGGTTGCCATGGCTGCACACAGCGGACCCTGGGGCAGAGCTTTGCCCGAGGCAAAGCAGTGAACTGCCTGGAAACTGGGAGAGAAGAGAGACAAAGATTCAGGGCTGTGCCCTCCTGCCGTAGATGGAGCTTCTTGGGGGTTTTTGATTTTATGCGCATGGCTGCATTTCTCTAGTCTCGGCAGGACAGCGGTGTGTTTCCCATCCTGCCTTCTAGGTCTGTTCAGGAATACTAGGAAGGCTCAGAGCCTGTCCCTTACTCCCTTTCCAACTTTGCCTTAGTTCTTCCTAGATTTATTTTATCCACAGGAGTGGAAAGAACAAGAAGTACCCATTTTGTTCTGAGGTCTGCTCCCACCCCAGTGAGTAGATCACTCCTCTTCCAGTCACGGGAGGACTCCAAGTGTGTTAGGTGCCCACCACTTTCAATGCTACAGGGCTGGGCATATTCTCTGTATCTGTCTCCCAGCATGTTAAATGCCTGGTGCACCATAGATGTTCAGTAAGCATAAAAGGAAATGGATGAGTGGGTTAGTTCATATGGTAAAGAAGTGAACAGTAAAAACATTTTGGAAAGGGCCCTGTGCATCCCTTCTTCATCCATGGCATCTTGTGTCTATACTGCCTCTATTATCCTCATCATGTCCCACAGAAAGTGACTATGTCTAAAATCAATGGAAATAAAACTCATATGTTGTACATGAGATTCATTCACTAATTGAAAGAGTAAGTCACTGAGTCCATCCTTGGCCCCGCTAGGGGAATGTCCCCTTCAACCTTGTTGCACAGCCCCTTCTCAACTGTGTAGCACAGTAGTTGGGCTAGGGGAGGGGGATCCCATCACAGAATGTCTGAATGACAGTAGCTTCTTCCCACGAAGAGGCAAGATCTGCTTCTTAGAGGCAGTCAGAATCTACATGCCATCCCTCCTCTCACGGTTGGCATCTTTTGGAATTTGAACTAGCTCTGTAGCCCAGTCAGGCCTTGAGGCTGCCACCTTCCTGCCTCTTCAGTAGCTAAAGTTACAAGCCTGTACCACTATGCCCAGTCTAATATCCTTCATGGATGTGTGTGTCATCCGCATCATATAAAAGCACTACGATCACAAATTGGACTTGATACATTTGGAAAGAAAAAAGAACACAATACTCGGCATATAGAGAAGGAAATGTAGGTCAGGGAGGAGTTGGAGAAGGTAGGGAATATGATCAAAATACACTGCAGGAATTCTCAAAGGATTAATTAAAATATTTAATTATGAAAAGAACCGCAGTCAACCTTGTCTGCATGAAATATTTTGAAGAAAATGATTTCGCTTTTAGACGATAGTGTGCCCCGTGCCACCCACCTGCTTCCAGTCCTGACCACGCTGGAACTGGGGACATCAGCAGACAGGGAAGCAGACTCAGATGTGGCCACAAGAGGGCTAGCTTTGCAAATCTCCTAGAGAGCAAGTCGCCACCACCACAGGCCACTCCTGGCCACCCCCACCACCTAACACACACACCCACGAACACAAAGGAATCTTTTCTCAAGGATCGGTTTCTGGCAGGCAGAGGACATGGTTCCCAGAATCAGGATACTAAGAAACCGAGTACACCAACTACTGTCCCACGGGCAGTTCTCTTCCTGAAAAGCAGGATACAGAGTCATGTTGGCCTGTCCTATGTCAACTCCATGAAGGATAGTGGCCTGGGGCTGTCTAGAACACTGACTCTGGGCTGATGTCAGGCCTCTGGCAAACAGGCTTAAAGCGAAGTTCATTTCAGAGAGTGTTTGCAAACTCCCCCTCGCCTCCTCAGTTTGTGGGTGATAGGGCTGAGATGAACTTGGATGTATGTTTAGAAAGACCTGGGAAATTCTAAGTAAAAAGACCAGACTTTCGTATCCGTTGCTTAGCAAAAGCCAAAGTTCAAGTGTCTCCATTAGTTTTGAGAGTAAAGGCAAGGGAGGCCTTGGGGAGAAGCAAGTCACAGGAATCCCAGTACAGTTAGCCAGAGTACTCACCCATTCTGGTCACAGGGCACAACTCCCCAAGGATCCAAGCCACCCCTTGTTAAGGTGCCTGTCTGAACAGAAACAAGTCTTTGGGTTAAATGGAAGATCTACTCGTGCAGTAGGGGAAGTAAATCTGGTACGATTTAATAGCGAAATACACATCAGAACGATATCACCAACACGGGTTCTTTAAGGAGGACCACAATACAAGTATTGTGTGATGAGTATGTGGGTTCCGAGGAAGAAGTTGCCCTTAATTCAAACAGGATGAGCTTGAACTGTATGCAAATTTTTGTGTCCTCTGTGGTACAAAGAGCCGAGTAGCTCCTGTCACCCCAGGGAACTATGTTGAACATCTACTTGCATTGGAAGAGCAGAAAAGGCTTTGGTAAGACTATTTAAACAACAAAATGGGTGGATCCCTATTTTTACAGCAGAAGCTAAAAGAATCATCAAAACCGAGTAGAGGGGTTGAAATTTTACGTACAAAACACTGCTCAAACTTTGAAGAGAAGTCTAAAGATATAGCCTACCATCTGATATTTTTGTTTATAAAAAAGTACATGATGATAATTTTCTCAGTGTAGTATAACAACCAAGAGCTCAGGATAAGTTGAAATATCATCTGTGTAAGCGGAAATATCACATAATCCCTCCAGCACTGGAGCCTTATCTAGAACACGATCCTAATCACATAGAGTTGTCCTGAATATTAAATGAATAATAAGAAGTGATTGGTTTAATATCAAGCCCACAGTAAGAACTAATAAGAATGATAAAATAAGACAGCCACCGCTCATTGTTCTCTTCAAATTTATGTTACAATTATCTCTTCTGTTCCTTGTTTCTCTTCTCAAACTCACACTATGACATCATAAGTAATTTGTTTTCCTTTATGATGCCTATCTGGTCATAAAATAGGACTACATGGTGACATAAGCCATATGACCCTTCTGCTCTCGGTGTGACTTTCTGATTCACCACTAATCATAAAACGAGGTTTTCATGCCATCGATGCTCACAGCCTTCCAGGAACTGTTTAATGGATACCGAATTCCCATGTGGGAAGATGAAGATGTTTCTCAAGAGGGACCATGGTGGTTGCCGTAGGACAGTGAGAAACTGCTTAGTGGCAGTGCAATAGACACTTCAAACCGCTGACATGACAAATTTTATCTCATGTTTAACTCACCCAAATAGTTAACTAAAAGGAACAGAAAACAACACAGACCTCCAATGGTTCCCTGTAACTTTAAGAAACATAGAACTGTGTTGACTAGACTTTCAAGGTTCACAAACACCCTCCTCTGCCTGCGTCCAGATCATACTGTCCTACGCTGTCTTTCGGCCATGTGGGGCCTTTGCTCACTTTCATATGCTGCCATGGTTTCCACCCAGTCCTCTGACGCCCACCTTTACCCCCTGCTTACTGTGTATAACACAAACAACCACCCACGAGAAAAAGTGAAATGAGAGGTTGCTTAGGAGAAAGTAGCTGACAGCCAAGATTTCATTCTGAGCATAGGCTACAGCTGGGAACACAGAGCAAGGGTTTGCTCCATGGCTGTACTGTCAGCAAAAGTCTCATATGAACACACAGATTACTAAGTCATTTCTCTTTTCTTCATTCCATAATTCGATAAATTCTTATTGGGCCGTGACTCAATTGCCAAGCAATGTTCTAAGCATTGAGGATACAGCAGAAAACACAATTACTTAAAATGTGTGTGCATGTGTGTGTGTGTGTGTGTGTGTGTGTGTGTGTTTATGAATGTGCTTTTGTATGCATGGGCTTCTGTGTGAGGGTTGTGACTGCATGGAACAGAGTATACATTGCTTTTCATAGACTCTCGCAACTGAAAGGACCCTAAAAGATTCATTGATTCAGTTTCTACTCCCTCTTTTTTAAAAGCTCAGGGCCAGAAAATTCATTTCCCAGATCTTTCACACACAACCAAAGCTAAAATAAGGTCAGATGCCCATAACCTACCTACTATTTCTGCCTCACTAAAGAGAAAAGCCCGTATCCATTACAATGGCAGTGACAAATGGCCTTGGGAGCGAGGATGAAAGACACATACCTTGTCAAAGCAGACAAGGTTCAATTGCCCACACACATTAATTCGCTGCGGGCTAATGCAGAATATGCCCTTCTTTTTCAGCCTCCTCTGGGCGTAGATGATGCCTGTGGTCAGGGCAGCAGGGAGGGCAGGGGGCACTGCAATGGTGATAACATCCAATGCTTTCCTCACCACCTCCTCAGGAGGTTCCTGGAAAAGGAAGAGGGCTCCGTTAATAAAACCAAACCAGCAATGAACGACTGTGTGCGCATGACCTTTCCCTTCTCTGCTTATTCTGAGAGATGGCATCAATGGCACAAAGGGTCTGACTATGGTTATGGCTCTTAATATCTTCAGAGTTCTCATCTGATAGGTACAAAGTGCTACTTTCATGAACTATTTCACTTTTGAAACTACCTGTGGAAGCAGCATAAAGAATGGGGATGTCGCAAGAACAGAATCGTGCTGGCATTTCAGTAAACAAACTGTTCTTGTACTATAATCTGATCGCTATCACAGAACTGAGCAACGATGACTCATAGGTGAAGCTAGGTGTCTATACACAGTCTTTGGAGTTTAGCTGGTTTTAAGTCTGTTTGTTCTTGAGAAAAGTCAATATATAGAAATAAGGTTGACATGTAGAAATAAAATATGTAGAGAAGAGTGAATTTGTGTGTGTGTGTGTGTGTGTGTGTGTGTGTGTGTGTGTGTGTGTGTAAGAATACAAAGGCTGCTTACCCCACTGAGCACATAGACACAGAGAGTATAGATCATGCCAATGGTGGCTGTCCCTACAAGGCAGAGGAGGAACCTGATGGCATCCCTGTAGAGCTTGAAATTCATGGGTTTGGGGTAAAGAATAGATCTCACGAGGTCCCCCTTTGCAGTGTTGAACCCTGAAATGGCAAACACATGTCCCACAATTTCAAGATAACCAGTCATACTGTTAGTAGACCTCTAAGCATCTACATTGCCTTCGTTTTCTCTCTAACAGTGTTTCCCAATATGTGACTCTCAACCCCTTTGGCAAACCTCACTCTGCAAAAATATTTGCATTATGATTCATGACAGTAGCAAAATTACAGTTATGAAGTAGCATCACAACTAATTTTATGGCTTGTGATCACAACAACTGGACTGAAAGATCTGTAGCATTAGAAAGGTGGAGAATCACTGTGCTAAAGAATCAAAACCTAAAGCTTAAACCTAAAGGCAGCAGGTTTCTGTTGTCTAGGGCAATGCATGAAGCTAGAATGGAAAAAGCATTGTCTTCCTCAGAGCCTAGTCCTCTCCTTGCCTCTCCTCCCCTCTATTTCTAACTTCAGGGCATATCAGAGATGGGGTTTTCTGTATCCATGGCCGAGCACAGCTTAATTTTAAGGAAGTGACCCTGGGAGTATGCACACACACACACATGTCTCCCTCGCTTGGATTAAAACTGGGTGTTCTTGCTAAATTTTGAGTTTCTGGATTCCTACAGGGAATGAACTTGGGATTCCGGTTAGAAATGATGGGTTTCTGACCCAGCTTTGTCAGTTTTCAGTTTCTCAGTCTTTAGCTGTCCACTTGACTTGAATAGCTTCAGACTCTTCATGTGTGCAATGGGAAGGGGAGGCACTACGTGCTATGTGTCTTTGCTGCTGGCTTGATGCACAGAGTTTATAACCTCAGAGCACATAAACAGTGGTGATTATAATCTGTGCCACTATTATGCCACTGAGATGCACTTGCCATCCTTCAATCAGCAAGCCAGCAGTTAAAATACACAGCCTTACATATATTTGTTGTGCTAGCCAAAGACTGGTCCCAACCTAGTAATTGTAAGATATTAGACACCCTGAGCAGAAAGGTGTCACTGTAAACAGCCTACAGAGAAGATGCTCACCTGTCTGCAGCACCACTGCTCTCACACTTCCGGAGCCAGCTGCCCTGGCCTGGATGACCTCTGTTCCACAGAAGAGAACATGCCGCCTGGGATCTGCTTCTGTCTGCATCTTCCAGGGTGCAGAGCTGGCCATCTGGGATAATGGAGTTTTAGTGACAGGGATGCTTTCTCCTGTGGGAAACCAGGCTCTAGATCACTTTGTGGGGTGGGATGCCTTCCTCTTGTACAGCACATTTACATTCTCTCGTGTGTCATGGAACTTCATCAGGAGCCTACAGAGGAGCAAAGCAGCCTAGGTGCTAGGGACACAAGACAAGCATAAGTTCTGTTGTTGAGAGTTCTGTGTTTTAGAAAAGGAGACTGGTATGTAGCCACAAAAGTAAAATGTCATATTATAAATGCCGTATGTACTTCAGCTTAAACCTAAGCATTCAAATAGGTTGGGGAAAGACATTTATGGAAGAGCAAGCTGTGTGGCGAAGAGTCTGGGATGCAGGGAGTGCAAAGCCATTAGGCCTACACAGATGCCCACACATACAGAACCCCAAGTATGACACAGTTAAGTGTTTAACTTTTTTCTGTAGGCCCTGGGATCCGGAAGCAGGGATGTGGTTAACTGCTTAAATTTGTAGAATAATACTACAATGACTTGTAAGACAAAATTCTCTACCCACGATGCAAGGGATGAGTTAAAGTGTCAGGCGGTTGGTGGGTGGAAAGTCATCTGGGAAGTCACAGCTGGAGGGGATGGAGCCTGAAATGAGGCAGGTGGAGTGGAAATGGATAGGAAGCACTAGAATCAAGAAATAAGAAGTGAGCTGCTACAAAAATCAGGAAAGTTGTGCATCATCCAGTCATAGAGTAGAGACAGAGAACTGAAACGGCTTCCTGGACCCTGGGTTGGAGGCTGAACAGAGGACAGGCAGCGGTATATATAAGTAAGTATATAAAAGTAAGGCTTCTAAGAGGACCAGGCACTGCCTTTGGGCTACTATGGACTGGAGCTACCTGTGGAAGAACCATATTGAAAAGCCTTGTGTATGGTTGACAATTACTTGGGCCTGGTGTTCATATGAGGCCTTGTCTCGGGACATTTAGTCAGAGCTCACCAGCTTAAACATGGTCAGTAAAGTGAGAGAGAGAGAGAGAGAGAGAGAGAGAGAGAGAGAGAGAGAGAGGGCAATTACTTAAGAATCAAGCAAAAGATGAAAAGAGAAAAGGACAAGAATACAGCCCGGCATGGTCTGCATGGTGCCAGCAGTTAAGGATACAGAGAAAGAGAAGATAAAGAAGAAATCCACTGGGCATGGTCAATGCTAGAAGCATCTAGAAGGAGCAGGGTGTTAGCAGGACAAGGAGACATGGGGGAGAGGTAGACTAGTCAACTGAGACAGAGCCGTCAGTAAGAGGAAGCAAAGAGTCACAGACATGACACTTGTGACTCTGGCAGTTTGTACCAATGCGGTGGGAGGCACACACTGCAGTGAGCTGAGTGCTAATACAAGCTAAGTCTGAAGCTATGGAAGCCGCCATGGACAGTTCTGAGGAAGAAGCCTTCAGAACTTCCAACTGGTCTTTGCAGAGCAGGTAGTAAAATGTCAGCACGGGACTGTGATCATTAAGAAAATAGTCCTGAACACTAGGGAAGTCCCAGAGTTGACGGGATTTAATGAACCTGTGGATACTTGGAAAATAAACCTAATCCACCATAATCGCCACCCACTTTATCTGTAAACACACAGAGAAGGGAGATGTTCATCCTCGTCTCCATTCAAGCCTTTCAGGCCTGCTTGGGAGAAATGTCTTTGCTATGGACTTTAATAGAAACCACAATACATTACTGTGTTTCTAATGGTTCCAATGTCATCCCCGTAAATCCTCATTTTACAGAAATGTCATGGTTGTGCTTCACAAGTGCAGGATCACAAGGACACCCCTCAGCTCAGCACGCCAGTTAAAAATGAATGAAAGCCAGCCCCAAAACTGCAGTGCAAATTCTGGGAGTTATAGATCTGTCCAAGGTTGCTTCGTGGACTCTTTAACCTCTGCAGTCAAGTTTATAAGGCCCTTGGCTTTGACCTTATGGATTTCAGGATGTCATTGGTGGTTTACAGAACTTCCTAGTTTGTAAGGGAGATTTTATGCAAGTTGCTAAAGAAAAGACATGATTTTGGAATGTCTAATGATCATTTAAGGTAAAATGAAAGGCTGTCATCACCGTTGGCTGAAGGAGAAGCTGTACCACAGTCAGTTCTGAATGTGCTGACTGGAGGGCATAAAAAACAGTCTCGATTTCAATGCTCAGATACAACCCCAGAAGGACGAAGAAAGATTTACAGAAGCAGGAAGGTCACACGGCAGCTTCAAAGCTTGCTCTGAGCAAGGCTGCCATTCGGGTAGAAGAAGAGCCAGCCAGAACCCCGAGCCAGCCCAGTGGAGGCTGCAAACGTGGAGCTCCAGCCATACCTGTCAGCATGCCTTCATCCACCACACAGCTGCCATCAATCAGAATGGCATCACATGGCATTTGCACTCTGCTCCCTGTCAAAATTAATAAATCTCCAGGCACCAGGAGGCGGGATTCCAGGTCTTGGACTCCAGCTGAAAGTAGGAGCGGACAGTCAGGTTATGTGCGTGCAGTGAACAGCCCCGCCGCTCCATGCCGGAGATCCTTGGAGAAGCAACTAAAACGTGCAAAAAGAGAGGCCAGTCCTCAACATGGCTTCAAACTCTGAAGACGAAAAGAAGGGAGGAAAGAGACTCCGTGAAATAAAGCCCCCAGGGTGGTAGCAATGGAAACAGCCAAGAAAAAAAAATAATGACAAATTCAGAAAACCTGTTTGATGCTAGCAGACAAAGGACTAATATTTTTCACATAGGAAGACATCTTCAAGCAAGGCATGTACAGCAACTGTGTGATAAATAGCCAGTACTAACAGGTCACACACATGCACAAGTTGCATGCTGAGTATTTCAAAAGCTGCTTGTTTTCTTCCTTCCTTCCTTTCTTCCTTCCTCCCTCCCTCCCTCCCTCCCTCCCTCCCTCTCTTCCTCCCTCCCTCCCTTCTTTCCTTCCTTCCTTCCTTTCTTCCCGGATCCCTTCCTGGATGCCCTAGCATCTTTCTTTCATTATTAATCTCAAAAATGTCATGGGGCTGGGCATATAGGTAGCTTTAAGTGTCCTCTTGACACAATCTGGAGCCATCTGGGGAGAGGCTCTCAATAAAGGACTGTCTACTAGGTTAGCCTGTGGGGAATCTCTGCACTTCCTGGATGCCCTAGCATCTTTTTTCCATTATTAATCTCAAAAATGTCATGGGGCTGGGCATATAGGTAGCTTTAAGTGTCCTCTTGACACAATCTGGAGCCATCTGGGGAGAGGCTCTCAATAAAGGACTGTCTATTAGGTTAGCCTGGGGGAATCTCTGGCAAGGGTAGCCTCAGATGGGTTAAAATGGGTGAGCAGACCCACTGTGGTGCTTAGTATGAGATGATCCCCATATTCTCAAACGTTTATGTGTGTGGTCCCCAGCTGGCAGCCCTACCTGGGAGGTTCATGGATGTGGCCTTGCTGGAGGAAGTATGACACTGGGCGTGGTTTTGAGAGCTTAACACCTCGGTGCCGTTTTGAGTTTACCCTCTCTGCTTTCTGTTTGCCGCTAAAGACGTAAGTTCTCAGATGTTCCTGCCACCATGCCAGCATGCTGCCAAACCTCCCCACCATGATGGTGATAGATTCTTAACCTTCTGGAACTTTAAGGGCAAATAAACCCTCCCTTTTCTAAGTTGCCTTGATCACAGTAATTGTATCACAGCAATGGGAAAATAACTGAACCACCCACCTCGAATGTGGGTGGAACCATTTCATGGGCTAGGGTGTGGATTGGTGACAGGGAGAAGGAGAGCTGAGCGCAGGCAGGCATTAATTCATTGTTCTCTGTTCTCGACTATACATGGAATGGGCCTAGGTGCTTCATGTTCCTGTCACGTTGACTTCTCCACTGTGGGGACTGAGTGTTAGTTACTCTTTCTGTTGCTATGACCAACGCAGGTCATGGAAGTAATGTTTAATTTGGTGCTTATGGTTCCAGAGGGGAAATGTCCATCGCTGTCATGGTAGGGGTGTGTGGCAGCAAGCAGGCCTGACTTCTGGAACAGCAAGCTAAGAGCTTGCTCACATTTAGAGCCATAAGCAGGAGGTAGAGAGCACAATGGGAGTTGAAAAGGCTTTGAAACCCCAAAGGCCTCCCCTAGTAGCACACCCCCTCCAAGACCATACCTCCTAATCCCTCCCACACAGTTCACCAACTGGGGACTCACATTCAATTATCTAAGGTTATGAAGAGCATTTTCATGCAAACTACTACAGACTATAACCTGGAACTGCAGCCAAATAAACCCTTTCTCCCATAAGGGGTATTTTTTCAGTCTGTAATCACAGTGGCAGAAAATGAATCTATGCGTGTGGCTGGGAAGATGGCTGTGCATGTGTCTGGGAAGATGGCTGTGCATGTGTCTGGGAAGATGGCTGTGCATGTGTCTGGGAAGATGGCTGTGCACGTGGCTGGGAAGATGGCTATGTACGTGGTTAGGAAGATGGCTTGTGGCGACTGGTGGTATTGGAGTCTAGGTGAGATGAAAGGTTATGTGCTTGGCCTTAGCTCTGACCAACCGAGCCCAGGTTGGCATCATATGCCACAGCGGTACCCTGCTATGAAACGTTGGGGTCTCCCAGGTGATTAAGGTGTTTACATGGGAGTGAGACAGGGCATATTGAAAGCATCAACCATGATGGAAGATTGGTCACACCCAAACTGAATGAATACAGTAAGCAGATCTAGTGAAGTCAGTGAGAGCCAGGTTTCTCACAGAAAAAATAAAGTTCAAATACAGAAGGAGATAAACCTTGAAAGAACCCTATTACGTGAAGTTGGAGACATCATGAAGTAATGTGTAAATATTCAGGAATATCCACATATTAATATGATTCTGGTCAGTTTGTTAATATAAACTCTCTGATATTCTTCTGAGAAAGCCTAGGGGTTCTAAATAAGGACAAGCACACTTTACACCCAAATACTGAGTTCTTGATTCCAACCTCACTCCCAGACCCCCAAAATGAAATCATGAAAACTTCTTAAAGAAAAATCTGATAGCAATCTGTCAAATACATAACATAAAATGGACATGCACTGTGACATTATATAGGAAAAGGTTAAAACAGTGAAGACAGACCAAAGAGATATCAAAGCCATGTAAGGGGGCTGGCTGCCTAAATCTGAAAAGATTTTAACAAAGTAAATAAAAATAAAGAATAATATAGTCATTGAGCAAGCTGGAGTTCATTAATCCATAATGGCATAGGTTATGGGTTACTTATGGGTATATAAGTAAAAAGAAAAATGGATTTTTTTCCTTGCAGCAAAAATCGCCATTAAATAATTAAGAAGTTCAAATTAGAAAGTCTTTCTTTATCAAGTGTGAAAGTAATAATTAAACTAAAGTAATAATTAAAATAAAGAAACATCAGTAGTGGGTGAAAATTTGAAGATAGTCTATTTATACAGTCTCAAAATATTTCTCAACAAAATAACTATTAATTACAAAGGGAAAAAGAGCAAACTTTAAAATGAAAAGAACTGGCACACACCATATAATTAAGTAACCTAACTTATCATCATTAGTAATAGAACAAATTTAAATTATGTACATCCTGGTAAGAAGGAACACACACACACACACACACACACACACACACACACACACCATCATGACTGTGAAATGCCAAATTCAAACATAATGACATTTTACAAAATAAACAGACTGGGAGAATATGGGCATAGAAGAAACAACTGAAAAATACTAAGGATATATGGCAAACAACACCATTGTGTGATCCTGGATCCCTTTCTTACAAACAGCATTACCGAGAAAACATAACAAAGAACAGACCAAGGGTTGTCAGCTAGCTTCCTGATGACAGTTTCCTCAGGAGGATGTCCTAGTCCTGAAAAATACACACTCGACTATGTTGAAATTGTGGAACCACATGTCAACAGTTCATTCTCCTTTTCCTTTTGTGTCTATATGCATGTGTGGTATATATACATCTGTGTCTGCATGTTTGCACGTGGATGGGTGGATGCATACATGTGCGAATATGTGGATATGCACGTGCAAACTCCAAGCTGACATCAAGTGTCATTTAACTCGATGTGTTGAGGCAGGATCTCTTGCAGAACCTAGGGCTGATGATACTGACGAGCTAGTTTGCCCCAGGGATCCCCTGTCTCTGCTTTCGGAACACTGGAATTTCAGGTGGCTTCCACATGTGCCCAGTTTTTCCATGGGTTCTGAAGAGCAGGACCCTTGTCCTCACGGTTGCTTAGCAATTGCTGTATTAACTGATCCATCTCTATAATCTCGGCAATTTATTTTTTTTCTTTTTTTATTGTTTTTTTTTATTAAGAAAGAAAAAAAAATTTTCTGCCTCTTTAAGTCATTCTGGGAAATAGAAATGATCTCTTTTTACAATTTCCCTGTACAAAAACAGTAGGAGGGCAGATATGCATGAGATAATATTGCTTACCTCTCCAATTAGAAAATCCAGTAATCTGCCAGCATATTCTGCTGGCAAGGCTCTGAGGAAATGGGCACGCACACATTTCTATCTAAATGCAAGCTGGCCCCATCTCTACTGAATGAAATTTGGCAATATTTGTCTAGCCAAACTGTGTGTGCCTTTATTCTCTAAGCTAGAAATCTTGCTTCTCAAAAATCTATACTAAAGACATACTGATGAAAATATGAAAAACATATATAGCAATGTTTTTCTGCAGCATTATTTATGGTGGTGTAAGACTGAGAAAACACTCAACTGAGGACTGACTGGAATAATAATGGTTCCTCCACGTAAGAGGACTACAAATCCTAAGGAATGAAGAATGTGTAAATACCCTGATAGAAAAGGCCCATGGGATCACAGACATGTAACTAACAGTTACATTTGTTCATAAAAAGGCAGTGTGGTTATGTAATCTCTTTTGTATGCATACTATAAGCTATTACTTTTTATATAATTTGCTAATATTTCAAAATTTAAGAATAAATTCAAAAGTAGCAAAAGTGATTGTGATAAATAATAAGGCAAAGGGGGAGAGAAAAAAAGTTGAACTCGCCTGAGTATCTTCTAGCTTATGAATTTAAATTTTAAAACATTGAGATATTTTTAGAGTATCTATGCAAAATAAAAATAAATTTGAAAAGCTGACACTAAACCCCTAAGACGAATGAGTGAGATGAATCTGTTACAGTGTGGGCTGAGCCACGCAGAGAACTGTTTGGAATGATGTTGAAGCATAATTTATTAAATCAAATTGTATGTTGGGCTCTGTTTCTAATGAGCTATCACAATTGGAGTGGGGGACTCTTCAAAACCTTGTAAATTGTTTTTCAGAATTTCTTCATTGCTGAGAAGGTCAGTGTATTATTTTGAGGTTATTGTATGTAGGAGGACAAAACAGATGAACCATTCTTGGTTGTCGCTGAGACCTGGAACTTCCAGCATAAAGTGGAAACACAAGTAGAACCCGCAAAGCAAAGTAGAGCATTTCTAGTCTTAAATTCCATCTGTAAGTGTCATTAAGAATTCACACTTCACTGTACCTTAACTTCTTCACTGAGTATGCTTCTGGAAACTGCCTACGAACAAAGACTCACATGACAAAAATGAGATACCTGACACTTCAGCTGAACACTCTCAGTCAATGCACACCAGAGATAAGCAGAGAATGAACAAATATTTGCCTTTAAAAATATTTATAATAGCACCACAGCTCTGATAGACTTAAGAATGAATCTGAGAAAGAATGTGCAAGCTTCACGTACTGACAACAGCAAACTACAGACGAGGGGAATCAAAGGACACCTAAAGCAGTCTACGTCCATGTAGGAAATATCCAGAGCTATAAATATGGTCATTTTCTACAACTGACCTAAAGATTCAGCACAGTATCAATCAAAATCTCTTCACAGTTTAAAGAAGTAAACCACTAAAGAAACCGTTTCCTGAGTCATTTTGAAAAGAAAGGAGTCTGTATTTATGACGGTCACTCCTCAATTTTACAACAAAATACTTGACCATAATCAGCTTCAGGGAGGGAGGGGTTACAGTGCACGAGAATACAGTGCAAGAGAATCCATCGTGAAGAGGGAATCACGGTGGTGGAAGCCAGACACAGCTAGTCACAGTGCATCCACATTCAGGAAGCAGAGGGATGAAAACTGGTATCCAACTGGCTTTCTCCTTTTTATTCCACTCAGGAAGCCAGCCCTTGGAAGGGTGCCAGACATGGTTAAGGTAGGACAACCCACCTACCTTAGCCTAATGAGGATAATCTTTCATGGACATGCTCAAAAACAGAACTACTCGAGATCATCCATCATAGACGTGACTCCTGGGTGACTTCAGAGCTTGTCAAGTTGGCAGTAATATTAACCGTCACAAACCATCTCCGATCAGCTTGTCACTTGAGCACACCATTTTAAGTCGTAACACTCCACTCTTATCACTAGGACGTTTCCTTTTCAGCTCAAAATGCGATATACATTTAGTCTGTCTCTAAAAGTCCCCAAATCTTTAACGGGTTCCAGCACTATTCAAAAGCCCAAAGTCCAAGTCTAAACTAAGCATCAAGACCCACTCTTATGTTAAAAAGGTGCACATTTTTAGTTATGAGTTCCATATTTTTAGCATGCAATATTACACCATAAACCAGTAGTTCTCAACCCTTTTAGTTCTGTGACGCCTTAATACAGTTTCTCTTGTAGTGACCCCCCTATACCATAAAATTATCTCATTGATACTTCATAACTGTAATTTTGCTACTGTTGCACATTGTAATGTAAATATCTGATATTCAGGATCTCTGCTATGTGACCCCTGTGAAAGGGTCATTCAAATCCCAAAGGGGTTAGGACACACAGGTTGAGAGCTGCTGCCATAAACATTCTAACTGTCAAGAGAAGAACGGGTCCTCTGGAAGGAATGCTGAAAGCAAAGTATGATCTAAAGGCAGCGAAGCAGATCTCAAACCCTACAGCTCCCTATCCAGCACCTGCAGCTCATAATGTAATCCCATGGGCTTCACAGGGCTTGGGCAGCCCCGCTGTCTATTTCTGGCACTTACAGCATACATGGCCTCTTTCTTAGGCCAATTCTACTCCATGCCTGCAGCTTTCCCCATCAGATATATAGGGTCCTAGCATCCTGGTGTATCCACTGACACGTAGACGCTCCAGATTCAACCAGTGCCCTCTTAGGGATCCTTGCACGGACTCTGACCCTGTCACACATTTCGTAGCTATAGCAGCAGCTCTAGGGAACAATGGACCATGATCATGGATTCTATGACCTCCTCATCATTGCATCTTTCATGCCTTCAGAATCAATAACATATGGACAGTGCTGCCAAGTTCTTCTGCTAAAAGAGGACTCCAGTCCATTAGCGTCTATGTGAAAACCCTGCAAAGAACTTTCTTTAGGCAGTTGATTTAAAGGAGCAGGAATTCCTGTTAGCTGTAGTCTCAATTTCAGCTCTCTTCCTTTCAAAGAAGTTCACATTTCAAGTTTCAACCTTTGATGAATGGAGTCTTGTCATCAAGGTACATTTCTTATTGCCCAATGTAGAAAAAGATATTTCTTTTAAAAGTTAGTCTCTTTTTCAGTATGTACTGTAGCTCCAAAGTTCTTCCTTCCCAACTAACTGCACAGTTTTGCATCCTTCTGCCCAAATTTCTGCTCCATTTTACTGTAGCATGGATAAGTGAAGGAAATGGTAGCCTTGAAACAGCCAATGAACGCTTTCCTGTCGAGAAATATGCTCCATCTAACTAATTACTCCATTACGTTTGAATTCAACTTCACTCATGTTCTCCAGACATGGGTAGAATGAAACAAGATTCTTGGCCTAACTATCGCATGAATGGCCCCTGGACCAATTTCTGACGGAATCCTTGTTCCTCTCTGAAACCTCATGAGCCAGGCAAGCACTGTCCGTTCCTCTCAGCTTTTCTTGTCTCCTCGATTCCCATCAGAATGACCCATTGAACTCTGTTCCCAACGTGCTAGGACTTTTCTACCTGAAAGTCCCAGACTCTTCCGTATTCTTGGCACAAAATAATCTCAAAGACCAAAGACCCACAGGGTCATATTTATCAGAGCAACATCATGCCGCAGTACCAATTTTCTGTATTAATTGCTTTTCTCCTTGTTGTGAGAAAAATACCTGACAATAAGCAACTTAAAAGGAGGAAGGATTTATTTCAGCTTACAGGCTGAGAGAATGCAATCCAACCATAAAAGTAGTCTGGCAGCTTGAGGCAGCTGGCCACATTGCTTCTAGTCAAGGAGAAAAAGGAGGACTACTATTGTTCAGCTTTTTTTCCTTTTCACTCAGTCTAGGGCCTCAGAGTCATGCCACCCACTGTCAAAGTGAGTCATCTCTCCTTAGTTAGCATAATAATAATTTATCACAGACATGCTGAGGCTAACCTGATCTACATAATTACTCATTGCTGCATCCAGAAGCTTGTCTCCATGGTGACACTAGATTGTTCCAAATTAACAATCCATATTAACCCAAAGGTGGGGTCTGATACATCAAAGTAGCACCAAAAGAGAATAAAAGTAAAACACTAACATTCCTTATTTAGATCATGTTACAAATGACATTGTGTGACCCTGATAGGATAAGAACAAACCTTGGAGTCCAGAAAGTGGCCCACCTTCATAGACAATGAGCTCTTAGCTAAGGCACAAAGGCAACCCACTACTGCAAAGTCCATCTTGTTAAAGAAACGGCATCAGAGAATTTAAATACCTGATTGAGAAAAGTGAACTTGGGTCTGAAGCACACAAAGCAAAATGGTGAAACCACAAAGTGGAACTAAAACTTAAAACTATGTAGAGAAGCTCAATGACCTTGGAATCTGCAAAGATGCCGAAGAAGTTAAACTAGAAATATAACCCTTAAAGGAAAAGGCTCATTGACTGGACTTTCAGAAATGCAAAAACCTTTGCCCTTTGAATGATGCTGTGAAGAAAATGAGGAGACGGATCGTAGACTGAGAGGAGATGTCTGAGTGCAGGCTAATGTCAGGGTCACAATTTAATCATAAGACCATCTTAACAAAAGACACAAATGGATCCTTCAGAAGAGGTATATGAGTCCCACATAAACCGCTGAAAAGATGTTCAGGGCCACTAGCCATTGCAGGAATGCAAATTAAAGCAGTAAGATGCTTCCTCAAATGAAAGTGGCTAAAATTACCTAGATTGGCCATACGGAGTGGGGGCAGGAATGTGGAAATGAGATTGTCTTATGCAGCAAGAGGGAATGGAAATGCTATAATCATTTTGGAAAACAATTCATTATCTTCTTATAATGTTGAGCATCTACCACAAGGTTAGCTGCTCTGTAACTGGATGCACACAAGGAATGACAGAGCGTGTCTATGGAAGGACCCACACCTGACTGTTCACAGCACACAGGTTTGTAACAACAACAAAAAAAATGAGATAGCCCAAATGTCATCCTCAGATGAATTAAACAAATGTAATCTAATGGTATACCTTAGGGAATAAAAAATAATGTACTATTAATACTCTTAACAAAAGCTGGTGAATCTTACACTGTGAACTTTGTTCTCCTCTTGACAAATTAATTCAAAATATATTATAAAAGACAAAAGAATGCATCTCATACAATACCATTCACGTACAATTCTAAATAGAGATGTTAACCTGTAGTGACAGAATACAGATGCATGATTGCTTGTGTATGAGGCAGGCAAAGTGTGAGGAAGGACAAGTGGACTCAAGACAACTATAGGTCGTAAGTCTTCCTGTCAGCTTGATGGGTTCAATACTTGTATGAGTATACACATATGTCATAATCTACCAAGTTATGTACCTTATAGGTATGTTTGGTTTGCCATGCTAACTCAAGCTCTATAAAGTGAGTTTTCTTGTTATGATGAATAGATCTCAGATTCCTCTTTCTAAGTAAATGTATAAGAACATACATATACAGACGAGTTGGTACAAATGATCGTAAAACCAAAGCCGAGTCACTTTCTGGTGTCCTGTGGATATTACACATAGGTATAAAAGAGCGGAACTTACCTTTTCGCTCACATACAGAGACTGTTATGCTATTATGTGATTCGACAAGATGGTGCAGTTTTACAGACTGCTGCAAAGAGAAGGAAAACAAACAACGTTTATCTGTTTAAGTACAGACCCCAGCATGGACCTCAGAATCGCTCAAACCCTCTGTCAACATGGAGGGCTTTAGGCTGCCAGCTGGACACTCTGGATGGAAGAGATCGTCTTTCCACTGGTGATGTTTTTGATAATTTAATCACATTGAGAGTGAATCAAAGCAAGAGACAAAAATAAATAAATATGTTTTATTCCATATTTAGTAAGAAAACATTGGGTGAATGACCTGTTTAAGCTTCCAATCATTTCAGGTTTTCATTTTTTTTTATCCTACTATTATTATTGAGACACTTCCTAACGGGACAGGCTCACAAGGCTCTGCCTCTCCCAGGAGGATTGTGGGAAGTTAATGGCTGCTGGAATTGAGAGTGTGATTTTCTTCAGGGATATAGTCACTGGTAAGTTGCCTATGCTCCAGAAAATAACACCTAATCCAAATTTACACAGGCAACCTTAATAAGCCAGTGGGTCACACACACACACCATCAAAGGAGGAGAGGGCCTTGTTGGAGAAAAGGTTTCAGTGGGATGGGGGAAGAATGAGATAAGGTAATGAAGTAGAGAAATCACAGTGACCAATATATATACATGAAATTGACATAGAATATTTAAATGACACTCTGAATTGTTTTTAAATTTGATAAATATGCCTTAAGGATATTCAGTACAATCAGATATGGTCAGAGAGTATTATGCTACTAGCTCATCCTTTCGTTCATTTCTGCATTCACTCACCCAACACTCACGAGCAGCTTTTATGTCCCTAAGGTTATGTTAAGAAAGAAGATAGAAGGGAAGACAGAAACATGACTCTTACTGTCAATAAACTTTCTTAAAGGTACATTTCTAAAATATATATGTTAAAATATTTATATATTTTAGTCACTTAGTCATATAGATAAATAAATTTATGAACAATAAACTAGACACATGCTCCTATGTAGTACAAGTTACTACAGATATAAAGGGTGAAAAACCTTATATAAAGTTCTCATTGCTGCTTTGCTTTAGTAGCAAAAGACTATGAAACACCTAAGAATCGATCAGCAGTCAAAATAGTCAGCACATAATTATAAAACTACATTATATCTAAGGAAAATTTCTGTGTTGATATGGAACAATATTAAAGATATACTTAGTTAAAATGCAACTGCAAAATAGTGCTTATGGTATACTTTTATTCTGAAAAGTGTGTGTGTGTGTGTGTGTGTGTGTGTGTGTTATGCCAAAATGTAAGGAACATCTGACCCCAGTAGGTCCTAAAAGTCCAGCCTGGACACTGGTGATTCTTCTAGTGGAAAGGGATCCTATTTTTATTTACAGTGTTCATCTGCCTTAAATTATTTAACATACCTGCATATTGTTCCTTGTACAAGAGAAAATGACTAGCTAATTTTAAATGGTTTTTTTTTAAATTTCATTTCAAATTACCTGTAGACTTTGGGATTATATTGGTGCCTTTAAGAAAAGTCGTTTAGATGGGAGCATGAAGGAAGAAATCATGTCAGCACATAAAGAGTGAAATAAAACTGTTTAGAGCATGAGAGAGAGTATAAAAAAAATCAAGATTTGTAGTAAAAGGAAGAAGGAAGCCATAGCAGCAACTGAAGCTGGGTGCAGAGCAAAGAGAAAATGTTCCTTTCTTGGAGTTTTGTGCTTAAGACTGACGAAGCTTGAGAATGTTGAACATGGATAACCTCTTGGGAAGGCACACAGAGGAGAGTCACCTGTGGGTTGCACACACACCCTAAAGGTAAGAGCAGGTGTCTGGGTGCAGACAGATGATGATATCTTAGGCGTTTCCTTTACTGTGGAAAGAGGGAGGCAGAGCCAGGGCTGCGGAGATTAGAGCATTTGGCAATAGAGAGTGGGGAGTTGAGCAAATTTCATACGAGGCTTTTATCAATGTGGAGACACGGTTTGTAAGACTGTCTGCTGAGAAAGCAAAGATGGGGACCTCTGAAGAAAGACAGCTTGAAACGTATTTTTACAACGTGGAAGAACACTTTGATCAGGGTGCACAGAAAACTTGCCAGGAGGAAGTTGGTACTCATGGGTTCATATGTGATCAACTCATCTGGGCTGTGTGGTTTTCTTCCAACAGCACCTAGACCCCCTGCTATAAGTGTAATGGAACCCAAGTGGTGAACTAGAACTTCAGTAGGCAGACACCAAACAAACAAAAAGATCAAGGAGTGTATATGAACACAGGTTCCTATGTCTTCTGAAGGACTAGGATTGCAGCAAGAGAAAGGGGTCACCGCTGGACTGCGGCAGCTTTGCTGTGCTTCCATAAACATAAACTTGTTTCACATGGATGGGGCAATGCTGTCTCAAGACTCTTGAAGCAGAACAAACCGGTGAAGCCAACCACACGGCCAAGGGAAACTCACCTGTCTGAGATCATACACGGTCAAAGCTATGGAAATGACAGACATGAGGATGATGGCAAGGGCATATTCCTTGTAATCTTCACTGAACCACAAACAGACACTGAAGAGTTGAAAGATGTAAAATGGATTTAGAACCTGTCAGCAGACATAAAGACAGGAAGACAAGAATGGCATTTGGGCTTCACACAGAGCTGTTCATTGGCTTGTTTTCGTAGCTGGCATGATGACATCAATCACGCAGCGCGATATGCTATTCTTCTTGTTGCTGTATTTAATCAACAGGTTCCACATACTAGAGAATGTGCTGAGCCACGTCCCCTAAATCTTTTCATTTCTTTCCCATAATTACCTCACTAAACAGAAGTCATTACTTATCTCTACTATGAGGACACAGAGCCTCAGATCTTGAGAAATTTGCTCAAGGTCATACAGCTATGATTGTCATGGAGCCAAAAATCTAAACCCTTAAAGTGCTCTAAGCCTGGAGCACTTATTTTAATCACGGCTACACTTGGCAATCTACAAAGTTGCTCTTCACATGCCATTGTGGCAAGCATCAAAGGAATCAATGAAGAGTAGATGTTATCGCCTCCCATTTATACTTCCTGGACTCCAGAAAGGTGACTTACTCAAGTGTGCAGAATTAAACTACCCCGTCTAGTGTCCACTCTATGACAAGAAAAAAGGCACAAACAATGCCGTTAACGAACTTTTCATTGGTGGAGGAAAATAAGACTGCCTTTTTCCATAAGTAGGGAGCTACGCTGGCGGGGCAAGCGGTAACCACACATCTAGGTCACAGGGAGGGAACAGACAGCAACATCAATGATTGCAGTCCTGACTTAGTTAAAAATAGGTTGTGCTTTTCTCATATTCATTGTAGTTGCTCACAGGAACAGACGTCCTGGCTTCTGGTGAGGGAGGAAGCCCACAGAACCTTTCTCAAGCAATTTGCTTTACTTTCTGTCATTCTCAAACATGTTTAGAAATATTGAGAAAGCCGGGAGGTGGTGGCGCACGCCTTTCATCCCAGCACTTGGGAGGCAGAGGCAGGCGGATCTCTGTGAGTTCGAGACCAGCCTGGTCTACAAGAGCTAGTTCCAGGACAGGCTACAAAACCACAGAGAAACCCTGTCTTAAAAAACCAAAAAAAAAAAAAGAAATATTGAGAAAGTATCTTGAATTTGGGAAGCCTTTTTAAGGCAAAGATAAATGGAGATGGGATATCAGCAATACACAGAGGACTGCTATATGGTTTAAAAATAATAAATCCAACAATAAAAGCACAAGAGAGCATTTTTACTTTAGTAAATGATGGTCAAGTCATTCTTTCCCTCTCACACGTACATTGAGATCAGCAGAGCTTAGGAAGGCTAAACAGGCTTTCTCCTTACAGTTTTGGATACTGAGGTAACTGTATACATTGTCTAAAAAAATATTTTTTGTTCCTAAAATAAATGTGATTTTGGTTTCACAGAACTGAAATGAGCTAAGTGGCACAGTATTTTAAGAAAAGGGGAAACCCCAGCATTCGTCTAAAGCATCAAATAAGAAGAGGACCCATGAGTGCCACAGCCTGCACTGGAGTGTGCAGTGTGTACAGAGCGTGAAGGAAAAGAGCGCATGGCATGTCCGGAAAGCATGGTTGGCATTCTCTTAAGACATCTTATTAACGAGCAGCATCCTCAACTGGCCAGACTAAAATTCATCATGTTCTACCCAATGTCCGGGCAAAACACTGAAAAAAATTACCTCTTTGACAAGCAGTTTCCAAATAGGTGTGATTTCAACATCAATAGCATTGGGCCCACATATTAACCTCCTACAAAGAGAGACCACAGAGCACTCAGTCAGCAATGAAAGAAACTAGCTCCCTGCACATTCAAAACAAAAAGTCTGTTCCATTTTCTCACTTCCCAGGGTCAACTGAAGTGTCTCTTGTTATATAGCACACCCACATGTCTCAACGTCACTGAAGAATATGAGGGGTCGGGGGAGCAAAACCATAAAACCAGATTATGAACTACACTCTCTGAAGTCTAAATATTTCCCCCTAAAAAGTACTTTTGGTATCTAATATTAGTTACTTGATCCCAAATGCTTTCAGAACTCATATGTTCTCAACTCTTTCTCTCCCCCCCCCCACTAGTCCATGGAAATGAAATGGGGAAATCATGAAGATTGAATATTTGTAGTGGCACGGAAATTCCATATCTGTTGTTTATGCCCGTATTCAGGAGTTCAGTGAGGCTGAATGTTTGCTTTAATGTGAGCAGAAAAGTCCTTGATTCTCAGAAAAAGTTCAACATGGGACTTATACATCCCACTACCTGATAATCCCAGAATTGGGACGCTTCCATTATGCAGAGACATGGCCTTTATGAACACTTTTCTTGTGGAGAATACTAACCATTCTCTGGGCCTTCCATTTATCTGGACTCTCAGATAAAACAGCTTTGCAAAGTGCGTTCACTATGGTCCTCCATTTTTATGTAAACACGAATAATTTGGGTAATCTCACGAAAATGAAGACTCTGCTTCAGTAGGAGTAAGGGGCATACCGGGATTCTGCATTGCTTACAAGCATGCAGGCAATACTGAGGCTTCAATGGGCTCCATTTGCACCAAGTACCAGGAATAGGTCTCTATCCTCCTGCTTTAAGGTGTGTGTGTGTGTGTGTGTGTGTGTGTGTGTGTGTGTGTGTGTGAAATTGTGCATGGTGCCAGAAGAGGGCACTGGATCATGCACAACTGTAGTTTGCTGTGGTTGTGAGGAGTCTGATCTGAGCGCTCAGAGCCAAACCCAGGTCACCTGGAAGAGCAGTAAGTGCCCTTAGCAGCCAAACCGCATCTCCAGCCCTTTTTTCCTCATTTTATGGCTACGAGAGTAAAACCCAAATGAAAGAGATATTTGCTCAAAGCCACAGATTCTGAACAATCAAGTGCCCACTCCAAACCCTGTTTCTCTGCTAGTGATTGATTTGGAATGGTGGAGCAACGAACACACCTTATAAGGTCTTGATCTAAAGCACTGTGAGTTGTATTATGTGGGGCTCAGCCAGTCTCCCCCACCATGTGTGCTTGTATGCATGCGTACATGTGCAGTATGTGTGTGTGTGTTTCCATCTTTTTGACCTTGTGGAGCTCAGCCAATTTCCCCCACCACGTGTGTTTGTATGTGCACATGCATGTGTGGTGTCTGTGTCTATGTGTATGAGTGTGTGTGTGTTTCCCTCTTTGTGACCTTGTTCAAGCCATGAAATCTTTCTGAGCTTCACACTGCACATATCTTCTACGGGATTTGTGGTCATACCTGTTCTACCCCCAATCCCATCAAAAAAAAAGGGGAGGGGATTTATCTGAAGATGTATGAGCTCATGCATTGGACACATCTTTTTGATATTAGTGAATCAAGACTGCCTACTGGGCTGGCTAACCAATCACAGCCCTTTGGAGCTAGTATAGACACAGTGCCTGTAGTACCTGATCTCCTGTTCTTCTGATGTCAGACCTAATCCGAATTTTTGATGTATCTTTGCAGAACTGAGCCAGTCTTCCAGGGAGCTAAAACAATAGGAAGAATCCAGTGACGGTGATGTTTGCAAAACAGTGCCTGCCTTCTTTGGATGCATTTGCGGAAGCAACTTACCCAATTTTTTGAAACTGTCCTTCTAAGTTATTCCAAACATATCTTATTTTCTGCACTTTTATGTATCTCACCTACAAAAAGAAAAAAAGTATTACAAGAGTCTCCAGTTTGAAGATCAGGGCATATACAGAGACTCGGGGGCTAAGGAGACATTTGTGGAAGAAGCAATGGGAGAGCCAGAGGCGGTTCTTAATTTCTTTCTTTTTCTTTCCCTAACTTTCCATCCCCTACTCCTCTACACAAACAACATTTTTATTAGAAGTCATCATCTGGCCAGCACGCTTCACCATACGGATAAATAGGAGAGTGAATAAAATGTAGTCTGAACATTTCACTACCTTGCAAACTAATAAGGAAATAAAACATGTCACAAGATAAAAGTTATGTTTTGTAGTCCAATATGTATGCCAGCGAAACACCTGTAATAAATATATAATAGTACATCTATATATAACGACATTAATATGTTGCCTTAAAATACTGCAGAAACATAGAAAGGACAGGTGACTGAAGGCACCATGGAAGAGATAACATCAGAACCGGTATGTTAAAGGGTAGGAAGAATTTTGGTCCAATGAAGACTGAATAGAGTAAGTCAATGAGTTAATTGAGAGGCAAGAAGCAAGAAAACAGGCCTGTTTGATTGCAGACTGATGGATAAGGCTGGGGGGGGGGCATAAACTAGGGCTACATTGTGAGCAACCCAGATGTTAGCATGAGTCAGGAGCATCCTTGCCTCGCAGACGATGGGTTTGTAGAGTAGCTTACAGAAGATGTGATGAAGAAGAGCAAGGCAGCTGCAAGGAGAAAGAGGAGCCGGTTGCAGTCAAGTGTAGCCTGGAGAGTAGGGCTCTGTGGGTCTTGGCAGAGGAAAGGAAAAGAGATTCTTGCTTATGACCATTCTTTCGATTCCCTTAAGCGGGTTTTTTTATGGTGATAAAAATTCCAAGAACTGGTGACCTCAGTAAGCTCAAAGAGAAGCAGAGGGGCTCTGGGTTTGCTGTGGGGTAATAGTTATCACCCCAGGGTGCTTAGAAGAATCACCCAGAAAGCTTTAAGGAATATTGCTGTTTGGGTCCTGTGGCCATGAGATTTAATTTGTCTGCAGTGAACTTTGGGCATAAATATTTTTAAATTTCCCCAGGTAATTCTAATGTGCAGCTGAAATTGAGGAACACCACTCAAGGCTTCCTGGTTTAGCTGTTCTTCTATCTGTGCCCTTGAGAACTTCAACTATCTTTCCCTGTGCCTCAGTTTCTCCAGGAATAAATTTTAGCATTTGACCAGATTACGTCTAAGTTCCATTTAGCTCCTTTCTGTGTAGTCTACATTTGTTAATGTTATAGTCAACCATCAGGTACATTTTGAAGCTGGGATAAAACCACCTCTAACTGGTGTGTTATGAAAGTATTCAATACATTTTGCAAAATAAATGACTATTATGTAAAAGTACATGTCAGCTAGAAAATAAGTTTAAATCTCTAAATGCCAAATTCTTACTGAATCATTATTCTATTCAGTGATCATATAGCGCTCTCTCTCTCTCTCTCTCTCTCTCTCTCTCTCTCTCTCTCCCTCCCTCCCTCCCTCCTCTCTCTGGAGTCAAGCAGAAATGCTAAATGTTATAATTTGTAAAAATTGCAATGAGATTTGTTACAAAAGAAATTCTTTGAAAACATGTCTATTTCCAATTGATTTTCCATATGAAACTGGAGCAAATTGCCACTGGGAAAAAATGTGTCCTTCGTAAACTGTCAAACACAGGGAGGAAAGAACATTAGAAAGTAACCAACCCTGGGGCTTGTTAGCCAACACAGCCCATGTTAGAACCTCCAGTTTCTTCCTTTACAGCTTAAATTTTTTTGAATGTCCCCTGTGGTCCCTGCGAACTGAGCCATGAACAGCTGTGGTCCATGAACGCTTAGTGCTCATCGCACTAAGTATCTTCAGGTCTTCCTGAAGAAGTTCAGGTATCATTATCACCATTGCTTTGCTCCTGACAATGGCTTTGATTTCATCACTCCAGCATTTCAGGCTCCGTCCTCACAGGAAATGATTCAAGCCAGCCTCAGAGTAAGTCTGCAAGCCCCCTGACTTTAGGGTTCAAAGTGCACTAAGTGAGGGATGCTGACAGTTTTAATTGCACAAATTTGATGATCTGTGTTGGATACATTGTAAACAACAAACTGTGTGTAGAATGAGAGCACACACACACACACACACACACACACACACTGGACTCACACCAAGCCAGACTATAAAACAGAGAACATGATACAAGTGAAATATCCACAAGCCAAGCCTGCAACAAGCCAGAATGAAGAGGTCACTGGTAAGTTTGATCTCAGGCCATAAGATGGAATGGTTACCTTTTGACAGTTTCTGAGGCTATTCCTCAGAATTAGCTAAAACCTAAGTCCATGACTGACCATTGAAGCATCTTTGAGTACATAAACTCAAGTAAACTCGTACGCATAAAATAAATGATTCTTTAAATTCTCTGGCACCTCAGAGAGGGTATTTACTCACCTTTAGATCTGGCTTTCTTATGGCTCTGTTTATGATATATTCCTCATCTGTAATGAGAGGGTGGTCGGGAGTGAGACCAGACGTTCTGTTCAGTGCTGACAAGGAGATCCACATTACCCTTTTCCAAGAATAAATTTTGAATTCATCCTGGGGAATAGACATCAAAACCCCCAGGGAGTTAAGAGAAGTCATCAGGCTAAAATTTATGCTGAAAAACATCATTTCGTATAATGTTGTGAGTTAGTAAGCTAATGAACAATCTAGACAGAAATGTCCATCAATGAAATGTGACGCACATACAATGCCTTTGGATCTTAAGAGACAAAGATTTGTGGCCGTTTATTAAGGTATCTGAACAGAAACACGAGACACCAACACAAAGGCCGAAGCCAGAGAGGAAGAGGTGCATTCCCAGGCAAGAGATTTCACCATCACTTTTCAGTTCAGCTGGCGACTTCACACTGAGGAAAACAAACCCCGTGTCATTCAAGGGACTGTATGTCCCTGTGAGCATGAGAAAACCCGATGAATGGAACCACCCCCGTGTTTCAAGGTTCAATTCAAAATCCACTTTTCCTTGAACAGTCTCGCTGACACACTCCCTTCAAGAGCAAAAGAAGAACATTTCTAAACTCTCATCTCAGTGACTTCAGAAGGTTCTCCATTCTCGTATTTCTCCTAGATCAGCTTGAAGTGAGAAATAAGGCTTACTGACTGTAAGCCGGCCCTCGGTGTGGTGTCCTGCCACCTTCTCAATGCTAGTACAGTGCAAAGCTGAAGACCACCGGCTGCGTGCATCAGTTACACAGAGGTAACTGACTGTGTTAACCAAGGTGGGATTGAAGAAGTGCCTATACAGCATGTCCCTCAACGACATTACTTCCCTTTCCAGTTGGCTTCTTTATTCCTCATGAGTACAAGCTTGGTGAGCAGCTATTACATAGCTCCCTTGCAGAGTAGTGTGATAATAACAGCAACTGCTATCTGAACGATAAACAGGCACCCACTTGACGTCTGATACACCTCAGGGGTTAAGAATGGTGATGGTGGAAGTCTAAGCCCAAGAGTTAATGACTGGGGATGTAGATCGGAGCTGAAGTGCATCCTCCCCACCACACACACACTTGAAGATGCCCGAGTTCGTTGAAATAGGCAACACGTAACAAGGAGAGGCTGCAGTGGTTGTGGCTCGGCTTGGTCTGTTTGTTATCCCAAAGAGAAGACTCCTCTCTCCTGCTATCCCCTGGGGCAGGAACACACTCCCTCCCTCCTCTCCTCCGTAGTTGCATAGCTAGAGCCTAACCATTCTTCCTGGTCCGGCTCAAAGGTTCACATCTTGGTAACCATCCTGGCTTCTGTGAGTGAGCTTTCCTCTAAATTGTCAGAGTGCTCAAGATCCCTGCCACCCTCCATCCTTCGCCATCCACCTGATCACCATGAGGAAGTTACTAAAGGGTGGCAGCGATAGGGACACTGAGAACCACTGGTCTAGAAGGCCTGAATTTTTGATACCTCGGTCTCGTTAAACAGGTTTACGTCTCTGCAACAGAAAAATTGATGTGATTAATCATTGAACCTAAAAGAGTAGACCTGTAAACCACTGAAGAGTAACTTTGAGAAGCTGAAAATACAGAAAGGACTTATTTCACCTTGGCAGACAAACAAAAGAAACAGCATCTTTTTTTTTCTTTTTTCTTTTTTTTTTTATTCATATAAGCTCATTCTTTTGAACCCAGAAATACTAGGTTAACTTTGATAGGTAAACGAAGTAGAGTCGGTTGCTTATCAGACTCCAGACTTTCCCTAAAAACCACTTCAACTCTTGGAGTTTAAAAACAGTGTACTAGTTTCCATAGTTCTATTACTTCTGCTACTTGAGAGGACGGTCCCCACACACAAAACACACAGTTGAGTGTGCCTTAAGACAAAAGAAATCCAACCCAAAGGTCCAAAGAGACTTTTCTCTCAGAGGTGAGTTCATTACAGTACTAAGATAGTGGCCTCCACCATGTATGAGTTTCTGATAGACTCAGCTTGTCTTCCCAGTGATACTGAGCTTAAAGAGTTGGCATTAACTGGAATTTTGGCTTTAGTTAGAAAATGTATGGAGCATGCCCTGTGTCTTCGAGGAAGCACAGACTAGCCAGTGTCTTAGTTCCATGGGGACATGTTGACCAAAAAGGAGAAAGAGGCACAAAGCAACCAAGTTATATGACAAAGGTCCCTGTGAAAGAATGGGGGGATGAAGAGAAGGAGGAGAAAAAAGAGGATGAAGGAAGGAGGGGGAGGGGAGGGAGGGAGGAGGGGAGAAAGAAGAAGAGAGGGAGGAAGAGGAGGGGAGGAAAAGGAAGAGGGAGAGAAAGAAGAGAATGAGGGAAAGAAGAGGAAGAGGAGGAGGAAGAGGAGGGGGAAGAAGATGAGAAGGGGAGTAAGAGGGGGGAGGAGAAAGGGGGAGGAGGGAGGAAGTGGAAAGAGAAGAGGGAAGAAGAAAAAGAAGAGAAGACGGGAAGAAGATAAGGAAGGAAGAGAAAGAGGAAGAGGAGGGGAAGGGAGAGAAAGAAGAGAGGAGGAGGGGGAGTAAAAGGAGGAGGGGAAGAAAAGGGGGAGAAAAGGAGTAGAGGGGAGGAAGAAGAGAAGGAGAAGGGGGAGGAAGAGGAGGCAGAGGAAGAAAGGGGAAAGAAAACCCAGAATCGCCCTCCCTGTCTTTGGAGTTTTGACTGGGCTTCTTGGCTTGTTTATTGTTTCCTGAGTGGACAGAGAGTCCTGGGTAAACCAGTTAACCCTCTGCCATCTCTGGAGCAGCAGGCACTAAGAGTTTGCCCCTGCTGGAATGCGTGCTCCTGCAGGCTCCTCCCTAGCCCTCCACTGACCTCACAAGGAGGGAGAATCCACCAGGGTCTCACTCTCCTACAGAGGCAGCAGAGAAAGGGTTAAGTACCTCTGTGTTATAGAATAAATCACACACCCATATTCACATAAAACCCTAGACTCCAGTATATTTGGAGATAGGCCCTGGAGGAGATACTCAGGCTAGCTGAGGTCACAGGTGACACACTACTCCGGTAGGCATGATGTCATATGTGATAAGGGAAAGAAGCCAAAAGTGTGAGAAAACAGAACAGGCCAGGTGAGGAGGTGACTAACTGCAAGCCAGGGGGAAAAACCTCCCCAAAAACCAGCCCTGCTGACAGCACTGTGTCCCAAAGAGTAAGGCCTCAAAGCTGTTTGGCAATGTTTGGTCTTTCCTCAGAGGCCAGCTAGATTTCAGGCCGGATGTCTAATGAAATGGAGACTGGGTCTCAGAAGAGCGAATGTGCACCAAGAGAAGCAAGATGCAGCGCCTCCCACCTGCCCATGCACAGTTCACTTTAGTATCTAGAATCACAATCAATACTAGTGGAAACCATAAGATTACCTATTATCAATTCAATTCTGTTTATTCAATTTAATTAAAATAAGTACTGGGTACCTGCTATGGCCATACGCCACAGGTTCTCTTAAGGATGAAATATAAGAAGTGACTTCTGTTTTCATAAAGCCGATAACCCAACAAAAGGAAAGACATAATGAGAGCAGAGAATTGTCTGAAGGATGAATAAAGAAAGACCTTCATCTTGGAGAGTCAGAAGGCTCAGGGTCAAGCTCTTTGCCCACGTGGGTTCCTCTACGTGGATCGCCCCCCCATGCCTGTCCCCATCAGCCACCATCACTTTTTAACTCATATTTTTCAACCTCAGAAAAGTCCTTCCTGGTTTGGACTTGGTTAAGACTATTGCATAACCCTGCTGTGCCCATGAACCTTTGCTAACGGCCGTCTCAGTGGCTTCAGACTCATTTGTGGGGTAACCTGATGAACTCAGCGCAACACGTCTTTATTTGTCAATGTTTATGCCCCCCCCATGAGCTAGGCCTGTGGCCCAAACCACGGAGGCTCACAGAGTTCATTCAGGAAAGAAGAATGGAGGGAGGGGCTCCTGCTGCCTCACCCCTGAAACATAGATAATAATGGCTGTTTTCCAGGGTTGTTATGACAATTAGAATAACCACAGTAAATTCTATATAAGCTGAAAAGTGAATAGTGTATCAATATAAAGCAGATTCCAAATCAGCATGACGGTCAGAAATGAAAAGAGAAAAGGAGGTGGTAATCGCCTCCAGATCTGGAGACGAGAGTGAACCAGCAAAGACAATACAGCCACCCAGGGGCAGGTGGCACAGTGTTGAAGAACGAGGGAGTTCCAGGAAGTGAGATGGAACACCCACTTTCTATGCTCTACACAAGGGACGGGGACTCTCACTAGCATGACTCTTAATAAGGACCGGATTTCCACCTGTCTGGTCACCGCCTAGGTCTGAAACCTGCTTGGCGCTGGATAAATAATGTTCTGAATGATCAAATGAACGGATGAGCGAATGATAGCATGTGTGGTTCTCAGAGGAGCTTCATAGGTGAGAGCGGAGATAAAAATCAAGTGTTGTGCTGTGGTGGGTGTGTGGACTCTGACAGACCAGCTAGCAGAGGATAAAGGGAAGAAGCGTGGCAGGATCAGTAAGCAAAAGCAGTACTATGTAAAGACACCCCCGCTGGACCTGTAGCCTTCGGGATGCCAGATGCACGGCGGCTTTGCAGAGTTTCTGAGATTGGCGCTAAAGCCCCTGGCCTTGCCACCATCCGCTGGAACATCAAGACGATATGCCTTGATTTAGGCCTCAAATCTACCCATCACAAAGATCTCGCTGCATATCAGGAAGCTGTGACACTATGTGACACACAATGACAATGAAGGGGAAAATGTGTCTGTAATTATAACCACGATATGGAAATCACCAGCAGGATTTAATTCACGCCACCGATGAATGTAAATCATGTTATTTGCATAGAAATGAAGCAACACTACAGAAATGGGTTAAAATTCACAACTAGATAAATGACGAATCAAATGCATTTTAAAATTTATGAAATCGGATTGTAATTGCACTCTCATCTTTGGGGGGAAAAAGATAAAAATCTCATGCTTAGTATTGCTTAATAAGAAAAAGAGCTAAAAATGAGTTGAATATGGAGGATTTCCAGCAAGCACATAGTGGCTTTTTATGTAGAGAAATGGCTAGTTAATTAGTATCTGTGATAATAAACTGTAATCTTACCGGCGTGAGATTGATGATAAATACCAAGCACTGATTTTTTTTTAATAAGAGGAAGAACAGATACACAATGCATTTTCGGATAGGGGTCACTCTGTCCTCCTAATGGAAACTGTTAGAGGCTAGCTATTGCGATACAATTCAAACACAATCTTTTAAGTTGCTGTGTTAACGCAATAGCCTAGCAGTAGATTTTTACACTATTGATGGTGAGAGCACATTTTTCTCCACGTCTCAGATAGTTAGAACGTGGGAAATAATTGAGTTCTTGTCTAATTACGTAAAGACCAATTTAGAAGCTCATTTATTTGGAGAGTCTCTGGCATAGCAAATCCATTTGAAATGACACATAAGAGCAGGTAATTAAAAATTAAAGTTGAAATCAAGATGGAAAAGGCAAGATTGGAGGGGGCTGAGGCATCTCTGATTAGTTCTGGGGAGGCATGATTGAAGGATGATTCCGTGGTGGGTGTCGCTTCCAGACCTACCAGTGGAGAGCCACTCTTTCCAGTGGATGTCTGTTTACAAAGACGAATACAGGGAAAATAGAAGAGACCACCTGGCTGGAGGTGGACTAGGTCTCTAGACTCCTGCACAGGCATCCTAGCCTGCTGGGTGATGAGGAAAGCACAGCATCCGTACAGGCAGATGGGCCTTGACAACAGCAAGCTCTCTTGAATAGAAAGATTTTGGAGGTTTGGGAGCAATACACACTCACACATACATACACACAGATACACACA
>NC_022010.1:38765470-38789333 GCF_000317375.1 Microtus ochrogaster
TTGCATAGCAGATATTCACATTACAATTCATAACTCTCTCTCTCTCTCTCTCTCCTGGCTTTGGCGGTCTTACAATTAGTAAATGGTTTTTCACATACACAACCAATCACCTCACATCAGCTCAAGAAAGACTAAATACTTGATTAGTCAATAGTCCCATTTTACAAATGAAATAACCAAGGTTCTGAAAATCTGGTAACAAACTTAAGATGCTAGGACTGGAGGTCTGGCTTTTGAGAGCAAATCAGTTCCATCTGCCCATGTGCCCATGCACCTTCTGGTTTTTACTTGTAAGTGCTCTTCCTCCTCTTTGTTTCTTTTAACTTGGTTCCCCATCCTTTTCTGTGACTTTCCCACTTTCTTTTTGCATTTCCATCTGTGCCCTGGGTCTGTGAGCAGCATAGAGGTGCGGGGGCGTGGGCTGGCCACCCGAGAGTTCTCAGAGCTGTTGTCTCTAAAAGGCAGAAGGCTCCTCCACTTCTGGGGATCTGTTTCGATTGCAGCAAAAATGTAGCTGTCTGGGAGCTAATGTGGAGTTAAGTTCTTTTCATGCTACAAGATCATAGTAAAAGGGATCCTGGGCATATAACACGGTGGTAGAATACTGGCTGACCACTTTCAGGGCTCTGGGTTTATCCTCACCACCATTTAGACTGCTAACAGTGGCAGTGGCAGTACCTCTGACTCTTCCGCCTGTTCTTGGGACCCTTGTCCTCCTTCTGGGTTGCATCACTCACCCTTGAGATGAGGGTTTGTGTTTAGACTTATGTAACTTGTCTTGTCATTTTGGTTGATATCCCTGAGAGGCCTGGTCTTCTCTGAAGGGAAACAGGAGAAATGGGTGGGGGCAGGGAAGGAGAGGAGGAGAAAGTGGGAGACGAGGAAAATGCAGTTGGAATGTATTGTATGAGAGAATACATTTAAAAAAAAAAGGAAACCCAAATAATAGTCTTTCATAAATACTTATGTCCCTCCCCATTCAGTGGCCCAGAAAATACACTTGCCTTGGTAAGATGCTCAGGCTGCGTACAGGAAGTTCACTCCAACACCTACTTAAATCTCAAATTTTTTTACTTTATTTTTTATTCATATATTTACTATATAAATATCTATGGCTGAGTCATAGGTCAAATATTCTTCTCTCTATCCCTCTACCAATGAACAGGTGAATGGAAAAATATAAGTTGTAACTCTAGCAAGTTTTTTCTCAGTGTTTGTTCTTTGCCAAAAGGTCTCAAATCACCTGAGATCTTGTTAAAGCCACAAACTCTTGGAGCCCCCAACCAAATCGAATAGGTTGGCAGGCCTGAAGGGTTGAGGGTTGGAGCTTGCAATGTGTTTTCCCAGGCCCTCCAGATCATTCTGATGCTGGTGAAACTGGAACAGAAAGAACATAAGTACAATGCAGTGGGAGTGGCCCTAGATGAAGGCCTAGGGCACAGGGCTTCATCCTGCCTCCCATTCCATGAGTTTAGGTGCATCCTACCATGTTCCTGGGGCCCTGCTTTCTAATTCTTCAAGTTCCCAATGATAACTGCCTAGTACTTTTCTCTCCTGAACAGTCTACAAGTCTTTATGATGGGAGCCTTGGGGTAAAGTTCCAGCTTAATACCAATTAGTTGTTTTTACTATACAACAACCTCTGGATCGCTTCAAGCCTAGAAGTTAATTCTTCAAGAATATCTAGTTAAATTATAGTTGGACGTGTGATGTGGCCCCCAAGCTACCACGTGTCATGTAGTGGTCTGACAAGACCAGGATCCAGTTCAAGGATGGGGCTGGCTCCCATGACACAAGCCAACAAAGGCAAACCCGGTTGGACTCCCAGGAGAATGAAAGGTTAGCTGAAGCTGTGCTGGATAGCAGGTTTCAGAGCAGCATGTTTGGGTGTTTGGGGTTTGGTTTAGTTTACTTCGTTAGGAGGCAGTGAGCTGTTTCATTTGGATTGACCAGCTGGCAAATATGATGCTATTCTCTTCTCTTGCTGCATAGATAAAATGTCTATGTAGAAAGATGGGCTCAAGCCAACGTGTGTCTCACTCCCCAAAGAGCAGTGGTTCTCAGCCTGTGGGTCATAACCCTTTGGAGGTCTAATGACCCTTTTACAGGGGTTGCATAGCAGATATTCACATTACAATTCATAACAGTAGCAAAATTACAGTGACAAAGGAACAAGAAAAATAATTTTCTGGTTGGGGCTTCATCACAACCCAAGGGACTGTATTAAAGGGCCACAGCATTAGGAAGGTTAAAGGCATCTGTGATAGAAGTTGATTTATCAAAATTGGTTGTTGCCACTGGTCATTTGGGTGTGCCAAAGCCTTGTTAGGATAACAGGGTAAGCTAGTCAGGAAAGAGTTCTCAAAGAGACAGTCACTTCATTCTCTCAGGAGGAGAACCATGTCTGCCTATCCATCACCCCATACAGATGCGAGAACTCGGAGTGTACCATCAATTAACACATAAGAAAGCCCCTCCCCTTTTGTTCCTGGCTTTTCCGCAGGGATGATGCATGTGGTCTCAATGTCATGAGTGCCAAAGGAAGTGACAAGAAGATTCCCAGAGAGAGCCTCACCTGATGCCACAGCAGAGTGGCAATGACCTCAGTGACAAAATGCCTGCGTTTCAGGCCCTAGTATTTCTGCGGAAAAGGATACAAGAGTATCAGAAAACTATGTCTCTCTCCTATCAGCACAGGGAGACAGCAGCTTCTCCAGTGGGATAATCCTCATCTATCAAACCCCCTTGTCCCTTTTCCAGAGTCATTCCTGCGGAGGCCATAAACATCTATGTACCCGGCTTAAAGTCAAGAGCTGGTAAGATTTGGAATAAGTAGCTTGTAGTTTTGACGCCACTACTCTACACTACCCACTGTTTCAGCAAACAGCATGTTTGTGTTGGCTCTAGCATTTGCTACAGTTGCAGTTTTGAAGGGACTACTCTGTGAAGTGACTCTTCTTAAGAAATCCTAGTGTAGACAAATGTCTGGGTTCTGGGCAGGTGCACAGCAATAGAGGAGCTTACCCATGTACCACCTGCCCTGGGGGCATCTCCTCCGGCCACCTTACAGCCCAGTAGCCAGGAAAAGAGACAGCATCTACAAAAACAGATGCTTACTTACAGTGGTCTTTAGCAACACCACATCTGCTTCTTGCAGGGAACACGGGACACAGTTTGCCCATACGTGCCAAGCTGGTCTCCAGTAAAACACCAGCGGAAGGATTCCAAGAGAGAAGATGGAGCCAATGAGACAGAGAGCTTTCTTACAGCCTTGAGTCCGATAGCCAAAGATTTCCTGCAATAGAGCAAAAATGATTCCAAGTATTGGTCAAACTTGAAACAAACTCTACTTTTAGGGATGAAGAAAGGTTGAAAGGTACTCAAATGTGTAATTACTAGATTCCTTCCTACCACACAAGTGAAGTTATATAGGAGATAAAGAGCAACTTGCTACGTTATCTAATGCTGTATGACTTTTCTGAAATGCTCCTAACTCATTTTCCAGGGTAATCGTCTATCCTGGCGTGATTCTTTCTGTAGCTCAGGCTCAAGCCACTGCCTTCGAGCTGCCAACACTGGACCAGTCCGCTCCACATCCAACCTGTAGCCTTGCTAACTAATCCCACTCTAACCAGCTTGTCTACCCTGAGTCCTTCCCACGTCCTCTTCTGTTCTACAGTTGCATAGATCAGCTTCTCCCCAGGCTCATCATCCTCTCACTTTCCAAAGGTGGTATTTAAATGTTTTCATAGATTGGCAGTGGAGCTCCATGTGATTTTATGAGTTACTCTGTGCCCATGTGCAAACTTTCCTATCAGTATTTGAAAGTGTCCTCGTGTTCATCATCAAGAGAGACTGAGCAGAAATTATTATCTTCCTTCTCTAAGTAGAAAAGCTCAAGTTCAAAGTTATCATATATAAAAAGTTTTTAACAGTAACTAATAATCATCGAGATAACGCTGCTAGCAGCTAACAGTTGTTGGGCATTTTAAAATCTCTATCTAAGCACTTTACAAATATCCTCTTACATCGCTGGAAAAAATTAAATATATTTCTCAAGGCACAAATCCCATGTGTAACTCAAAACCAGCTTTGCAGCACACAGAAAATAGGGTGGACTGCTGTTTCTAATTGGTCTCTTCCTTCTCGATCTTTAATTTCACTTCATCTTAACAAGTTTAAGTGTTATTCAAACAGAAGACATGTGCTAGACCATGACAGAGGTGAAACAATGTCTCTAGTCTAGAGAAACTCACTAGATTCCAGGGGGAAAGAAAGAGAACTATAAGGCTAAACAAAGAGCAGTGAAGAGATCTACAGAAGGCGGCCCAAACCCTTATCACCTGAATGTGGTCATGGATCCTATTGTTAGTGCTATTACTAACCCCAGCATAACAGGAGTAGACAGTGACCCAGGCAAGTCAACCACTCCATCCCTCTTATGCTGTTTCCTTTTGGGCTGGTGAACATTGCCACTTTCCTTAGTGGCTCATAATCTGTGATGCCTTGCTAAACTTTCTATAGAAAGGGTCAAAAAATTCACACAAGTAACATTGTTACTTGAAGTAAGTTAGTTTTACTGACTTGAATAAATTGCAAGATCAGAGCTATTGACTGATAATGGGTAAAGTTGCAAACGTTAGCACAGAGCCATCATAATCATCTGATTTTCTGCTTTTGTTGTGCAGTGCCCGACCTGTCTCTGACTATGTTTGAAGCAGTTGTTCTGTCCCCCTGTTCCCCAACTGCTGTCACCTCCCACAAAAAGAGATTGATAAGCCCCCCAAAAATGACATTATATAAATATACAAAGAGTATTATACAATAATCAACTCATGTGAGGCTACATACATCACAGAACAGCACTGTAGTGCTCTCTTTACCCTCCCACCCATGTGTTCTCTCACACATAAACACAGAGATACACACACAAACCTCACACGGGCCCTGTTCTAGAGGGTTTGTGAGGCCAACACAAGCTGATCTTTCAGAGTTCACTCTCAGAAATTTGGCTGTGGGTGTCACACAGTCAAGGACTTGGTAAACACAGAATTGTGATGGCATAAAAACATAAAGATACAACTGGGGGTGACATCTAGAACAGGACAGAAGCTATCTCCAAAGAACCGCCCTCGTGTGATTTCATCATGTAAGGAAGGTTCCAAGGAGTCTGCAGGGTATCCCTCAGCTTTTGAGTCCCAGAACCTCTCAGCACAGTGACCCTTCATAGGAGGACTGAAGGCGAGCAGAAGACAGAAGCTGAACCTACCAAAAGAGGGAAATGAATGTGGCTGTCATGCCCACCAGGTGAGCACGTGTGTTAACACCAAGCACATGTCACTTTCCAATAGCACCGTGTCATGCCCACCAGGTGAACACGTGTGTTAACACCGAGCACATGTCACTTTCCAATAGCACCGTGTCATGCCCACCAGGTGAACACGTGTGTTGACACCAAGAACATGTCTCTTTCCAATAGCACCACTTCCACAGTCAGGAATTTTCCATCTTCAGAGTCCAGTGCAAACATGGTTCTTAGAATGGGTTCTGTAACTTTGCTACAACCATCCCATAGCCTAATTATATGCGCTTCCTTTAAACACATTCATTCATTCAATCATATTACAGTCAAACCATGCTAGCCTAGACACCTTTGCATCTCTCTGCAGACTTCATTAAACATCTGAAAGTTTAAAAGAAATAAAACCTTTAAGACTTTATCTCCCTACAGATAATCTCTTTCCCCTTATTTCCAAATGTTGGGTGTAGAAAGAAGGCTTCGCTGCAATTTGTGCTTGTTATTGCAGACTGTGGTAAGTGGAATGATTGTCTGCTCGCTTCTGCCATAGGACCTTCAGAAATTCTGCCCTGGTGATTTCCACTTGCCACTCTCAGGCAAGAGGAGAATCCCATAGGCTTCTAAGTTAATTCAAAGCTCAGATTCAAGTGAGAAATTCTCAACCTGAATAGCCTACCCCAGAAATTTGGAGGGAGTGGGGGAATCAAAATGGTTTTGTTGTTGTTATTGTTGCTGAATTGATAAATCATCTTCAAACTTTAAAGTGGTCCCCAGCTTATTTTCACATAAAAATTCTTATTCAGACATCGTCTTTTGAAATACACCCAAAATTATGAAAATATTATCCCCAGACTCTTACTGTAAAACTCAGCTGGAGATCACAAAAAGATACGCACAAATTAACCCAAACTATCTAGTGAGTTGGGAGGTTGTGTTGCAATCTGTGCACACTGTGGGATTTCAGTCAGATATCAAGCATATGAACTTTCAGTGAGAAAACAGTAGAAAAAGCAGGTGCAGAGGATTGCAACAGCATCATTGCTTTTTTATAACTTTTAAAACAAATTCAGTTTAAAGGGAATAATGAACACATAGGCAAAACAAAGAGTGTTTTGTTGGGTAAGGCAAAATACTGCACTCAAGTTGATCACTTTCCATGTCTGTAACTCTGGTACTCAGGAAGCTGAGGCAGCATGCCCATAAATTCAAAGCCAGCCTTGGTGACAAAACACTGTATATGGTGGTAGGTTTGTCCCTAAGTTAAGGCAGCATATGATGTGAACACATCATAAACCGAAGATTATAGACAGTCTAATTACAAACTCCCGAGTCCTCAGGAAGAAAGGGGCAAAAGGAACCAGCCAGTGTGAGAAGAGATGCCCTTTAAGGGAACAAACGCCTTTCCCACTTCTTGTGCTCCTAACCAGACTCTTTTCCCTAAGCCAAGACCACATGTCAGTCAGGTCCTATTTTCCCTCTCATTGATGGAAGACTCTCTTTTTTGTTTACTATGAAAGCCAATGGTTCCCATTTAGAGTGATTTTTTTTTTTCCCAGAAGACATGGCCATTCTCAACTTGGTGAATGTTGCTTCTGGAATATAGAGTTCAAAAGCCAGGGACTGTGGGAAGCATCCACACTGTAGAGGATGGCCCCTCCTATTCCTCAGAGTGGAAAACAGTACCCTTACTGTGGACATTTTGTTTCGCCCACTTAACTTAAATGTTTTAGTTCGTACTACCTATGATAACATTCTCAGTGCCAGAAAACTGCAACAATATTTTCAGTTAGGAATCTATGGGAGAAAAGATGCATGCATAATGCTAGCTGGCCACTGCTATGATTTGGATATAGTTTTATTTTTCCCTAAAGGGTATGTGTGCCTAGAGCATGGTTTCTAGCTGGGAGTACTAGGAGGCACTGGAACCTTTAAGGGATGTGAAGTAGTGAGCATCCTTATATCATCAGAGGCATGGTTCAGAAGAGAAACCTGCTTGCCCGCTGTAATGGAAACAGCAAGTTGTTGCAGAAGACGCTGAACCTGAGACCAGAGCATTCTCTGGCTTCCCATATTAGGTGCAAGCCTTGTCTGTGGCCATACCACCCTGGGTTACCGGGTCTCATTTGCTTTCATTCCTAAGCTGGGTTAGATCTGGTTAATACTTTACTGGGAGATGCAAACCTTCCCTTCCATGCATGCCCCCTGACATCTGCCATGCAACCTTCTCCTGTGTTTTTACTTTCATCTTCCAAAACTATGGACCAAATAAACCTGGTTTGTTTCTTCATTTGTTTGTTTTTGGTTTGGATTTTTATTTGGTTGACTTTTGATTATCAGCAACCTGCCTCAAGTAATTCAGCATAGTGTCAAGAACTGGTGCAAACACCGTGCTCAGTGGTGGTTACAATACAGCTCATCAGATCGAGACACTAAGGTGCTGAGGACGGAAACAAAAAGCCCACATGATTCCCTCTTTCTGCCTGCATGTCCGACCTCATCCGAGGCTTCTCCTCCTCTGTCTCACCCTGCCCCACGCATGAACACTGTTTCTAGTTTCTTGAATTCCATGCCCCTGCGGCGGCCTCAGTCTCCCCGTGCTACTTGCAATTTTGTTTAACCTAATTTCACTTCTCCATCTGGGACGTGGTGGCCCCTTGTTATCAGCCCTGGAATGCCATGTGTCTAGTCACAGCTTCCCATCACAGGACTGCTGAACAAAACAGAAGAGCAGCACTTCTGTCCAGCACCAAAACCAAGGAAACCATCATCATAGTATTTCCATGCTGTATTCCCCAGAATAAAGCCTTACTTTAGTTCAATTAAAACTGTCTACTACATCTAGGACCATGAATAAGGTGTGTGCGCCAAAGATAAATTTATCACCCTTGAAGGCCTAGCGGGAAAGAGGATGAATTTTAAAATAGCTATGATTTGGGACAAAAAAAAATATTAAGTGCCATATGAAATGCACAAAAGGCAAAATTAGTTTCAAATGATGAAAGATCCTACCAAGACGATAATTAGCAAAAGCCTTGCAGGAGAACGGCTGCTTGAAATTGACTTGAAAATAATCGGTAGAATTTCAACAAATTGCAAAAAGGGGATAAAAGAAGGGACTTCAAGTGGGGGGACTAAACCTTCTAAAAGGCGCTGAGAGTCTGGAGAAAAGGGGAGGAGAGGGAGGGAGGGACGGAAAGGGAAGGGGAAGAAAGAGGAGGAGGAGGAGAAGGGGAAAAGAGGAGGGAAGAAGAGGGGAGGAGAGGAGGGCAGAGGAGAGGAGAGGAGAGGAGAGGAGAGGAGAGGACTGGAGGGGATGTGAGGGAATGGGGGACAGGAAAGCAGAGGAGAGGAAGAGAGAGGAAGAAAAGGGATGGGAGGGGAGAGATATCTTTAGATGAGGGGGGACTTGGGGTTCATCTCACAGCCACCCAAAGGGAACTTTACTTATAAACTGCACCCAGATCTTTTCTGGTCTACAGCCATGGGTGGACCTCTTGTGCTTGCCCTAAATCTAGCATTCTCAAGCCCTCAGGAGCAGAGATCACTGTCTTTTACCAAGAGGTTGTTGTGTTATATCAAGGCATAGGCCTGACTGAAAGAGGATGCAACAAGTGGGTATGTGTGGGGCTTTAGTTTCTTTTAACTACTCTGTTCTCTGTTCTGAGCTCAGGTGCCGTCATCCAGGGCTATGAAAATTCTTCCTTGTCTCTCAGGCTCGCAGTCCAGAAAGCAACCCATCCAGCGCTTTGGCAGCAGCCAAGGTGGTAACACCCTTACCTGTGCATTGCCACCTAAACCTGGCGCAAAGGCGAAAACACGGTTTCTGTGAGTAATAACTTCTTGTGTTTCCATCTCTCTGAATACAACCTTCTCCAAATATATTTCACTCTCACCACCCTACACAGAAAGTCTCATCAGCTGTGGGTCAGAATAAGGAAGATAAAGTTCAAGGAGGCCAAGGGATGCACCTAGAGCCACCCAACTGGTAGGTACCAGTGCCAAATCCCTCTCAATTAAAATTCTTTCTGCCTAACCAGCCCGCCTCTCATAAAGATTTTTCTCCTCCTCAGCCCTCTGATAGTCTTGTTAGTAGGTGTTACCCAGACGGGGATTGAACACTTGCTGATTGCTCACAATTGAGCTAATGGATGTGCTGCTTGGACAAGTTCTAAGTTCCCCTTAAACAGGTTTTCACAAGCCTCAAACTGCAGAGTGTGGAGAAATTAGTGAGAGGCGCTCCACCCAATGGCCACTCAACCCGACAGTGGTTTCTGCAGGCAGCATCCTAATCTCTTGGCCTGGCAGGGCTGGGTAAGAGGTGTTTTCTAGGCTCTTCCGTCATGCTGCAATTGGAACATTTCTTGCCAGGCATGTCCTTAGTATAACAGGAAATATATTTGACCTTTCTTCCTGGTTCCTGACACAAGCAATCAAAACTCTAGGTATTTCCCAAATGATGTCAGTGTATGCTTCTGTTCAGGTTGGGCCCCTTTCACTCACAACTCAGCTTCTGCTGAGATAGGAATACAAGTTTCTGGAAATGCTGCAGTTACTTGAGGAGAACTTCAGGATGGGAGCTGGTGGCCAAAGGGTTGGAGTTTCTGGTCTCACCTCCAGTCAAGGGGGAAGGAAGCAGGGCTAGAGAGTGAGTTCAAAGTCAGTCTTCTCTAGGTAGTGTAGCTTCCATAAGAACCCAGCGATAGCATCAGAGAGCTCCGGGTTGATAAGCACTTGGAGGTACCAAGTGTATCTCACATCTCAACTCCATGAGGACAGGAGATACTGAGCAAGAACCCTTCTAGACCCCACATACATTTTCATCTGGATGCTCATTTTCATTCTTTATAATAAGCAAAACATATTAATAAATATGTACAACATTTTCCAGAGTTTTGTGAACCATCCTGGCACATTATCAAACTTAGATGCTTGGGGCATATGGCAACCACAAGACATTGTATCCAAAACAGACAGACCTAAGTGTGGGAAACCTGGGGACCTGATCCCTGTGACTTGGCACTTGAGGTGGGGACACTCTTATCAGGCTGAGACTGCAAGTTCCTGGAGTCTGAACCTAATCTGGGGTAAAATCAGAATTTAATTGAATGATAGGAGAATCATTTGAGTGCCTGGAAATTAGCCTGTGTAAAGAGAGGGGAAATAGACCTATCTGGTGCCAGAAGTATGAGAAATAGGAACAAGACCCAACACCTGAGAATCATAGGAAAATAAGAGCACAGACAGGTCAGTCTGTGACCCGTCTAGGCAGCCTGCTCACTGCACAGCAGGCTGACCCAAGACCCTCAGCGAGAGGGAGGGTGCCCGAGAAAAGGCAGCACACTTAGAGGTAATGCTCCTGCCTCACCACTTGTTAGCTTATGACCCCCCTGCCTAAAATAAACCGGAGTCATAATCCCTAACGGGAAACTACTGTGAGAATGACGTGGGATCCAAGGTGTGAGTGTGTCATTCAGACAGACACTTGCTGTGACGGAAGTGGGCTTAGGATGGACTGGAAAGTTCTCGGTGACGCCTCTGTAAGCTGGCCCCTCCCTCCACATCACTCTGATCTCTGCTTCGCTCTCCACAGACTGAGGCAGTTACTGAGCCACTCCTAGCACATCGCTCCTTCCATCTCGAGGAGCCCTTCTCACCATCTGATAGTTTTATCTGGGGTGTGTGCATGTCTGTCTGTCTGTCTGTGTGTATGTGTATATATATATATATATGTATGTATGTATGTATCTGCCTATGTTTGTGTGTGTGTTTATGTGTATATGTGTCTGCACGAGTCTCTGTGTATCTATATGTCTCTGTGTGAATGGTGTGTGTGGTGTGTGTGTGGGGGGATGTTACTAAATTGCATATTTTAAAAGCTACAAAGAACTTCCATTTGTGGTATTGATTGCTGAATCCCTCGCACAGAGCAGACCAGTTTCTGCCACACAGCAGGCCTAGGAAAAGCTTTAAATTAATGAAGGGCTTAGACTGCGTTGTAAGGCTTTCAATATAAGAAAGCAGACTGTGATATTACTAAACTGGACAACAGGCCAGAAGGGATAATCATGTACTAGGACCTGGTGACTACTTTATGAGCATCCAAACCAACTCTGCTTTCAGAGAGGAGAGCTAAGACCCCACGAGCATTCTTCAAACGGGCGCAAGAGGGAAAGGAACCATAGGAGAAGATCATCTCCAAAAGACATGACAGTACTCCTTAACCAATGGTGAAATGACCTGGACAGCAAACATTGTTCCCCAGTATGAGTGCATCTTTCCCCCTGAGCCATCACCTGAGTCACTTGACCCAGGAGGATAGAGATGAAAACCTTCTTAGGAGTTCTGCAATGAGGACAAGATGGAGATGCTACATATCCCTGCTCTCTCCACATCTGTAACACATTTTCCCAGCACGTCCACCTCCAGTGGGGTCAAGGAGACTTCCTGAGGAAGCCTGTTCCATTGAAAAAAATGGAAGCTAAACTCCCAGAATTCACAACAATCAACATCTTTGTGTAAGCGCTTTTTTTTCTGTTTTATCAAACAGCTACCATACCGTGAGTGTCATTGTGCAGTTGACTTGTTCATGCATTGTTCAACATGTCAACAGGTCAGTCATTGTTTACCTAATGTCCAAATTATATTCTGAAGTCAGTAATGAGCTTGAGAGCATCCACCGTAACTGTTTTTTCCAAACTGCATTGGCATTGTTCTCTTGTTTATACCACAAGATGGTGAGTAGGTGTCTAAAATTATCCATTAAACTCGAAGTATTTCGTGTACTTTTATATGGTTATACAATGTAATATTAATGTCTACATAATGTGTAGCATTCAATGCCTCACATTCCTCAGTAGAGACATTCTCTTATGATTATTGTACTTCTAATGGTTCCTTCATTCCTGCTTTTCCCTTGTTCATAGAGCTGGCTCACAGAGGAGCAGTCTTCCACAGAAGTTTCCACGCTAAGACCTACACCCTGCGGATTCCAGATGTTCTACAAAGACAACAGAAACGTGACCTCATCTCCAACTGCTTTTATTTTCATGATTTTCTCTACTTGTTTATTTATTTAGGAATAACTAGATTTATTCCCACAGGAAAAGAGGAAAAAGTAATTCAAGTTTGCATTTTTTAAATTAATTTTGGTGCTGTTACTTTGTGTTTGGGTGAAAACTTAAATATCATCTTGTGTTAATTAAAGGTTGATTCTAGAAGCTGGGGTGGTTGCTCAGTGGGGAAAGGCATTTTCTGCATACTCTTGACAAACTAGGTCCAGTTACCAGAGCCCTGTACAGATAGGTGAGAGACTCAAGTCTACAAAGTTGTCCTCCAGCTTCTATATGTGCGACACACACACACAAACACAAACATGTGGCCACACACGCATTATGACTTTTCAAATTTGACTCTAAACTACACAGAATAAGATATTTCTGTAGCATGGTGCTTGGAAGTTTTCCCATAGTGCCCCTCCCATCACAAAATGATATGTCCATACTGTAGGTCAGGCAAAGCAACCAAGGTGTTTAATGATGGAAGGACAATATCTCAGCCTTCCTGTAAGAATCCCACGTGAGTAGAGAGTATTTCAGGAGGAGTAAAAGGTCATGTCCTGATGGTGTATGAAGACGTGATCATGTGTTTCTCCAGAGAGGAGTGGAAACACCTCAATGGGACCCAGACCCTGAATGGTGAGGTGACGATGGAAAGCTTTGCACTCACTCCCTGGTTCTCTGTGTTGTCAGTGTACCATGGAAGATGAGCAAACTCTCTGCAAGCAAGTGTCAGAGAACTCCTGTATGTGTGGAGACTCTAGCAAGATAATAAGACACCATTGACCTTCAGCACCATGAACCCTCCAGGAAAAAGCTGTGGAGAACCAATAAGGATCAATCATCCTTCCTACCCCAGCCCATTCATAGGCACCATGGAGCTCACAGTACACAGAAACTGTTCAAATGCAATGACTCTGGGACAAGCTTCCAGAAAGCTTCCACTTCCCTCAGTCACTGGATAACTCACTCAAACAGGAAACATCTCACTTGCAGAACCGGCAAGAATGTCCCCCAAAGGGAACTCAACCTCAGACAGTCACCAAAAATCCTACCATGGAGTCACAGCTCACATGTGCAATGAGTGTGGGAAGGCCTTCCATTATCTCTATAAAATAAAGAAGCAGCAAAAGGTGCACAGCTTTCGGGTGCAGTGAACGTGGGGAAACCTTCCACCACAAAGATGTACTGGCTTTGCACCAGAGAAATCACACTGGAGGAAGGTCTTACAAGGGCAGCGAGTGTGGGAAAACCTTCATGTCATCTGCCCTCATTTGCCACTAGAATGTTCAAGGGAAAGAAAGATCCCATAAGTAAAAGGAATACAGGAAGGACTTTAAAGACAGCAGCAGCATCCTTCACCAAGGAGTACACACTGGAGAGAGACCTTTTGAGTGCAAGGAGTCTAAGAAAACCTATGTGACCTGCTCTGGTCTGTGTCAGAACATGAAAGTCCATACTGGTGAGCAGAACCATGAGTGCTACCTGGGTGGGTGGAAAACCCTTCACCACCAGGTCTTACTGAATCAGTACCGATAGCTTCACGCGAAAGTGAGGTCCCATAAGTGCCTAAATTGTGGGAAAGCCTTCAAACAGATTTCTACCCTCCTTTGACACAGACATATTTATACTGGAAAAAGACTAGGTGACCAGGCCACATGAGTAGCCTTTGGAGGGTACTGACTAAAATGAGCCAAACATCATGCATTCCAACCCCCACTCAGAAATAGGATTGTCCATGTATATCGAGTATGTGTGGGAAGCTCGAGGGAGTCTAGTGCTTTCTGTTGGCAGAGTTATCACTGCCAGTTTCCGTCACACAAGCCACCCCGCTTCTACTCCTTGGTAGGTCCAGTGTGTGAATCAGTCCCTGCAGTGTGTTCAGAGAAGCTGATCTCATGTCCTCCTCCCTCCCCAAAGAGAGGAGACTCATGAATGGTGGTTCTCATAACAGACCTCACCTCTTCCCCTTGGCTGGTTTGGACTTGAAACTTGACCCAGGTCTCCTGAGGTCAAGTTGGTTCTCCCTCCCCCTCACTCTTCTCTCTCCCTGAAAAAGATCTTTTCGGGTCCCTTCCCTTTTTTCATAGATAGTACTGATTCCACACATGGTGTTTGTCACACTTGGAAGGACATTTGTATTATTCTAGAGTGTGTAGTAATAGAGGCCTTATTGTTTATGCCTCATTTCAAAACAACAACAACAAACAAAACAGAATCTCGGGGCTGCCAATGATGTAACGGCTGGGGAGACTTCTGCTGGATTTCTGGCAACAGAGTAACTTTTCCATCTCTCCTTTTGTGTAATCAGAGTCAAACTGGACAAAACTGCACCTAAAGCCAGTCTGTTGCTGTAACTGTTAGCTCTCCCAGGGTTGTTCCATGATGACTACTTCTCTGTTTTATTCAAGCAGATTTTCCTGGTTCAGCCCTTGTCTTTGCAATCGTTTTTGTTTTTTCCGCCCCTGTCCCTTCCCTCGGGGAAAAATTTAAGCATATTGAAGCAATCTTTAAAAGTACTGTTGGGAACCAGGAGATGGGACAGCACACTCTAACAAGCCTAGCAACCAGGAAGCTGAGACAGAAAGATCATAAATTTCAGGCCAATCTGGAGTTTGTCTTTCTGTTGTTGTTTTGTTTTGTTTTTTTCAAGACAGGGTTTCTCTTTGTAGCCTTGGCTGTCCTGAAACTCACCCTATAGACCAGGCTGGCTGCAAGCTCAGAGATCTGCCTGCCTCTGCCTCCAGAGTGCTAGGATTAAAGGGACATGCTATTATCACCCGGCCTGATCAGGACTTTAAATTGAGACCCTGTCTCAAGAAAAAAGAGGTGGGGGAAGAGGGATCAGCCAGTTGGCTTAGCCCAGAAAGGTACTTGCCATCTAACAGCCTGAGTTTAATCCCCAGGACCCATGCGGTGGAAGGAGAGGAACAACTACAAGCTGTCCTCTGACCTTTACACATATGTTATGCATGGCATACATGGGAGCATGCATCCACACACACAGACATGCACAAAGTAAATAACTGTGTTTCATTTTTTAATAAAAGGACTCTTCAACAGCAACTTTCTCCTATCCCTTCCCAAGTCAGAGCTGATCAGAAGTCAAAACGAAACATGTCGCCAACTCCTCCTCTTGGAATCAGCACAATTCACAACATAGCCAGTTGTGACTCAGAACACTCAGAATGCCCTCACCGTCTCCCCTCCTCGCTCTCCAAACATCTAAATAGCCCAAGGCCTAGCAATTGTCCTCCAGGTGATTCTCAAGTTGATTTACTGTGCTCCACCTCTGATGCTCCCACCTTGGTGAGAGGGAAGTGCTCCCAGATTCACCATTACATCTGACACCGTCCTTATCTGAAGCTGCTCATACTGCTCCATGGGTTTTTTTTTCCTCAGACATCAATCTGATTTCAGCTCCTTACCAGAGTCCTAACGTGTCTACGTCTATCAGCCTTCCTGTGATGTTCGACTTTAAGGGTTATGCCCATAAAACCTAAGCAAACACATGCGGTTAACCACATACTTCAAACCTGTCAATCAATCACTTTACAGTACGTAAAAGGTTCTGTATTATCTTCCCCATTATCTTTTCTGTCTCAGCTCTCTGTTCGCCCATCCTACCCCGCCACACTCAGAGGCACCCCCACAGGGCTACATTCAGTTCTCAAAACAGAATGCTTTTTGTTCCTTTACATCTCATTATCTTTGAACACTGTCTCCTTGGATTCCAATGTCCTTTTCCTCACGGGGCTTCTTACCTACTGTTCATCCACCAACATTCCTTTCAAATGGTGCCTTTTCACTGGCGCCATCCAGAAGATGGATACAGCTTCCTCCGTTCTGACAGTACTTCTGTGCTGCTGACACAGCTGAGTACCCACACTCTGTCCTCTACTGGTTTGGAACTAGACTTCTCCTAGCATATCTAATGCATAGCATGGGGACTTGTACACGACAGGTATTTGATATGTGAAAAAAGCTAGGATAGGAAAGGGAAGGGAGGAGATAGGGATAGAAATGGATTAATAGTATTCACCTAGACCCCTTCAGTTACTCTGATGGTTAATCTTGACTGGCAACTTGACTTGTTGAAGTGCTTGGGAGATAAAGTAAAGTGCTCCTCTGGGTATGTCTTCAGGTGGTTAACTAAGAAAGAAAGACTTTGCTTGAATATGAGTAGCATCATCTCGTATTCTGAGGCAGAAATGAAATAAGTGGGAAACAGAAAGAGTCAAACAGTGCAAACATTCATTCTCTGGTCACCATGAGGAACCAGATCAAATCCACCCACCCTACCTCCAATTTTTCTGTTCAAGTATCTTGTGTTACAGCAGCAAAAGTCTGACCAGTGCATGTCCTGTGCAGAACCTGCGGAGTTCTGTGAGTTGACACGTGCTAATTGTACATACTAATGAGGCACAGTGTGAAATTTTGACTTATGTAGACAATGTGTAATAGCCAAATCAAGTCAATTAACACATCTTTCACCTCAAATACTCATTTCTCTGTGCTGGAAGCATTCAGAATTCTCTAGTTTAGTTATTTTAAAATATAAAACAAATTCTTACTAACTGCAGTGACCCTGGTTTTCTATAAAACATTGACACTCACTCCTCTTGTCCTATGTGTTGACTAACTGTTCTCTGCTCCCCACCACCACCATATCCTTCCAAACATCAAGTAGCCACTTTTGTGCCTTCTGTTTTCAAATGAACATTTTTGCCTCCATATAAAAGTGAAAATATGGTATTTATCTTTCTGTTTGCGGCTTATTTAACATGATGATTTCGCTTCTACCCATGGTGTCATAAATAGCATAATTTCATACTTTGGAGGCTTAATCACATTATATTATGTACGTATGACACATCACTTGATGGTCATTTCTTAACTGTTTTGAATGTTGTCGCAATAAACATAGGAGTGTATTCAAAGCTTTGATATACTAGTGTCATATTTTTTATAGCATATAACACTTTTTTAATATTTTAAGGACCCACCATGTTTCCTATAACATTTGGAGCAGTTTACACTGGATTATGTTTGAATTAGTTGAAAAGCATATGTGTTCCTCCTACTATAGTGTCGTTTTCTTGAGACCTGCACAGACTTTCTCTATTCAAAACCTCTTCAGTATCCAGGCTGAGGGAGATGATATGTTTGTTTAGCCAGTATAGTTTAGGCATTGTGTAAAGCTAAGAAAAGATGCATGGCATGAAGCATGAAAGTTTTACTGGATCAAGAGGGGTAACAGGGATGCACTAATGTTATCCAAATGTGTTGAGTGTTCACCTCACTAGGTGTGATCACTGCTTGTAAGACAGGAACTCAGAGAGTCAGGACCTCCCACCCAAGCTAGGTTCTAGACACTATCAAAGTAACTTTCCACAGCTAAATAATTAGTTCTCTGGCCATGATGAAAAAGATTCCTTGTTCAATGGTCATTCAATTCCTATCTCCAAACCATAACTACACCAATGGGCCTAAAGTTAGGACATCTAACCACATACACAAGAATCGCATGAGCACTTACTAAAACATGCATTCCTGGGCTGTCACCCTGAATGTTCTAAGGCCAGAGAGCAAGGCATTTCCAGCTCACTGTTAAAGCCACTTCTCACAGTGGCATTGAAGGGCTGCTAATGGGAACACAAAGGGACACACTTTCATATGAATAAGTAATAGTTCATCTTTGAAATGGTTCTTTTGAAAATGAAATAATGTTTTACATAAAATTCTAGCATAACATCTAATGTTTGATAAGTGCTCATGCTTACGGCCTAATATTAGCCTTATATTTTAATTCATTGTTGATAGAAGTATTTGTTTTATGCTTGGTTTGATCATTGTATGTTATTATTTATTTGTTTCTTGTTTTTATTTTTAATTTTTGTGTTTTTCCTGAGACATAGCACAGGCTTGCCTGGAGCTGGCTGCATACCTCATGCTGTCGTCAAATTCCCAGTCCTTCTGCTGCTACCCCCCAAGTACCAGAATTATGGACACCTGTCACCAAACCTCAGAAAACATACCCTTTTCCTCTTTGTATTCAGCATGCAATTAAGTATCTGTTATAGAAACTTACAAATGATAGGTCTTCACCAAACTTTGGATGGTTTGTAAGCATGAGATTCTATTTTTAACCTATTAAACTGAACAAAAATCTTCAAGAAGTGCTGAAAGCTGACCATAAAGGATCTACCTTATTAGTTTGCTACCACTGTGAAGAGACACCATGACCAAAGCAACTTGTGAAAGAATGCATTTAATTGGGTCTTGCTTATAGTTTCAGAGTGGAAGTCCATGGCATCATGGAGAGAGCATGACAACAGGCAGGCAGGCATGGCGCTGGAGCAAAAACTCACACCTGAACCACAGGTCCAAGACAGAGAAAGAGAGACTGGGCCAAGCATAAGCTTTAAAAAAGGAAAAAGAAAGAAAGAAAGACTCAAATTCCCCAGTGACACATCTTCTCCAACATCTCCTAATCCTCTCCAAAACAATTCTGATAACTAGGAACCAAATGTTCAAGGCTATGAGCCTAAACAGCCATTCTCACGCGAACCAACACAACCTTATACAAAGCTGGTTGGCTCCCTCACCAAGAGACACTAACTTCTGGCAAGCAGCAGGCCAGTTTGTAACAGCCTTAAAAGTACTTGTTATTTGCAGTTCTGTGATAGTTATTTTTTCCAGGCATCTGTCTTGAAGAATAATCTGTCTGAACCAAAGTGATGCATTCTATAAATATTTTAAAGGTAAAGATGAAGCATGCACACATGCTAGAAACAATTTCACTTCCCAACCCTCGCCAAAAGCAGACCAAATCATGGGCCCTGCACTATGTAGAATGTTATTCAATTGTTGAATTCATGTATAATAAATTTTAGTGGCCCAAGGAAATAATTATAGCGTGTTACTGTGCACAGAGCTTGAGTTCAATAATCCAGAAGAAAGCTTATATGAGAAAAAAAGCTTAAAGAAAATGTGAACAAATGTTTAAAACACCAGAACCAAGAAAGATATGATCTATCAAATAATATTGTATGGGCCTTAATAAAATATAAATAAAAATATAATGTTTAAGTAGAGGGGATTTGATTTTTGGAAATTTGTGATTCTGAAAGTGAGGAATAGCTTGCATTTCCGTGTTCTTTTCAATGCAATTAACCAGAAGCCCTGGACATGACATAGAAAACAACCACAAGAAACCCGAGGACCTTGAGAACTACGGGACAAATTACACAGGAATGTTCTAAGCATTCATTTCTGCTTTTTACGTCCCACATTGGAGCTGAAAAAGCACTTCTCCCTTCCACAGCTCATGTGTGAACCACAAATCTACACACCATCAAAATAATCACACATGAACGATAAAAATGAATATATCTATAAAAATAAGAGTTAACTTAGGCAAACATTACTCAAAAGAAGATAAAAAGGGCTATGACTTGAGATAAATAACACTTCCCACCACAAAAAAAAATTACCAGAAACCGAGAAGATTATGATAAAAAGACAATACATGGGAAACACGTGGTGGTTTGAATGAAATTGTCTCCATAGACCCATAGAGAGTGGCACAATTAGGAGGTATAGCCTGGTTAGTGCAGGTGTAGCCTTGTCAGAGGAAGTGTATCACTGAGGGTGAGCACTGGGGTCTCAAATGCTCAAGCCAGGCCCAGCATCTCACTCTCTCCTGTTGTCTACAGAACTCTCACCTACCCTTCCAGGACAATGTCTGCATGCATGCTGTCATGCTTCCTGCCTGAGCAATGATGGACTAAACCTTTGAATTGTAGGTCAGGTCCCAAATAAATGTTCTTCTTTGTAAAAGTTGCCTCTGTCATGGTGTCTCTTCACAGCAATAGAAACCCTAACTAAGACAGTGTGTATGCACCAAACAGAGCTGAAGAAACTGTAAAGAAAGAAAAAATAGAAATAAAAGGAAGGATGAAAACTTGATAATCGTGGTTGCACACTTCCTTCTCAATATTTCATAAAACAAGTAATCAGGGTTGTTCTTAGCCTTCATTTAAAAAGAAATTATTCTTTCTGAGGTCTGCAGTGAATGCTCACAGGGATTCAGTAACTGATCAAAGTGTAGAGAATACTTGACTGTCTAGTGCTCAGCGCTAAATGCAATGTCTATGTCTTCCCCTTCATGGCCTGGAGACCACCAGAGAGGTAGGGTTGGAAAAAACAGCAGCAGCAGAGGCCGGAGAAAAGCACTACAATTCTCTTCTGAGCAGGACCCTTCTCACTCAGGAACCTACTGAGCTTTGATGACTTGCACAAGCCTGGAGTTGTTCCATTTCATCTTGCATGGCCAAGGGCCTTTTGAGACTTGACCACTCACTGTGGGACTATGAGCAGATGATGGTTGCAGGGGCCCAAGAGGAAATGTCACTTTCTTCAATTATATAGATGCTGAAAGAATGGCCACATTCCAGTAAATGACGGCCACTCATGCTCGTGCAGGCAACCTCCCTTCAACCCAGTATAGAAAAAGAGAGGAAGAGGGAGAGAGAGAGAGAGAGAGAGAGAGAGAGAGAGAGAGAGAGAGAGAGAAAGGAATGAATCAAACTTGGAGACATCTTGCTACTAAATGCTTCAGTGGAAGAGGACGGGTGATAGCTTAAGGTAATGGTGGGCAAAATTCAGTATGTACATGTATGAAATTATCAAAGAATTTTTTAGCTGGGACACCATCAATGTTCTTGAATTATTTATAGATTCTTGAATCTAAGAGAACAACATTCTTGAATGGTTTTAGAATATATATCAAGACAGTCCATAAAACATTGAAAAACTTGAAAGAATGTAATTCTTATTTGTTGTTTTCCAATTATTACAGAATAAAATTGAAAAATAGTAACAGAAATATAAGGAAGAAATCTTGACACATTGGAAACCTGGCCTACACACTTCTAAATAATGCAAGTCAATAGGAAATCTACAGAGAATTTTAAAAAGACATGGAGCTACATGAAGCTGGAAAAGGAGCATAACACGATCTGTGGGTGGTGGCTCAAGCGGTGAGGAGCTGGATTTGCAGCATTAACTGCATACCTTAGGAAGATGAGATTCCCAACACAGCAACCCAAGTTCCCACCTCAAAAACCTAGAAGAAGAAGAGCTGAGCAAGCCAAGAAGGCAGAGCAAATGCAGCAGTAAGGACAGGAACAGAAATCAACAAAACAGAAAACACAAATATCTATAGAACAATAGAACAAACACCCTCTTCCTCAAAAAGAGCAAAGAAATTGGAGAACCACTAGAAAGACATAGGAGTACCAAAAAGAAAATTAAAGAGAAAAGAAAGAAAATAGAAGCATTGCCAGCATCAAAATGATGCAAAGGAACAAATGTGAATGCTTATTACATATGTGGATTTTATTATTTGAGTAAGAACTAGACAATCAATGCAATGGATGGAGTTCTTGAAGCCCATAGGCTGCTGAAACTTAATAGAAAATTTTAAAAATCTGAGTACTGTTACTGTTAAGTACTCTGTCACTGTTAAGAAAATGCACATTGTAGTTTTTAAATTACTAGTTCCACTAATTCCAACCAACGTTTAAAGAACTGCTAACATCATCTTTTCCAAAAGAACCAATGTGAAGCATCCCTCAGCTGAACTCACAAAATTGGTGACAGCAACAGAGAGGAGAAAAGGTGGCCTATGAGGCAACACTGCTCAGGAATGGTTACTTCATAAAACATTGCTATTGACTGTGTTTAACAAAACATTAGCAGATAGAGTTTGGTCTCAGTAATAGAATTATACATTGAAATAAACATTGTTTACTCCAAAGGGGACATCCTCAATATATAAAATAAAAGGAACCCATGTTGGCTTAATAGATCATCATGCTAACAGTCTAAAGAAGAAAAACCACATTATCCTTCCAATTCACATCTTTTAAAATGGCAAAAATATACACCCATGAATATCCAATGTTCTTAGAAAAATAAGAACAAAACAGAAGCTTTTCAGTTTGACAGGAAACATCTTTTCGAAAATCTGTAGTAAACATATTTGATGTTAAAAGGTGGAATTTTGCTGTGAAAAATCAGAAACAAGATGGCTATGTATACTCTTTCCTCTGACAAACCAGCTTTGTGCTAGAATTTATGGCTAAACAACAAAGTGAAATGAAAGAGCCACAGAAATAAAATGTCCCTGTTTTTATATGATAATTTCCAAGAAAAAAATCTACCAAACCTAAAATCTATAATTTTCAAGTGAGTTCACAGAATACATAACAAACACATACAAATAATCATATTTCCACATTCTGATAGTGACTATGAGAGCATTGGAATTAAAGATGCAGAACTATGTGTAATCACTCAAACAACAGTTAAGTCTAAGAAAACACGTATGTTTGTTTGTGGAATATTTCAAACATTAATGAAAAGAATCCGAGACCTAAATAAAGTGAAGACTCTGTCATACTTGGCTTTGAAAACTCAACATTGATTTTAATTCTGCCCAAACAGATATATAGATTTAATGCACTGCTTACCGAAATGGCAGGACTATTTTCTAAATATAAACAAGATAACTCTAAAATTTCGAAAGGTATTATAAACTACCATAGACAAAATGATTTTGAAAAAATAAGAATGAAGGGGTAGCAATCCATCCTTTTGATTTTAAGATCTATTAATTAGCTGCTATAATCAAGGTTTTACAACATTGGTGTGCAGAACAATGGAACAGAGTAGAAAACTGGGGAATTGATCTATATACAAATACCCAGTTGATTCTGACACATGTACAAGAGCAATTCCACGGAGAAAAAAATAACTTTTCAGCAATGGGGGCTCGAGAAGATGTATGTTTATAAGGGAGGTGGGTGGATGCAAACCTCAACCTAATTCTCACACTTCACACAAACAGTAACTCATAATAGGTCTCACAATTCAGTATTAAACATAATTTTTAAAAAAATGATTAAAATCAAAACTAGACTCAGAATTGTTTTGTCTTCAAAGAATATGCAAAGCACTAAAGATAAAGGGAATATTTCATTCTGTGGATTATCCTCACTCTCACCGAAAACAATTTGGGGCATAAGGACTGATTAGGCTTAGACTTCCAAGTCACCATCCATTACTGAAGACAAGAACTCAACAGGAACCTGAAACAGAAACCATGGTGAAATCTGCTTGCTGACTCACCATAGACTCATTCTTAGCTAATTTTCTTTACAGCCCAGACCTCCTGACTGGGGTGATGGCAGGATGCTGCCTACAGTGGGTTGGGCTTCCCCACATCAATTAAAAGTCAAGAAAGTCCCTCCTAGACATGCACACAAACCAAATTTCTGAAGACTCAATCGAGAGTCTTTTTCTGGTGATTCTAGGCTGTGTCGAGTTGACAATCAATTCTATGTCCCTGGGTTTATAGAAATTAAAACCTTTTTTTTTTATGAAAAGGTCTGTGGAGAAGAGGAAAGAAACAGAGAAAAATACCTGCAAACTCCATCTGGAA
>NC_022010.1:38790007-38865168 GCF_000317375.1 Microtus ochrogaster
GAAAAACTTTACATAAACATCCTAGGTATAACTCTGGAGAAGCTTTTTTTAAAAGTCCATTTCAATATATGTAATGATAATAATCATAGAAGAGGCCATCAACTTGACGGTGATGGGGAATGGGAGGGGCTTCAGGGTGGGTATTTGGAAGGGGCTGAAGAGAGAAAGTGGGGAATGATGTAATTCTATTTCAATTAAAAGCATACTAAAAACAAGACAAAAATAAAGCACCTTTCCAAATTTATATAATGTACAGTTACATTTGTATATCATTGTTGAAATGATAAAATTACAGAAACAGAGAATGCATTGATTGCCAGGGCTAAAGAAAAGGCTACAGAAGGAAAGCAAGTGGGTGTAGCTATGAAAAGACAACATGAATGACCTTTAGAAGGATGGAGTTGTCACTATTCTGACCATATTATTGAGTGGCTGTTTTGTTGGCTGCAATAATGGGAAAACCTAGATGCAGGGTACATAAGATTACCCTGTACTATTTCTTACACTTGAGTGTGAATCTCTTAATGCCTTTATAAACAAAAAAGAAAAAAAATGAAAGAGTTGGACTCATCTATATTTTGCATGGCTTTTTTGTATCTGGACTTCCATACTTGGGGGTAAGGTTCTGTAGGTCTTTGGACACAGTTGGCAGTACTATTCCCAGTAAGTGAAGTTCCTGGGCATCTTCAAAGTGAAGGACAGGTGAATAACCCTCTCAGCTCCTGCAGATATATATACCTGTTTAGAAACTAGAATAAAAGAGGACAGGAAGAAGAAACTCCTTGCTCAACATGGATCCTTCCATACACCCCAACTCAGGTCCTTCCTGCTCTCTGCTAAACAGCACCAGTGGATGAAAATGTTTGGATGATCCTAACCAATGGCGATAAAGAAAAATTAAAATAATAAAAGTAATGATGATAATCAGATTTGAACAAAAATATAATAAATATGGGTCAGCAAACTCTTTTTGCCTAATACCAATAAGAAATTATTTTCAAGTAAGCATCAACATTGCCCAGCTACAATTCCTGTGGCCTACAACAATGACTTGTCTGAAAGATAAATTGTTATACATGTTATGGAGTGACCAACGACTTTGGGGGGATTTTAGACCCATTCCAAGAGTGGAAACTCATACCTAACACTACTTAAGTGGGCCAAGGACCTGAGACAACACAAGTCCTAAGCCCTAGGGAAAAACTACTATTGTTCTGCTAAATGAACATAGAAAAAAAGATTCCTAATGACATTTTTGCGGCACCCATAGATCAGAGCATCCCTGAGCCCTCCTCAGAGAAGCTTGTTCTTGCAGTAGATGGTAATTAGCATAGAGACCCATGACTGGAGAGGTACAAAGAGTGAGACTTTTAGAGCTCAGCCCCAAATGGGATGTATTCATCAATCCCCTCACCCTCAAGGCTCAGGGAGCTATGCAGAAGAGGAGGAGAAAGGCTATAAGAGCCAGAGGTAGTGAATGACTCCAAGGAAACATTCTTCCAGACACAAGACTAATACATACATGAACTCACAGAGACTATGACAGAACACACCATATCTGCATAGGTGCAAACCAGACAAAATAGCAGAACTAAAAGGACCGAGAGGACATGAAATTCCACCCTTTACTAAGAAACTATTTGCAGTCTATATCTGCTAGGAAAGGGAATGTCGGGTTTCTCCAGAGAGTTGCCACTGTGTATATCAGTCATCTTCCAGGAAGAGGTCTCATGCCCAGGAGATGTTAGCCAATTCAAACCAGACTCCATGTTTTTTGTGTATGATTTGTTTTGATTTTTGTTTTATTGTGTCTTTTTCTTGTTTGGTGGTTTCAATTTAGGGTGGGTGAGAAAAAGAGAGAACTTGAAGTTAGATGAATAGGAAGATTTGGAGAATCAGAGAAGAGTTGGGGGAGGGGAAAATGTAAGATTTGGATAATCAGGGAAGAGTTGGGGGAGGAGAAAAATATTATCAAAGCTCATTATCTCAAAAATTAAATAACTTTTTAACATTTAAAAGAAATAAAATGTTTTCAGTTCTGTGGGCCATACAGTCTTCCTTACAACTATCCATTTCTGCTGCAAAACAGACAGAGGCAATGTCAATAAGTCAAGGTGACTGTTTTCCAATAAAACTTTACTTACAAGAACAATTTGGGTCACATTTTACCCATAGGCACTAGTTTGTAAGCATTAGCCATAGAGAACAATAAAAACATTTGTTATTTCCACTTACAAAGATAGTAATATCTAACATATCATGAATATCTAACAGAACTATTAAAACTTTAAAATAAAGAATCATATGAAAATACTTAGCTAGTAGCCAAGTGTGGTGGTACACACGTATAATTTCAGTCCTGGAGAGGTTGAGATTAGTGGATGACAAGTTCAAGATCATCTTGGGCTATACAATGAGTGCCAAGCCAACCTGGACTACATAGCATGGTCCTGTCTCACCTCTACCCTGTGGCAAAATGATTAATAATTAGCATTGAATGTGATAAAAAGTCAGTACATATAATCAATGACGATGACGATGATGAAGGTGGTGCTGAGGATAACAACAAGGCCAGAATCAGACTGATATCACCGGGTGGCATCACTAGTCTCTGAACTCCTTTTCTGCAATGACTTTAGTGACGGGAAGTGGTCATTATCCCTACCTCACCCTTCCTGGCTGATGCCCAGGAATTCCAGAACCTCTGTGGATTTCCAAAGGAGAATGACACCAAAAGAAAAAAGTGTCTTGAGTTATCAAGTATAATGGCTTTCTAAGACCTTCTGAGGCTGACGTCAAAGAGCTACGTCACAGGGAGAGCTGCTGAAGAAGCGATACGGTAGGACTGACAAAGAGCTGTCTGGAGGCATGAAGGCAGGGACCAGCTGAGACGAGCTCTGAGATGTGTGGGCTGTGGAAATGAGGGAGACTGGAGTATATTCTGGACAGGTGGCCACAGAAGGTAAAAGAAGATGAACTAGTGGATTGACATAAATGGAGCCATATTTCAACTTAACATAATGAAGAAGTTCTGAGTTTGTTTTGCTGTTTCATAGATCAGTTTTAGAAAGAAATGGTTTGGGTTTGGGTTTTTTGTTTGTTTGTTTGTTTGTTTGTTTGTTTTTTGAGCAAATTTTCTTCTCTGAGAGCATTTAGGCACAAGTTGGACGGTAAGAGGAAACAGGAAAAAAGGGTCAGATAGCCCTTGAAGGGGTTCATGACATGAAACTCTGCCCACCTGTGAAATAGATGGAAAGTAACCCAATGACCTCGTTTCTCTAAATTCTGATCCTTCCTTGTTGACATTGGGGTTTATGTGCTATATTAGCTGCTTGGCTGTGTCAAACGTAATTTAGATAAGGAAGTACTTGCCTTGGCTCACAGTCTGAGATCACGTGGGCGGGGTGGGTATGGAGGAAGGGAGATGATGCTGCTGAGTCACATGGAGTCCGGTCAGGAAACAGAGAAACTAATGTCTGGGGCTCAGCTCACTTCCTCCTTTTTACCTCAGCTCATGCAAGGGGACCCACTCCCATTCCGGGTGGTTTTTCACACCTTGGCTAATCAACCTCCCATAGAAAATTCCTCACAGAGTAACTCTAAAGTTTGTTACCATTGTGGTTCTGAATCCTGTCAAGTTGATTAGCAAAATGGATTGTCACATTTACTAGGTCATATGAATTTGGAGTGTACCTGTAACCAGTTATAGCCACCAATCATTCAGTATTTATCTCAAAAGTATCTACTGTATACTGAACAGATTTCGAGCACTTTCTAAGCATTGAAGATACAGCAATAGACAGTTGAACAATAAGTCATTAAAGTTAATTTTCAAAGTATGTCCTTGTGAAAATTAGATATGACACCACTTAAGTGCATGTTCTTTTTCTGTTTTCAGTTGACAAATTCATTTATTTATGGATATCGTGGAAGCAATTTTTAAAACATTGTTAGCCTGCAAAGTTTAAATTTTTCTTCACTAAGATTGTAGGTTAAAAATTTAAGCTCACGGACTCTGAGCTGCCAGCTGGGGAACCTGCATGGGACCCAACTAGGCCCTCTGAATGTGGGTGACAGTTATGTGGCTTGATCTGTTATGAGGGACCCTGACAGTGGGACCAGGACTTATCCCTGGGTGCATGAACTGGCTTTTTGGAGCCCATTCCCTACAGTGGGATACCTTGCTCAGCCTTCATACAGGAAGAGGAGCTTGGTTCTGCCTTAACTTAGTATTCCAGACTTTATTGACTCCCCAAAAGAGGACTTACCCTCTCTGAGTAGTGGATGGGGGAGGGACAGAAGGAGGTGGAGGGGCAAGAGAAGTGGAGGGAGGGGGAACTGGGGCTGGTATGTAAAATAAAAAATAATTAAAATTTTTAAAAAATTGGAATGAAGACAATTGAATTTTCCCCCTCACAAACTGCAAAGCCACACACACAAGACCATGAAAGAATAAATACTGCAACTGTGACCCCAGGGAATTGAATTTTATACCAAGGTAATTGAAGGAATTGTGCCTTTTTGTTTCTTCCTCCTTGGATAAAAGCAGTGATTGGGGATGCACATGATAAACGCAAAGGCTCCAGTTGGTTGTTAGAGCCCCACTCACCCGTCCCACAGGGTCTGCTGCTGTAGGATCCTTTATAGGAGCGCGATGCCTTTTGCTCGGAAGATCCTTAAGACAAGAGCAACCTTTCAACACCCTGTCCCACGGTATGTCTGCATACTTCTCTCGACTGGTGAAGAGCAAACACGGAATTTCTGTGTGACAAAGCCCTCTTCAGTCACGGCAGTTGAACTACCAGTGCTGACAAGAGGCCCGCACTCATCTTGGTCTTTATTCTTGAGAGTGGAGTTAAAAGCTGAGCAGTCTACAAACAGGTTGATTTTAACAAGGTGAGGTATTCAGCACTAAAAACTGCCCTCTGTTAGAGCTGCTTCATGACACAGACCGTACTTATATCTAGAGATATTTACTGCAGTTTCTCATCGTGATAGACACCATCTGTGTGTACACAAAGGGCAATTATTAAAGACTATTATACAGCTATTAAATAATGTCTGTTAAGGAGTTTAATACGGCGAGAAGAATAATTGTATAAGAGTGTTGAATGGAGAAAGACAATGGAAAATTATACATGATGATTACAAATTCAATTTCAAAAACACTCACAAAAAAAAGTATATCAAACAAGGAAGAGTAGGTCCATACATCAAACAAAATACAAATGGGGATTTGGCTTGGAGAACGGCATCCTGAGATTCTTCCTATATTAGAATTTCCTGTATTTTACACATGAGAGTCATCAAACATGTCTCGATTTTAAAATCAGAGAAATATTTTTTGCAAATCTCTTTTTTTAACCTGCTGACAGAAATTCAAATTAGTGGAAGAATGCTATGTAGCAAAGGAAATAAGCAACCCAGAGAGGTATGACCATTTAAGTCCTTGTTTTTAAGATAGGGTCTTGCTCAGTAGGCCAGGTTTATCTTGAACTCACTGTGATCCTCCTGCCTCAGCCTAACACACTAGAATTGCAGGACATGGTCATTTGAAACGTTATTTATTCAGTTTGGTTCACCTACTATTTATTGTCTATCAGAGAATATGTGTTTATTAATTTGTATTTCTGTTTGGACGACTCAACCACAGACAGCAGTATCCAGGACCTTTCTCTTCTCATGGCAGACCATGTCCTCACTACATTCAGCCAAAGTGCTGGATTTTGGATGAACTCCAGCTCACTCCCAAAGTAGGCATGTGACTACCAGCACGCCTATCTCCAGGCCACAGGACTGAGCATGAAGAGATGAAAAGCAAAACGACATCAGATCCCTTGAGAAGGAATGAGTGTTTGAATAAGACTAGAAAGAGGGAATTTCCTCTTCCAACTGCACTGATACTGGGGATATTTAACACTAGAGTTATCAGAGAACCCTGAGGAATGTGAGAATGAGCCAGCATGTTAGATCTATTCACTAAGGAAACAGAAAGCCAGCACTGAGGCATCTTCTCTGCCCCAGGCTTAATATGTGCTTGAAAATGCCACTACATGGTGACCTTCTGACTGAGCTAACAAACTAACTTTGTTTCGCCTGAAACCATGTGCTCTGAGCTTTACAACACCCCCCCCCCTTAAAAATCCTAACTAGTATATAAATTGTGCTAAAAGATAGGCATTTAACTGTGGAGTAGAGCTGGAGAGCTGGAAACAGAAATCATCTTAGGGTTTGAGCTTATGCAGACCTTGCATATGCTGCTGTGGCTGCTAAGAGTTCACATGTATAACTGCCTGATCATGTTCATAATGCGCTATTCCAGAATAGTCGTCTACCACCTCTGGACCTTCTCTCAGACTTTTCTTTCCTAATGATCCCTGAGCCTTGGGAACAGGGGCTGTGATATAGAAGTCCCATTTAGGGGTGAATATTTCACAGTGTCTTATCCTCTGCATATTGAACAGTTGTGGGTCTCTATGTTCATCATCTACTACAAAAAGGAGCTTTTCTGGTAAGGCTTGAGGGGTGCCCTAAACAATTGGTATAGCGAAAGTGATTAGGAGTAGTTTCAATGCTATATTCATTTAGCAAAACAATAGTAATAAGTTCTTCCCTAAGGGTCCAGCATGGGTTACATCTTGTGGAGCAGATTGTAAGTACAATGAGAAAGTGTGGTTGCTCCTATAGCAGTTGTGCCACTGTTATACAAGTGGTCATGTTTTTTTACCAGGTTTTTTGTTGCTGAGGCTCACAGGAGTCACAGATGGATGATACTGATGATGACTGTTCTCCTCTAGCAGTGTGCATAGCACCTACTGGCTCTCTGAAAGCTAGCCAGTAGGGATAAAGCATCCCAGTCAGTACCTGCTTGATTGTTCCACGTTCTCTGACTTGAGTATATGGTGTATTCAACAATAGGGTCTTACCATCAAGTTCTGGAGGAAAATCAAGAGTAATTTCCTGGAACTATAATAGAATTCTGTAAGGAACCCATCAGGACCCAAGATTTTTATTAGTTGGTAGATTTTTAATTGCTGCTTCTATCTAGAGGTTGTTGAAGGTCTGTCTAAACTGATAACTATTTCATACCTATGTCAAAATTTATCCACTTAAGTTTATATTTTCCAATGTGGTTCAATATAGATTTTTTAAAATATATCTTTATGGGTCCCTGAATCTTTTGTGTCTGTTATAATATCACACTTTTCATATTTAATTTTGTTACTAGGACCTTCTTTTTCTTTTGGTTAATTTAGCTAAAGGTTTGCCAAACTTGTTAATCTTTTTAAAGATCCAACTATTCCTTTCTTTAATTATTTGTAGTTTCTCATTTCTATTTCATTAATTTTATTTTGATCATCTCATCCTGTCTATCTTTGAAGGTATTGTTTATTCTTGGCTCTCTAAAACATTCAGATGCTTCATTAATTTATTACTTTGAAAACTCTAAATTTTTATGTAGGCACTTAGTGCTATAAACTATCTTCTTGGGACTGCCTTCATCATGACCTATAGATTTGGGTATACTATGTTTCATTTTTCACTAATATCTAGAAATTTTTAAACCTTTTTTGTTATTTAATTCTGGACCAAATTATTATTCATTTGGTGTGCTATTTCTTTCCATGTTGTTTGTGTAGCTCCTGTAGTTTCTGTTGCTGTTGGCAGCCTGTTTTATTCCACCATGATCAGGTAAAACACAGATGTTATTTCAATTGTCTTATATTTGTTGAGAGTTTCTTTGTGTCTTAATATGTTGTCAATTTCAGAGAAAATTTTGTGGGCTTCTGAGAGCCCATTTATTAGTTGGTATTTAGGTGGATTTTTTTTTTACTTTATAACTCTCTGTTAGGCCCATTTTATTTATGATGCCATTCAACTCCAATGTTTTCTGTTTAGTTCTTCCCTGGATAATCTGTCTATTGGTGACAGTCAGATGTTGAGATCAGCTACTATTACTGTGTTGACGTTAATCTGTGTTTTTGGATTAAATATTCCTTCTTTTATAAAATTGGGCCTCCCTATGTTTGGTGCATAAACTTTCAGAGTTGCAATATCCTCTCGGTAGATTTTTCCTTTGATGAATAGGATATGTTCTTCCTGTCTCTTCTGGTTAATTTTGGTCTGGAATCTATGTTTTCAGATAGTAAAGAGCTATGACTTCTTGTTTCTTGGTTCCATTCTCATGGAATGCCTCTTCCCATCCTATTGTTCTATGGTGGCATTTATCACCATGGTGAGGTTCATTTCTTGGAGGCATCAAAAAGAAAGATCCTGTTTTCTAAGCCCCTCTGCTACCATTCCGTGTCTCTTTAGAAGAATATTGAGAGTATTAAAATTAAGAGTTACTTTGAACAATGTTTTTTAATTCTCATCCCTGGAGAGTGGTTTTTTTTAGACCTCTTTTGATGAACTGTTCTGAAACTATTCATTTAATCCCTGTACCCTCTTGGGGGTGTTGAACTATCTCTTTAGACTGGCATAGTCCCTTCAGTATCCTATGTAGATCTGACGTGTTGCACATAAATCTCTTAAATGTTTTTGTCATGCCAAGTTTTTCTTTCTTCTTTACATGTGACTGATAGTTTTTCTGGATATAGTAGTTCTTGATTGCCATCTATGATCTTTCAGAACTTGCACGGTATCAGTCTGAATCCCTGTGACTTTCAAGGTCTCCATCGAAAAGTCAAGTGTTATTTTGATGGGTCTGCCTTAAAATGTGACTTGGTCTTTCTCTCTTACAGTTTTCAATATCCTTTCTTGTTCTGTGCATTGAGTATTTTGATTATTATATGGCATGGGGAGTTTCTTTTCTCGTCCTGCTACTTTGGTGTCTTGTATATCTTTCAGATCTTAATAGGCATTTCTTTCCTTAGAGTTGGGGAATTTTCTTCTACAGTTTCAATGAAAATACTTTCTGTACTTTTGACGTGGGTTTATTCTCCTTCTTTATACCTATTATTCATAGAGTTGGTCTTTTCATAGAGTTCCTGCATTGTCTGTTCAAGGATTTTCCTAGATTCAGTATTTTCTTTGACTGCATGACCCAATTTCTCTACTTCTCTTCAAGCCCTGACAGTCTTTCTTAGATCTGATCACTTCTGGTGAAGCCATCAACTGAGCTTTTTCTTTGAGTTAGTGAATTTTAGTTTCAATTTTTAATTTAGTTTGCTTTTTCTTCAGTTCTATCTCTGTATTCTCTATTCTATTTCCGTGTCTTGAATTGTTTTTTTTTAATTCCATCCAACTATTTATGTTTTTCATTCTTTATTCCAGCCTTTATTCATATCCTATAAAGTTCCTTGAGCATACTTATAATTTCTATCTTGAAATCACTGTCATATGCATCATCCAAGTTGCTTTTCTCAGGAAACCCAACTGTGGAGCACTAATTTTAGGAGGAGACATATTGTCTTGGTTATTTTGTTGACTGTGGTTTTGTGATGGGAAAACAGACTTAAATTCTTTTTTTTTTTCCAGGACCAGGTGAACAATCTAAATAGACCTGTTAGTCGCGAAGAATTAGAAGCTGTTATCAAAAACCTCCCTACCAAAAAAAAAAGCCCAGAGCCAGATGGTTTCAATGCAGAATTCTACCAGAACTTCCAAGAAGACCTAATACCTATACTCCTTAATGTATTTCACAATATAGAAACAGAAGAGTCATTGCCAAATTCCTTTTTTGACTTAAATTCTTATGAAAAACATATAGCAATAACATACCTAGGACTAGAAAACTTAAGAAAAAATATAGAAAATCATTATGCCACAAGTAAGCAGCAGTGATTGGCTTTGCCAAGCTAACCTCCTATACGATAGTCACTGTTTGGTAAGCCAGACTGGTTAGGAATATGACAAACACTTAGCTTGCCTGAACCATGGTTTGTCTGTTCCTCAGCCAGTCTCCCATAGAGACCTTCCCGTGCAGAGTGCTGCACAGAATACAGTATTTGTCATTACTCCCAGAAGAGAAAAGATAACCCATAGTCATATATTTTCTTGAATCAATCTCAGAGCTAAAACTTCAAACCAATCAAGTGAACCAACTTCCAAAAAGAGACAAACACCAGAACTAGAGAGATTGCTTCATCAGTTAGGAGCACTTGTTGCTCAGAGGACCCAGGTTCGGCTCCCAGCACCAACATGGCCATTAGCAAGCACCTACAATTAGAAGTTCAGGGGATCTAATGCCCCCTTCTGGTTTCCATAGGCACTGCATACATGTGGTTCACAGACATATACATGCTGGCCAAACACTCATACTCATACAATAAAAATAATCTTTTTAAAAAGAAAACTATACCCAAAAAGACCAGAACAAAACAATACTTTCATCTTTTCTAGATCATGAGAGACAGTGATGGCTGCCACATAATCAGATTTTTAAAAAATCAGCTAAAATGTGAACAAGTTCATAATCAAGTTTGTAATGTCGAAAATTTTTAAACCCAGCCTGTTCATAGATACTAAGAATTCCTCCCCACGTGTGTCACCTTGTGCTTATGGGAAAGACAGAGGGTTGAAATGGAAAAGGACATGGCACAGCTGCCTCTTTGGCAGCACAGGTGTGAAGAAGGTGGCTAATGGCCCCAGCAGAGAGGAGCAAAGTTCCTCTTGCATCTCTGGTTCTGTCTCTATAATGACCTAAACTTCTGGAACAAACCGGAAGTGACAAAGTTCAATTACTTCCAAGGAAGAAACTCTCCCCAGGAAAAAGGCAAAACCCCATTGATAATAGAAGAAAGATAGAAGAAAAAAAAACACTCTACCACTTGCTATCTTTAAGGCTCTATTCCTACATCAAGCCCAGACTGAGTAGCAAAATGGGGGAGCTACCATTAGGAAGGGGAGGAACATAAAGATCAATGTTCATGTAATACAGGCATAAGCAGAGAGCTAAAAACTGAAGGGATATTCAAGTGATCTTATCCTATTGTCTTTACTTCTGCTCATTTCTATATCCCAATGACCAAAAACTTACAAGTTCTACAAAAAAAAATGTGCCCAGAGTTTTGTTCTTTAAAAAATTACTTGGAACGCTAATAATATATCCTGTATTAGGTACAAGGAGGAAGAGAAGGAATAAATTACATTTTAAAAGATTACACCAGCTAAGGAAGATTACACCAGCTAAAGAATGATAGTGACCACAAGATTCTCTGATGGATTAATGAAGAGAATCGCATTTAGTCTGGCTTTGGTGGATGGAGCAGGACTCTGATGACCAAGGATCAAGATAAAGCCATGCTCCTGGATAAAAAGAAAGGAATGAGAGGGTCTAGCTGAACAAAATCAACCAGAAGCAGCTCAGTCTTTTCCGGACCTGAGCAGGCAGAGGACACAGATGCGCTATCCCCCCGCACCCCTTGATTTCCTGGTCTGAGTGGGCGCAATCAACCAGGAACCTGTCCCATGTCTCGGGAATCAGGTGGTCTGGCACCATCATACCAATCTCCCTTCAAGGTTTCTAGGCCCTGGGCACATGAGAGAAGAAAAGCAACATCTCTGTTCCATGCCTTGTGGCTGGGGTGGGCAGGACTCAACCACATGCCATCTGGTGACCCAACCAAGAACCGTGGTGCTGGGTAGTTGGGCGCCATTATGGTGAGAAAGTGCAGGGTGGGGAAATGGAAGAGAGAGGGAGGCAGACGGTTCGTGGTCTGGGGAGAGAGGCAGACATGTCGAGGTGATGGTGGTGAGGAACAGACTGATATGAATGGCCTGCTAGCCACCTGAGTTCAATGTGATGTCTGGGCCTGGGCGAGAGCCAAGGGCCAGATGTTTGTCCGAGGCCCTGAAGAAGCTGAAGGGGGCTGTGTTGATGTCTGTGGTTCTTGTTGCCATCGAGGGTGGTGCAAAGGCCTCTGGTCTGGGCCACCCCCTGGGGCCACGTTGGTGTCTAAGAGTCATGCTGCTGCAGGGGCCATGCCAATCTGGGTGGCCTGTGCTGCTACCTGGAGCCATGGTGATATTCTGGCCTAGGCTGCGCTGAGGGCTGTATCTATGCCCATTGTCCTACCACAGCTTGGGCCCAGGTTATTGTCCCTGGCCTGTGATGCCACCAAGGGCTATGCAGATGCTTAGGGTCTGAGCTGCAGGCTGTGACCATGTTGGTGTCTGAGGATTGTGTTGCCACTAGGGCCAAGTCTATTTGGGTGGCCAGTGCTGTCACTTGAGACCATGTTGTCATCTGGACCAGGGCTGCTGCTCAGAGCCATGCCTGGGTCCGCAGCTCTGCCACAGCCAGGGTCTGTGTTCATGTTTGTAACTCCTGAGACTATAGAAGGCCATGGCAAAGCTTGGGGCCTGGGCTGCCTCCTGGGGTCATGTTGGTATCCAAGAGTCATGCTGCTATGGGGGAACCATGCTAATCCAAGTGGCCTGCGCTGCCACCTGGGACCATAGTGACATCCAGGCCTGGGCTGCTGCCCAGGACCATGTCTGGGCCCAAGGTCCTGTCACAGTCGGGATCCATATTGATATCCATGGCCACCAAGAGACCACACACATACATGGGGTCTGGGCCACAACCTGTAGTCATGAGGATGTCTGAGAACCATGGTGACATCTATGCCCAGGCCATCTATGCCTGTGTCCATTTCCCTGCAACAACTGGGGTCTGGGTTAATGTCCATGGCTCCTCTTACTACTGAGGGCTCTGCAGATACCCAGGGTATGGTCAGTCACCTGAGACCATGTTGGTGCCCAAGGATCATGCTGCCACCAGAGCCATACTGTTCAGGGTGGCCAATGCTATCATCTGAGTCATAGTGATGTCTGGGCCCAAACTGCTGCCAAAGTCAATGTCTGGGTCTGTGGTCCTACTGAAACAGATATCTGTGTTGATGTCTGTGACCTGTGTTATCACAGGGGGTCATTGGAACCATGCTGAGCCAGCCCTGCCCTGGCCCTGGCCCTGGGATAGCTGGCCCTGTCCCTTGCTGAATTCTTCAGCAGGAGACTTGGTCCTGTCCCTCAGGGGAAAGCTATGCCCTCCTTTCCAAACTTGGGAAAGATGACCCTACCCTTTACCACAGGTATGCTCCTCAGTGGGGAAACACGCTAGAGCTGACCCTGTGGTTGGGGATACAGGTGAGCAGGCCCTGAGGGTACAAGAGCAGGAGAGCTGACCTTGTCCTCCCCTCATATGTCCCCTACAGCAATTGGGAGAGAAGGCCCTGCACCTTGCCTGGACAAATCAGTAGAGCTGGCCCTGGTGATGTGCGTGTGGGTGAGCCAGACCCAAGGGCCTGAAAGCAAGAAAACTGTCCCTCCTTGTTCCTTGCTGCAGGATGCACTGGCTGAGCTAGGCTGGAGAGGTTATCCAGGTAATGACAATGCGGGAAATCTGGCAGACTGACCAGACCAGCTACCACCCAGACCCAGAAACAGGGCTATGAGTTGACCCACTCCAAGATCCAATGAATCCCAGGCCATAGTTTACACCTGCCACATAGGAGGCAGTCGGTCACCTAGCCTGTTGCCATTCCTAACAAAGGGTAAGGATGTTGTTCTGCTCCTTCTTTATAATTTGGAGGATGCCTGAAAAGAGACGTTAATTAAACCTACCTACGTGACAGAGCTGGCATACAGAGCAGAAAGACTGAGAGAGCAGGTATAGGTAGATGTGACCATGACCACAACCATTCACCAGGTTACCTAGGAAACAGAATGCTAATGAATTTCCCCCTTCAGTTTATGTTTTGGTATATAAGGCGAGAATAAACGCAAAGGAATTTTCAGGATGTGAACTCGGATCTCATGAGGGATCACTGAGAATCTCCCTCCTGATAAAGCCATGTAAGTTGTCTCAATTATTCCCACTCCTCCCCTCTGGTCTGGAGAGATAGTTTACGTTGGGGTTAGACCCCCACATATATATAAAGAAAGAAAGGAATAAGAGTGTGGTATTGTAGGTTATGACCAGAACGCTCCAGAGACAGTGACAGCAAGATTGCAAGAAGACAGACTGGGCTACAAACAGAGATCAAGATCCAGAAAGGAAGCAAAGAAAGACAAAGAGGGGGGGAAAGGGAGAGGGAAAGAGAGAGAGAATGAGAATAGATGGACTGACCAGACATGGTGGCATGCCCCATAGCCCCCAATTCTTGGGATGTTGAAATGGAAGTATCATTTAAGCCATGGAAACCCAGATTAACCTGGTCAAGACAGCAAAGCCCCATTAGAAGGAAGAAAGGAAGGAGGGATAGGGAAAGTGAGGAAATTGGAGGGAAGGGAAGGGAAGAAGAAAAAAATTGACGTATTCTGTGAAGTGCCAGCAAGAAGAATACGTGTGGTTGGTTAAAGATAATGGAAAACAAAAATTGTTTCTTGGAGTCCAGTGAGGGAAAACCCTCAGAGGACTTTTCCTCCAACAAAAAGATCTTTAGGTTACTGGGTGCTTCCCTACTGAAGGACAGCAAAACTGACACCATTGGCAGGGGAGTGGGTTAGAAGGAAGAACTTGTTTATTGTGCACAAAAGTCTGAGTTTAATCCCCAGTGATAATAAAGAAAAAAAATGTGCTATAAAACAGTGGGTTTCCACATGGCTCTTATAACATCCTTAATGTTGGTCATCTCTTCTGCAACCTCTTCTTCCCAGCATTTTCCCCACTAAATATCCTTTCCCGTTATTCACCTTTCCCCTTCATATCACCAAGCCTGTTATTTTATAAGGGATGCAATAGCTTTAATTAGAGTACCCTATTGTGCTGGCTAGTTTATGTCAACTTGACACAAGATGAAGTCATGTGAGAGGAAGTAGCTTCCATTATGAAACTGCCTCCATAAGATCAGGTTGTAGGCAAGCCTGTAAAACATTTTCTTAGTTAGCGATGTGTGGGAGAAAGCCCAGCTCGTGTGGTGGCACCATCCCTGGGCTGGTGGGCCTGGGTTCTGTAAGGCTGAATGAGCCCCAGGGAGCAAAGCAGTAAGCAGCACTCTTCCATGGCCTCTGCCTCAGCTCCTGCCACCCTGTTTGAGTTTCCGTCCGGACTTCCTTCAGTGATGAAAGTGTAAGTCAATTAAACCTTTTTCTCCCCAAGTTGCTTTGCTCATGGTGTTTTATCATGGCATTAGTAACCCTAACTAAGACACCTACACAGGAAATATGCTCATCCCAGGAGCCTAATAAAAAGCCCATTGCTGGGAGTAGGGTACCTCCCCTCAAGTTATTGGACATAGGTGTTGCAGAGAGCCCCCAAAACAATACAGGCCATTGTCATTATTCCTGAGTGTCCGCGACCCTATTGCTGAAGACACTGCACATGTTGGTCATAGGCCATGGAGAAATCAAGTTAGTATTTGCCAGAAAGCTTCCTCCCTCCTAGCAATGCATCATGCATGCTATAGGAATGGGGGTGTCATCAAAGTCTTACCCAGGAATAAGCCCTTTGAACTGTAACAATTACCCACATTGCAAAATATGTCCATGGATGCAATAATAATATGAGGGTAGCCAACAACTTTATGATTAGGTATAAGTCCTGTTCCACAAGAGGGAACATACTCCTGGCACTGTAAATCTGGCCAAGAATCCATGGTTAAGGAGCTCACAGGCCCCAGCAGTGAACTCTCTACTCTTATTTTGCAAAATAGGCATTGCATCTAACTGTTCTCTGAATTCATATATCTCTACCCATAAATTAGTAAAGTTCTCCGGCCCCATCAGAGCAGTTTCTTTGTGCAGCTGAGGGTGGTTTGCTCGGAAATTCATAACCAGCTACAAGTACATAGAATAAGTGTCAGTTAAGGGCACAGCCACAAATGGGGTATCTAGACAGTACCTTTTCCCCAAGGCACAGAGACTATTGCAGAGGAGGGGCAGAAAGATTATAAGAACCAGAGCCAAACAGTGTGTTCTGAACACAATAGTACGGCTGCATTCCCAAGCTCACAGCAGCTCTGGTTCCCTGAGAAAGACCTGGCATAAGATCAAACCAGTCAACATTTTAGCATGTAGTGGGAAGGAGTTCTTGACCCCTATCCCTAACTGAGGAGCTGTGGGGAGTTTATGACTTCTGGGGCAGGGACAGCCTGTTTTCTTTAAGGGTGTGATCCTCGTAGGTTGACCACACTCTAATGGATGTCCCTACACCCAGGAAGATGTGGGCAGCACATGTTAATTGGTGGGTTATTTTTTTTTCTTTGAAAAGAACATGGATTTAGGGGGTATGGAGGAGAAGGTAAATCTGGGAGAAACTAAGGAGGGAGTTGTGGGTGAATATAACCACAATACATTATACAAAATTCTCAAAACAACAAAAAAAATAGCCTTTTGGGGATAAGCTCCCTACAAGAACATGTCTGTCACAATGGAGAGGCATGCCCTATACAAAGTCCTCCTTCATCCCTCTCCTGAAAAGGAGAAGAAGAAACACAAGCAAAAGACCCTGGTGCAGAGCCTCAATCCCTACTTTATAGATGTGAAATGCCCAGAATACTGTGAAATCTCCATGGTGGTTAGCCGTGGGCAAGCAGTAGTCCTACAAGCAGAAAGCCATGGCTGTCAGAGGGATGCTCCTTCAAGAAGAAAAAGTATTGATAGTAGCTTGATTCAAGATGAATGGAAAATGATCCCAATAAACACATTTTGTATTTTAAAAAGTATTTTAAGTGGGCTGTAGAAAACAACCATTTTTATTTTTAAAAAATTATAAGTAACTATTTGTAAATATACGTTTCAAATCATCTAAGACAATTTACATTCTTGAGTCCCTTTGGAGATGGCTTCCAGTCCTGGATGGCTCCTCACGCACACTATTATCTAGCTATTGATTTTTGAGAGTCTGAAAAACTTGAAGCCTGGCACTGTCCCAAAGATGAATTCAGAAATGATAAATTGATGACTGTCTCATCCAGGACCCCATGTGTACCCAAAAGGCCAGAGAGCGCCCTGGTTTGAGAGACATGGCTGTAGAGAGTGCATAGCACACATGGCCTCCTATCTGTTCTTTCTCTGAGGGAGCATCCGGGTGATGGCTGTGCTTGTTGCCCAGAGGACCAGCCTTAGGCAAATAGCAGGATTAAGGAGGAGGCTGTGTCCTCACCAGCCTTTTCTCTCTCACTATGTGGTGGTTTGGACAGACTGCCAAGGTTTATATGATGAGTCTTCAGAAAGAGCTGTAGGTCATTGAGGGGGTTGTCTTATGTCAGCTAATCCTCACAGAGCCTTGAAGCCACATGCCTTGGTCATATCTGGACACATTACAGAGTCACCGGCTCCTCAGGTCACATTTCTGCTCTTTGTTTTCCTTCCCTTCATTAGAAAAACTCACATTTCTTGATGTGGCAGGACACTCCTGTGGTCCAAGCACTTAAGAGCCTAAGGCAGGAGGATAATAAGTCATCCAGGCTACATAACAAGACTCTGTCTCAAAAGACTAAATCAGATAGATAGATAGATAGATAGATAGATAGATAGATAGATAGATAGATAGATACATCCCAAACCCATAGCACTGTGAAGAAATCAACAGTATCAAAACTTTCTTTAAGCTGCAGAGTGATTTCATGTTCCTCTTTTCATTCTTAAACACAGGGGTGGAAAAGAACTTTAAGAAATCATCTGTATTGTACTCTGGTTCAAACAAGTAAGGTATTTATTATCTCTGCCTTGTTGGACAATGAGAGGGGAGCATAATATGTTTTGTGGTTATAAAACAAATACTGCCAGAACTAACACTTCAATGCTGACCTTCCAGTTTCCTGGTGTATTTTCTTTCAATGTGCTCAGCTGTTTGTCACTGCTAACAAGTAAACAGCACGTCCTGAAATGTGAAAACCCCATAGACAGAAAACCATTGTCTAAGGCTAGAACCTACGCTATCACGTACCATTTACTTAACCAAATGCACCTAGGCATGTCGCTTAACAGTTCCTTACCTCAGTTTCCCTATTGATAAAAGTCTTCTAGTAAGACTTAGAAGATTGAATCAAGTACGTTGTGTACAGTCTTAGTCTATACTTGGCCCAAATCAACATCACAGTTCACTATTTACTATAACCATCTGCAGTCCCAACTTGTCCCCTCATGCTAGGACCCTCTGGACCATCTGGAGTTAGTGCTGTTTCACTCGCTCTCTCTCCTAGATTGCAGTCTATGAGTTCCTTTTAATTCTAACTTCTCAATATTGTCGAATCCCTTTTTGGCCCATCCTCTTCCCTGACAGGACGTTATTTTCGTTCTGATCCTCTTGCCTAGACTATTTCAAACATGCCTTCCCTGACTTTATTTTTCTCCAGCCAACTTTGTTCAGCCCATGAAAACACTCCCTGTCACTTCGGTGGCAAGTGTTCTGTGATTTCTGTATGTGTCAATCAGGCCAGTACCTCGGCCATTCTACTTAAGTCAAACTCCATCATGGTATCTTCTGATTCAGAACGGGGTCTAAGAATGTATTTTTATATAATACCCAACACGGGTCCAGTGGTTGTTTCATGAACCAGGGCTTGGGAATCATCAGAAAGGAAAACTTACCACCACTGGAATGTCTTACAAAGCCCTACACAGTCTTACCTACCCCTTGGAGGAGACGGTATGATACCTTTCTCCCTAAGGTTTGCTGCCACCAAATTGCTCTCTATAGTCCTTGTGCACAACCCCATGGTAACACCTGCTTGCAACACAGGCTCACTGTGTTTCTGCCCTGTGGTCACAAAGGGCCCTGCGCTGAAAATGACCCTCCACTTGGTGTAATGCACTACTCCCATCCTGAAGTTCTTCGTAATTGTTGGACACGAGCCACTTCATGTTCATTTTGCTCTAGGCCTGCAAATTATGAGCTTGACCTTGTCCACTCATCTCTGAGCTTTTGGGAAGCAAGAGCTATTTAGTATTCACTCAAGATCTTCCTGGTCAGCCCAGAGAACTCCTGGTACTGACCAGAGGTTGCTTAAATAGCCGCTGAGCTCATACATGAATGAATGAATAAAAGAATATAATGAAGTATCACAAATAAATACTGTGGCATGGCTAATTAACGCTGAAGAACAAACTGTTAACTGTTTATACTTGGGAAAGGGGAAAGCTAGTTGACAAACATGGGATTATGGACCAGATTAAGCAAATAACATCAATTTTCTAGCTTTGTTCTTTATTTACTTAACGTTGTTCTCTTTCTTTCTTTTCTTTTTTTTTAAAGGTTTATTTATTTATTATGTATTCAGTACTGTGTCTGCCTGCAGGCCAGAAGAGGGTACCAGGTCTCATTACAGATGGTTGTGAGCCACGATGTGGTTGCTGGGAACAGAACTCAGGACCTTTGGAAGAACAGGCAGTGTTCTTATCCACTGAGCCCCATTTCCTCTTTGTTTTTTTCAGAATGTAAAACTGCAGGTTAATGGAGCTTGCAATGACATCGGCCGGTGCCACACTGTGCCAGGGACTGTGCTCCATTCTGAGTGCAGTGGGAAGGAAAGGGGAAGGCCATGGAAAGGTGACTCGGGCAGGATCCCTGCTCTCTAGAAGCGATTAAATCCCACTCCTCAAAGGGATCTTCTGTCCAAGATGAGTTCACTACATGGGAGTTCTACAGCAATGAAATGAGAATAAAGACATCAGACTTGGCCAGTGGCCCGGCTTCCTGAACAGTTCAACTGACAAAATGTCTCAGCCTGAGCACAATCCCTCCACTATGCAATCTGTGGGCCCACTGGTTAACATTGGCAAGCATCTCAGAGGTGCCCCTGAAGCATAATAAGTGGCTGTGCAGTCCGGGGGAGGGGCTTCTGCTCCAGGGAGTTAGAGAAGAGACAGAAACATCAGCTATCAGAGTGAGGCAAAGAATTGGTGTGGACAAACAGCCCCCAACTCACAGTGATGAATCAATGGGGCTCAGCACCCATACCACCTGCTGCCAGGCCAGGTGACTTGCCAGGCTCTCAGAAATGACCTGGAAGTTGGAAAAGAGGCTCCTGAATTTCCATATTCCCTAGTCTTTAGTTTCTTGTACTTAATATAATTAACTGTGCTAAATGTTTGCCAGCGTAGCACCTAACACATTGTCCTTGTGAGTGCCTTTTCCCTTCCCCCCACACACCCTCAGACATCACCCACTTGTTTGTAGCATGCAGCATGGTGAAAGCAAAACAAAACAATCTTATTCTCTTAGATAAAAATGCATGCATTTTAGCTTAAATGTTTAATGTGTCGCTAGTGACATTAGTAACGAAAGAAAGAGGTCCTAGGTGAAAACATAAATGACAGTTAACATGTTTAACCTCATCAGAGAAAGGCAGAGCTAAAACAGCTATCAAGTGTCATTTTCCTAGGGTAGATGAGCCAAAGTTTAAAAGTGATAGTCAAGGAGAGAGGGAATAGCCATAAAAAGAAATTGCCACTCAGCGTGTAAGTTTCACATGACAAATTTTAGAAAGAAATGGAGTAGTGTGTGTCATTTAAAAGTTAAACTCTACATTGCCTTTAGTGCTACAATGCTACCTTTGAGCATTTGTTTTCACAATTAACCCGAAGAATGTCCAAAAACGTCCAGAGTTTTTCATCATAGCCGGCATGAAATTAGGAACAAGTAAACAACATGAGAGATGGGGCACTAGTCATACAAACATAAGTGAAACACTGGAGGAGCCAAGCAGTGCCGTATCAAAAGGAGAATTGTTTATCATATATCTTTAGCTGCAACAAAAAGAGGTAGCCTTCAAAAGAGAGTACAGATGCCATTCTTTGTTTAAAATGCAAGTTTGTGACAATTTGCATGCCTCCCTTAAGGATAGATTATAACTGGTTTTATCTTAGTTGGGCACAATGCATAGGAGAAACAGTAGGTAATAGCCTAATTGTATCTGGATGCTTGTGACAGGAAGAAAGGAGCTAATGAGAAAACAGTATGCTCAGCAATGTGCTGGCAGGGTCAGGAGGGAAGGCCTACTGCAGTTATGTACAGACTTCTGTAGAATAAATCTTATCAACATTGTTCATTTCAGTGCACCAATGTGCCCTCACAGGACATACAGTTACACAGAAGCCCATTACCCGGTGTTTCCACAATACAGGAGTGCACATATAGAATAATATATAGAAGAATATATATATTCTATAGAAGAATATAGATAACATTAGAATGTGCTACAATCATTAGGATGCTATGGTTTATGAATGCACTGCATAAGCCTGAAAAAGGGCCACCAACACAACAATATCAACCCATTCAATGTAAACTAATGAATCATATCTACTTTGTTCTTCAGTCCCAAGTTTTTATCTCAATCATTTCACAACAAAAATACATCACTTTTATAATCAGAAAGATAACCAAATGTGTGTTTCTTTACTTACTAAAAACCTAGGCATGAAATCAAGGGACATTGCTTTTCCAAACCTTGCTAGAATAAAACATTCCTCCAGAAATAGCGATTTCATTCCTGCGATCAATGGTTGGATCAATTAAGCCATACCATTGTCAGTCATGTGTGGGAAAATGGACAGTAGTACTTCCAAGTCATTTCAATAGAGAAACACACAGCACTGGGATTCATGGGGCAGGAACTCCCAGGAAGCCTAATACGTTAATGTCACAGAAAGGAACCATCTCCAATGAGCCCTACAAGGCAGATATAAGGGACAGCAGCCTCTCCATGTAGAAGTGATATCCAGAGAAAACAGAAATATATGGTTGTTTTGTCATTAATAGAAAGGTGACTTTATCATTGTGGGGACAATAAGAACACAGTCATAAATAGAGAAGTGAATACAACTCAATTGCACAGGTAGGAGCCACTCCCCCCTTTGTTTAGACAGTAACAGCTCATGAGTCCCCAGAATCACTCCTTCTTAAAACATTTCCACATGGATGCGCTCAGCTAATCCTCCTAAGAACCCTGTGGGACAGGTAGGGTAAAAAGGACCACTCCTAATTTATAGGTAAGGACACTGGGACTTGAGTGGACAAGTGTCTGGTCCAAGCTCAGAGTGTGTGATCTAGATGTCTTTCTAAGGCCTTTTGAGAGGTGCCTACTGAAGGCATTTTCCTGTCCTCCAACAGGGCCTTCTGTCTTTTAACATTTCATTTTCACTTGATGATATTGCCTTCAGATCACCTACAATTGCTCTTTTGTCCCTACTTCTTTGATTAGGGGCTGAAAGATAATCCCATCTATTCTCAGCCTGTAAATATTCACTTTCTTCCTTTTATAAACTCTTTATATAAACTTTCTGAAAGAGAAACTCTCAGTCATTCGTTTTTCTTGAAATTTGCGGCCATTTCTCTCATTGGAGGCCTGACATCTGGAAATGTCCACCTTCATGGCATTTACAAAGAATCTGTAAACAATTTTGTGTGCCACATTTTCAGACAATCTTGGCTCTCTAAATGGGATTAGCCTACAAGTCAGAGGAGACAAAGCGACTCAGCAAATACAAATTCTATGAAACAACAGACCTTAGGGGATGTAAGCTCAGCTATTCTCCTTACCTTTGCTTTATTAGGAGAAGCAACGTGTTCTATTTAGAGTGCTGTGTCCCCAGTAAACTCTGAAAAGTGGCCCATGTGTGGATCCAGAGACACGGAACTACCAATTTCAACTAGCTTCAGCTCTTGGACAAGTTCCTTAGACATGGCTCTCCCCACTGACCTCACAGGGTCATGGTGAAAACTAAATGGCCCTAAAAATACTTTATGTAGCAGAACCCAGAATAAAAATCTGTATAATAGATAGATGATAGATAGATAGATAGATAGATGATAGATAGATAGATAGATAGATAGATAGATGATAGATAGATAGATAGATAGATAGATAGATGATAGATAGATAGATAGATAGATAGATAGATAGATAGATAGATAGATAGATAGATAGACAGACAACTTTAGAAGTTTACTGCCTGAATGAAGAACAGTGTAGAAAACAAAATGATGCAGCAGCAGGCAGGTGGCCAGGATTCTGCAGTCGGAACAGGACAAGGAGCTGGGCGCATACTAATGCTGCACCTCTGCTGAGCCCACTGGTCAAAACACTGTCACCAAAATACACAGTGTCCCTTCCCAGCCAAAGCGCTCAGCTGGGCTTCCAGCTGCATACAGAACTGGGCTGACCCCCAATGCCATTGGCAGTGCTGTAACGAAGACCACCTAATAACACAACTACTTCATCTGAAGCATTTGTTAGTCTGGCAGGGGAGGGGGGGAAGTTGTCTTCAAGAATATAGGTGATCCATAATGGGATTTCGAAGACAAATTGTGGTCAACATGAGGAGAGGAGAAAAATGTGCGTGCTTACAAATGAGAAAGGAAGAGCGCGAACAAGAAGTCCCTGGCTTCTGGTAAGAACAGTCAAGATGAGGGTAAGAACTCAACTTCAGTCTCTCAAGGAAATGCTTGGGAGGGGAAAGGAACATAAGCCAACATTAGACCAGGAAGTCAGTTCTGGTGACATTTGGGTAGGGCCTTGAAAGCAACTGTTACTTGATAGTTAAGTCAGAAAGAAGTAAGGACATGTTATAGAAACCAACCGAATTAAGGTGCCCTTTATTTTTCTATACTTTTTTTTTCAGCTTTGAGAGATGGGATCTATTCCAGAATGTCCAAAAGAAAAAAAAGGAAAGTTGTTGCTATAGAAACGAGTAAGCAGATTAAACTTGAAAGACCAGTTTTAGAACAAAGAATTTAATAGTCAGGACTCCAACAATTAACCAAGAAAACATTTTAAGTAAATATCTTTCGGGTTTGTTATTTGTATATTAATTCCGGGAAGATAAAATGCTATTATAGAGTGAGAGCATCACATTTTCACATTTTAATTGCATCATTACCGGCATAAAAGGCTATGCTTACACAATTAGCACAGAGACCTTATTAAGTAGAAGTGCACATCTCTGACTCTCCCTTGATTACACTGTAATTGAGAAATATCACTGTAAATTCAACAAGCACAGAAGCCTCTCTGATTTTCTTATACTTCCCAAGCTCTGGGAGCAAGTCTTCTAAAACAAGAGAGACAATGAACTGCATAAAGTTTTCCCTAACCCATCTCCACAGCAGTGAAGTTTGTGAAGTAAGAAGAAATGCCTGTAGGCTGACCACTGTTAGTACGTGTGCTTTGTGCCTTCCCGAATGAACAGCAAGACTGTGAGAAAAGAAAGGAGTCAAAGGCTCAGCCACCAACTGCCCTGCCTTTGGGTTTCAGTTCTTCCTCTCCGAGAAGACCCTGGTCCTCACCTTGGGGACCTGCTCTAATGGGGGTTCTGGGCAGAACTTTCCATACAGATGAAATGAATAATGACGCAGCTCTATGTTCCTCTCCCTTTCTCTTTTACTTCAAATAAAAACAATCTTGATAAAAAGTGAATACAATGTGTTCATTCTACTAAATTCGCGCCGTCAGAAGTTACATTTGTGGGACAGGGAGATTGCTTGGATATCATCTCTTCTTGTGTATTTCCAGAGTCAACAGGCAATGAAGTATGACAGTGTGTTCACGAGTGTGCGTGTGCGAAGCCAGGGAAGGGGGACTGGCAGAAGGGCACAGAATGTGGCTGGAATCTTACCATCTCGTTCTCGTCTCCTTCATTGAGCAAAGCATGCTGGCCCTTCTCAAGGTGGTCCCCCATGGAAACTCGCTCCGCTCCTGCTCCCCGACCCTTGCTTGCAGCCGCTTCCAGGACCAACTCCAGGGTCACCTCCTGACGCTGGATCAAAGAGTTAATGATCCTCCAGGTTAAAAACTCCCTCTTGAGCACACACACCTTCCTTCAGCAAATGACAATACTTAGCCAAGTGGACTCCTCCCCCGGGCACTTTGTGCCAGGAGGAATTTCTGGCTGCTCCCTGCTCCTGCATTCTCTCAAGGCAGCTGTCTCCGAGGAAGCCGCTTCCATGCGGATCTTTTTGGACCCAACTTACAGGGAAAAAAAACTCATTGCCTGCCCACAGCCTGCCAGCCTAAGGCATCTGACTGCAAATCCAGCGGGACAATGCGGAGTTGGCAGGACCCTCGGGACAAGCGGGCTCAAGAACTCCCAGGTCGCTGCTTTATTCCCAGAAACTAAGGAACTGGGGTGCAGGGAGGCTAACAGAGCTAGGTTTTCGTTTGTTTAGTTGAAGTCCCCAATCCGTAGGTTTTCTGTCCCTTTCTCATTCGCTTTGCTTGTAGATATTACAGGGCATTCATAATCCACCTCGACAGATATTTATAACTTCCTTTCCCTTTTGCACACATACACAAATATTCTACTTGATGTGTGTAGAGAACTGGGCTTGCTGTTCTTGAAAAATATGTAGTAAAGGCATAAAAGCATAATCAATTATTCCAGGCAGTCCTTTTTAGCTCAAATGTTTGTGAGCAAATTCTTAGAGCTGTCCATAAACAAAATAATCAAGTGATCAACCCCCACCCAAAAAATGGGTGGTTGTTTTTTGTTTCTCTGTTGATTTTTTTTATTTTCTGTGTTACAGGTGTTTTACCCGCACATATGACATATGTGCCTGGTGTGAGCCTTAGAACTGTAGTTACAAGTGGCTATGAAGCACCATGTATGGGTTATGAATCAAACCCAGGTGCTCCAGGAAAGCAGCAAGTACTTCTGACTACTGGGCAACATCTCCAGCTCAAATTATGCAAAAATTGGTTTTAGCATAGAAGCCTAAGATGACCAAGCCACATTTACTATCCTCAAGTCAGTATAAGGATTCAAATAGATAGGTGAGTTTGCTAGGAGGTAAGTTCTTATTCTGAGAGCTGGAACATAGGTCTGAGATAACCGTAGAGAGTCCCAGTGTGTGGAGAGAAGCATAGAGAGAGAGCTAGCTGTTATGAATCTCTGAGCCGGTCTTCCTATGTGACCTTTGACCTACAAGAGCTGACTTTGATAACCAGCAAATGACAGGCCCGCTGAGGGAAGGGAGTGGTGAGCTGTGAACGTGCGCTGAAAGCACTGGCCAAGTGTCGCTGCTGTTCTTAAACTGCATGTTGATTCTTAGTATCAGTTTAGTACAGTGTTAAGGACATGCACTTCAGAGTTGGAGGACTTGACCTCAGATTTGGGTTTTTAACCAGGTAGCAGCTTTGCCGCATCGGGATATAGCAAGCTACATAAACTCCATCAGCCTCTATTAGCTTGGTTGCAAAGTCAGAATGATGACAGCAGAGCCTCCCTCATGAAGATGTGTTTTGAGAAACAGGGCCGGGGAAGATGTTCAGTAAGGGTGGTTACTGTGTCCGCACACTGCCCCTTCCAGACGGCACTGATCTCCCCAACTTAACACACGTAACCCTTAGAGATTGAGATAAAGGTGTGTGAGAAAGGATAGAGAGAGAGAGATCTTGAGCAAATGATAAAGCATAAGATAAACAGAAAAAATAAAAGCAAGCTAAGAAAATTCATTGTAACAGTAATGATGTATATAAGTATTTGTGTGTATGCAGGTATAGTGAGTAGTTCTTGGAATTTCCAAAATTCCTAAGTATTATTTAATCAAATAATAAAAGTAAAATTAATATTTCATCACAGGGAGACAGAGGAGGAGAGGATGGGGATAGAGGGGAGGCAAATGGGGGAGAGAACAGGAGGAGAAAAGGAAGGGGAAACTAATTGGGATGTAAAATAAATGAAAAGATTAATAAAAAAAGAATTTTTTGCTAAGCAGTTGTGGTGCACTCCTTTAATCCCAGCACTCGGGAGGCAGAGGATCTCTGTGAGTTCAAGACCAGCCTGCTCTACAAGAGCTAGTTCTAGGACGCACCAAAGCTACAGAGAAACCTTGTCTCAAAAAAGAATTTTTTTTCACAAGCTAAAGAAAAGAAGTTTCTTTTTTGAGATAATGAAAAGAGTCTAGAATTGGTGATGGTATAGCTTTGTAAAGAGCCCACAATTCTCTGGCTTGTGCTTCAACAAGTAACTATTTAGTATAATTAGCAAAGAAAATAATAATAGTAAAAAGACTTCCAATTGCTTCTCAACTTCAACAATTTGGTAGGGCAAGTAGCAGAGCTGGTGGGCAGGTGTGGGCTGTACTTGATTCTCCCCATGGAACTGACTGTACTAGCATTGTTTCCTCCCAATCAGAACCCTGTATCAGCTTGGCAACTTACCAGGTATGACCTTAAGCGAGTAACTGATGGGGCTGCAGAAGAAACTGCCTGCACCTTTACCCCAACAAAAAAATTCTCTTAATAATATTTAAGACAAATGTGAGGAGAAAGTTAAATCCCTACAATCACTAAAAGGATTTGGAGTGGAAAAAAAAAAACCACCACATTTCAGTATGCATCAAAACTCAGGGCCCAAAGAACTGAGACCTCTACCGTAATGAAATATTTTCTTCAAGCCTCTTAAGAGTGCCCAAAACAAACCTAGGTTTTACACGTGTCTGCAAGTTCATGGACATCCTTGCCTCCTTCACTTGGCCCTGCTCAGCTACACACAGAAACCCAAGGACAGAGCAGATTCAGTAGGAAAAGCACAGTTAGCATGCACTTCCATGGAGTGGTCACTACCCTAGCCATTCCGTACAATACCCACTGCGGCGGATACCAGGCTGGTCATGCTCCCTCGGCAGATGAGGAAACCTCATTGCAGAAAACAAGCAATGTGTGTAAATAAAAACAATGACCCAGTGGCAAAGGGAGCTCTTGAACTCAGCCAAAAGGATGCAGCTCTCTCAATCCATTTTCCTTGTGACTCCTACAGCACCGTTTTTACAGTTTAGTTTAGCACATCCAAAGCGCTCAGCAAGGATGCTGGACTTTCATGACCTGTAGCGCCTCTCCATGGAGGGAACACTTGAGAAAGAGCTATAAAGTGGACAGAAAATTATTCAGTAGATGGAGATATGGGGTCCAGGGCAGGGAGAGAGGTCATAGGAAAGGACCCTTGCAGCAAGACATGCGTGGTAACCAAGAAACAGAGATTCTTTGTGCAGAGTCGCTGTCTCCTCCTTCGCTGCCCTTACACAGGATGTACAGGGAGCAAGATGTGACAAGAAGCACAGATAGAGTCATCCTCTGCAAGTTTTAAATACTGGGCCTGGGTCTGAACTTAACACGATGAACAATGATAACAAAAATCCGTAGTTTGTTCTGTCAGCCTGTGTGGTCAGCATTGCTACAGTTGCATATGTAATCTTTTTACAACCCATGACTGATGAAGAACAAAGCTTCTTCTGGGACATCACGATGATGCTCATCACTTTGTATAATTCATATTGCTGTTTGTCTCTAAATATGTAGGGGAAAATGACCTTCAATAGTTAAGTCTCCTGTGGAAGCGAGACCATCACCAAAATCCCAAATCATACACAAGGTTTCTAAGAGCAACGAAGGAAACACAAGGAGAGAAGGAGATCTGGGAGGGAGGGTTGTGAAGGAAGGGAGTCAGATGTTGTCCTGAATAAATTGGAGATGGCTACCAAAGATACTGTCTACCAGGGAAGCTGAGAGGAGGTCTGCCATGCCCATTCTAGAAACTAAGAGTTGTGCTCCAGGGTGTGGATCGCTGGGCTCTGAGAAGAATGTCCAAGAGGGAAAGTTGCTTCCACCATTCCCTGATTCCCTCTCAGGACTCATTTCTCCTCAAATACTCTGTGCCAAGTAAGACAGAAAAGTGTGAGGAGAAAAGAGGGGGGAAAGTAAATAGCTACCTCTTGGCCGATCTGGTATCTCCTGCCTCGCCTTCCTTTGTCCTGGGAGCAGTCTTCAACCTCTGGAAGCCTCTGATAGCTGTTAAGTAGGGACAATGGTGGCACTGGTTTCCCTGCCAGGCCGTGAGGATGCTGGTATTTCACTTGCCCGGCCCATGCAGACGGCGTGAAGATAAGTCCTGTCACGTTTCGTCATATGCTAATTTCCGTCTCTCGTCTGAGAAACCTCACAGAATATTACAACATTCCTCCTTGCAACACCTCTGTGAGGCAGGGCGGTGAGTAATATATATTCTTGCCCCCGTTTGAAAGCTATAGGAACTGACTCAGAAAGAGGTCACAAAGAACTGTTCAAGGTCACGCGGCCTCAGCATGCCGCAGAACAGGAAAGAGGAGCATCAATTCTGTCCCGGTCATCACTGGCGTTCAGCTGGCTCAGGCTTCCTCCTCAATCCTCGGTGCACAAACCTGGCATGTGCAAAGCTTCACAACAGGATCGAAATTCAAAGGTTTATTGTTGTTATTAATTATCCTAATCTGCACTAATATATACCTGGTACACAATACTGTAGCGAGCAAAGACGAGATGTCCCAGGGAGGAATTTACCTGCCTCAAGGTGGTGGTGGGAAGTTTAATTGAATTAATTAATGTTTGTAAAACATTCAGCAACGCTAGGATTAAAGGGTTTAATACGAAGATTCGAGGCCTCCCCATTAATTACTGAAGAAAAGAGCAAGCTAATGGTTCTGCTTCTAGAAGAATTGCTCTCAACCGTCTGGGCTCAGGCTTGACCCCTGACCTTCATGACAGCTTAAGGAGGCCTATCCCATAGTCATAAAAAACTTCCCTTGCTAGTTGTTATTTTAAAAAATTAAAAATAAAAAAAGCTGCTCTCTGGAGGCAAGAAAATTTCCTTCTGTAAACATTGTCTTGGTAGGTGACTGTTCAGACAATTAATTCCAGGTCACTAAACACGGTCTTTAAAAACAAAATCCAAGACTGGATCTTTCTGAAGAATCGCCCATAATGAGAGTGTATTTAATTTTGAGAATTTTTGAAAATCTGGATATAGAAAGCAGTATGGGTTAGAATGTGACTCGTAAGTTTCAGAAGCCATTACGACTGCTTGGGCCTCCCCATTTGCTCAGGTGGAGTAAGAGCTCAAGGGAAATTGGAAAATGATTTGTCTTGCTCTCTGCAAGAGCCAAGTCACACACAAAGGCTCTCATTTTCCATAGTGGGCTCACCCAGCTTGGCTTTTGTTAAGGGACTAACATAAAAATATTTGGGGAAAAATCTCATTTGAATATTAAAAAAAAAAACCTTCTCATTTGCAGAGCAGAGATTTAAGCAGAATGTTCCAGAACTAAAAGAATGATTATAGTAAAGGCAATATTATATAACTTCTGTGCCAATTCCAATTATTCATGTAGCATGCAGAGGGCTTAGAACATGGCATTCACTCATCTCTGGGTTAAAAATGCCTAGTTGGGGAGCCAAGGAAACTTCAGGTGTTAACAAAGAAGTTCAACCAACCAGGCAATTGGAGCATGTGGTAGTTTTTACTTCACTGCTAGTAGAGCACGTGACTAATGAGGAAGGAGTAAAGAAGTTGAAGTGTACATAATGCAGGAAATGGGACTGGCGGTACTTGGAAATACACCCAGGAAGTTAACTCCACGGACACCATCTGCTAGGAGCTAAGCTCCAGTGAGAAACTTTTGGCCTGGGGTAATGCTCCAATTTGGTGTGATAGCCCAGGAAGACGAAGATGATTGTCTTCTCATAAGAAGGGTCCGGGTTCAAACTGTCAGTCAGAGGCTGGGGAACAGTAGTCCCCACAATGAACCTTCGGTTGGGGACCTGTGAAGCCGGAACCCAGTTAACACAGCATTAAATCTGACTGGGTTCCGTTCCTCTGCCGCAAATGTGGAGTGACTAGGAAGGAGAACAGAACAAGCCAGCGAGCTGTGAACGGGCCTCACTAGGGAATGAAGAATAAGCCCTTGCTGGGGATGGAAATAAAGCAAGGGCTGTGGGTGCCCTGGATCTCTGTGTTTGCTCTTTCCAGCAGTCCACTTTCTGGTGCCGGCTCCTCTTTTCCAAGTCGTCAGCAAGTGGAACGATGTCAAGTAGATAAACTTATGACATTTTCAGGAGGAAGAACGTAAATTACCAATGAACACAACTCAGTTTTTGTTTCTACATGACACGTCTTCTATGCCCTAAGCAAGTCAATAATGGGAGATGTTATTTCCCACCCAAAGAAAGGAAAGTGAACTCTGTTGGTCAAGCCATCCCCCGGTTAGTGTGGCATCAAAGGGAATCTGTCCTCAATCTCTCCAGTAACTCTGACAAAGCGCCTCAACTAAACAGGTCATTTAAGGGGGCTGGAGCAATAGCACCACTGTTAAGAGTGCTTCCTGCTCTCCCATAGGGCCCAAGTTTGGTTTCCAGAACCTAGATGTGAGATGGAGTGGGTTCACAACAGCGCTTTTACTCCTCCTCCAGAAGATCCTAAACCTTCTGACCTCCTTGGGCGCCAGCACAAACACGGCACACACACATACGCGCGCACAAATAATTAATTAAAAATTAATCATATGCAGATAACTTTGAAATGTACTTCCAAGGCAAGTGCAACTTTAAAGCAATGACTCGACTCCCAACGCCTCCTCTCTGTCAGAAGCCTGTGTGGCTGTGGCTGACTCAGCTCATGCTCACCTGCATTCCCCTTTCCTACCTGAATCTGCTACCGGGTGAAGCTATACTTCCCCACCCCTGGGAATGGAGCCAACTTCTCCTCATCCCCAACCAGTCTCTCTGGCACCAGGAGTCTTGTTCTAGGCAGGTCACGTGCTCTGTTGTTTGTTCTGCTTGTTTTTTACCTTATTCATCCCGCAGGAGACAGCAGAAAACAGTTCTTTACTAGTGGGGTGTGTCAATGACCCGAAGGCTTTTAGAGATCCTGCATCTGTTTTTTTGTACAGGGATAAACACATCTTGGTGTGCGATGTGGTGCATATAAAAAAATTTTAGACAAAAGAGTCTTTGCACTACAGGGATTGAAGTCAACGCTCCCTGTTCTCTCTGCCATTCGTCTCCCAAAGCTTCACTACACTGAGACTAAGTCTGCCCTAAGAGTCAGACATCTTATGATAGAACCACCATTCCATGACTATGGAAAATTTTGCAAGATACTTGATTACCCTCAACTTTCATTTTCTGACCTATGAAATGAGATAATACTGTAACAGTATCCTGTGGGATAATTGTGAGGGTAAATAAAATAACAGAAACATGTCCAGTGCAGTGTTCAATTTTGTAGAATAGTCACACTATTCAAAAATCAACTCAAAATGGATGAGAAACACCAATATAATACCTAAACTTGGAAACTATTGGTAGGAAAATTGTGATGGAAACACTTCAAGATGTGGGCATGCAATAGTTTCCAAACAGAGCTCCAATAATTCAGAAAATCATTGCAAACCTTAACTAATGGGATTCCCTTGTATTAAACACTACTGCACAAGAAAACACTAAAACATATAGTCAGCAAAGTGGAGAGCCACCTAAAGCAAATTTGGCCAGATATTCACCTTGTTAAGAATTTATATTTAAAAGACATGAAGAACTCAAAATTAAACAAGTGAGCAAATAAACAAGTCAATAAGGGAGCATTTGAAATGAATAAATCTTTTAAATGTTTTTAAAAATGTGTGTGTGTGTGTGTGTGCGTGTGTGTGTGTGTGTGTGTGTGTGTGTGTTTAAGTCGGAGGACAATCTTTGAGAGTCGGCGCTATAGGAACTCCTTCAGTCAATAGCCTTTAAGATAACAGCCCACTTGGGCATGGTTTCTTGTACTATAAAAGTTGACATAAAGCTTTCATGGTATTTCAGCTGCTAGATTTGGTTTCCGTTCCCTCCTCATACAGACAACTGTGATCTATGAGTCTACCTCTAAATGAAGAACCCTTTATTATACTCAATTCTAATCTAGTGTGGGACTACTTTATAATGTCCATCTACATCTGGCACCCAAAGTGGGGCAACTGTGTCCACATAAAACCTGAGAGAGCTTGGAAGGAGCAGTCTCCACCTACAAGTCAGCTTTTACCTGCTGTCCTGTTGATTCCTCAAACACTCTCCATCTTACTTTTTGACACAGGGCCTCTCATTGAACTTGGAATTTACCAATGCAACTAAATTGGCTGGATGGTTTGATAGTGGATGGAAGGATGGATGAAAGAGTGGATGGATGGATGGATGGATGGATGGATGGATGGATGGATGGATGGGTGGGTGGATGAATGGATGTGTCAGTAGGTAGATGCTAGTAAGCTCTAGGGATCCATGTGACTCTCCCTCCCAACCTTGGTATTTCAGGCATTCATAACTATACATATTTTTATTCATAATCAGCTTTGTTCAGTTTTAATTCAATTTTTATCAAAAAGAGGGCTTTTCCCATTATTTGTTCAAAAATCCTGTTAAGCCAAGCCATTCTGATAGACATATGCATAAATATGATCTTCTTTACTACATCCTACTGGCTTTTGTTATAGTTTTGAGACAGTCTCCTGTGACGTAGGCAAGCCTTGCCAGGATGTATCTTCAATGTATATTCAGTGAGGAAAATAAAGCCTTTGCTGTATAGCCTCCTGGTCATCCTGCTTCCCCTCCTGAATGTTGGGATTATAGGTATATGCAACTATGCACAGTTCATTCTATTGTTGGGAATCTGAACTCAGGTCCCTGTTTGTATAAGCACTTTGCCAACTAAACTCTCCCAGTCTCCCAGACTCTGTGTGTTTGTGTGTGTGTGTGTGTGTGTGTGTGTGTGTGTGTGTCCACGCTTGTGTGAAAAACTAATTTTGACAGGCTAGAGAATCATCCAGATATTAGTCAAAAATCCCAGAGTGAGATGAACAAACTGGTAGTGAAGTTCACCTTGGTCTTGTGAAACACAATTGTAGGAACTTATGACACCAGAAAGCACTTATCTGGAGGAACAGGAGATGCACAGCACAGGCTGGTCATCTCCAGGTATGCTGACTTCTCAGCACATAAGACACTGACAGTTTGTTCTCAAGAGCAAATCTAGGATTAACAGATGGAAGCTGCTGTGTTCATTATGGTCATGATTACACAGATGCTTCTGTGGTATGGGTCATAGCTGCTGTGTGAGCACGTTACTGTATTTCTATCTTTTTTTTTCTTTTGGGTTTTTTTTGAGACAAGGTTTCTCTGTGTAGCCCTGGCTGTCCTGGAACTCACTCTGTTGACCTCGAACTCACAGGGATATGCCTGTCTCTGCCTCTCTAGTGCTGAGATTAAAGACATAAGCAACCACTGCTCGGCTTGTTGTTGTATTTATAGTATACTTTTGTGATATAGAAAATAAAATAGGCCTCAGTGTCAGATGGTTTTGGTCTCATTTATTGCCTTGTCATACTGTATGATCCTAGACAAATTTCTTAGCCTTAAAATAAGCCTTTTGGGGTCACTATGAGGTAAGATGAGATAGTACATATGGGCGGGAAAATGTACTGTGATCACTAGGTACTCGGACTTCTTTGATGTTCTTAACTTTTGGATGGCTTAAGCCTACTGAACCTAGGAGGGAAATCTTAGAGCCCCGAGTTTCTGATACCTTGGAAAGGGCACCAGAGAGTATCGGAAGAAGAGAGAATCATGGCCATCTTCTAGAAGCTTTCCTGCCTGAATTGAGGCAACCCTCACTGAGCAAATGAAAAAGCCTGAAAGCAAAATGATCTGGGCATTAAAAGGTACTTTAGAGACTGGCTAGTCCTGTTCCCAGCCAAGTGACCCAGTCTGTCCACGAGAGGCGACCACAGTCTTCCTCCTTTAAGCTAGCACCAGGCATTTGGGAGCTTAAATAAATCATACCTTAAGAGGGTCAAGTATTTAGGGATGGACAGTAGGACACATCCCCAGTTCTTATCTCCCACTGCGAAATCCACAACAGGTGACTTCACCGTCTAAGCAACAGCTGAGTGAACAAGGATGGAGATGATGTTATTCGCTCCACTCCTGAGACATTCTAAAGCTTGAGTCCTGCTCAGTACATGGGCACATGCCCCTTGGATGCCCAGGTATAGACTGTCATGAGCACTGTGGGAGTTAGTAGTGGTACAATCAGTAGATGTAGAGCACAGTGTCCATGTTCTCAGCTCACAAACCTGTGTAGCAGCTGAAAGAGACTGGGGAAGGGTGGTTCCTCCTGGATTGTAGCCATGCATTTCATTTCAGGGTTTTTTTATTATTAAATTTTTTTAATTAAAAATTTCTGCCTCCTCCCCGCCTCCCTTTCCCCCTACTTCCCCACTCCCCACGCCCTCCTCCCCTCCCCCCTCCCTCTCCAGTCCAAAGAGCAGTCAGGGTTCCCTGCCCTGTGGGCAGTCCAAGGTCCTCCCCCCTCCATCCAGGTCTAGGAAGGTGAGCATCCAAACAGGCTAGGCTTCCAAGTCCGCAAGGGGGGCACCCACCCACTGAGATGGTAGAACTGATCTATTAGGAGATCACCAAGGCCAGCTGGACTGGGACTGAAAATGCACGGGATAAAACTGGACTCACTGAATATCGTGGACAATGAGGGCTGCTGAGAAGCCAAGGACAATGGCACTGAGTTCAGGGTTTTTTTTTTAATTTTTGAAATTATAATTACAACATCCTCCACTTACTCCCTCTAAGCCCTCCCATATGCCCCTGCTCTCTACCCTTCAAATTTATGGCCTCTTTTTTCACTAATTGTTATGTTGAGGTTCATGTGTGCGTGTGTCTGTGTGTGTATGTCTGTGTGTGTGTGTGTGTACTTATTCTTAAATATAACCTATTGGGTCCTTATAATATTGCTTGTATGTATGTTTTCAATGGTGACCATTCAGCACTGGAGAACCGATTGGTATGCTCTTCCCTGGGAAAGACCACCACCTCTTCTGCTCCCAGCTTTCTCACATGCCTGTAGTTCTTTGGATAGCTGAGGCCTCCTGGGCTTTTCCCCATCTGTTCTGGCATGTCTTAGTGTTGTTCTTGTTCAGCTCACAAACACACCTTAGAAGGAGGCTTCCTGGAAGTAGTCTACTAACCTTTTTTTTTTCTCAACCTACTCTTTTTGCTCGTCCTATATTCTGATTTCTCTTACTGAAACTAATAGCTCAAGGATTATCCTTAATTATAGCTCACTAGGCTTTCCTTTCTTTGATCTTCTTTAATGATTATGATGTGACAGATGATCTTCTGCCTATACATTCTTCATATCTGAATAATTAACACATGAGACTACTAACTGCCTTGCCTCCTTATGCACTCTAAATGTAACTTATGGTTCTTATACTCTGTCTTCAATATTATGTGACCTTGTCTGGTGGTCCAGCCCAGAACATTTCATGTCAGGGTCTAAAAGTCCATAAAAGTTGTTAAGCATCATCTGAGCTTCTTTGCCTTTCTCTTTCTTCTCCAAGCCTAACACACTAGGCTGAGACTGGATCACACATGACCTGCTATCTTGCCTCGAAGTCACTCACAAAGCTGACTGTTGTGGGTCACAGAATTTTCATTTTAAAATATTTGATTTTAAAATATTTGCTGTTAGACCTTTGTTAAAAACAAAAATGAATGTTCTGGAATATTATTTGTGAGTATTTATCATGTAGTGTATACCGCAATTATTGCATCTACCAGGAACATCTGACATCACCCCTCACTGCTGTAAGTTACCACAACTCACTGTCATGACATCAGCTCGGTGAAGCACACACTTTGTTGTTATAGGCACTTGATTTTATTTCTAGAGATTGCTCCTAAGGAAACCTTCTTTGGTACATTTAAAATCTATGTATATAAAAATGTATCAAAACACTGTTCAAATTAAATATATCCATATGTCAGAATATTATAGTCACCAAGCATAAAGGTTTTCTGGAATACCAAATAATGTAAGATGATAACATATTAAATGTAAAATGATGTATGTAAGTTATCATGTGCAACATCATTTTTATTGAAAACGTTAATCTAATGGAAGACAGAAATAGCAGACAACACTGACTCAAATTGGGAAAAGTTGTTGCTTTGTTTGAACATGTCATCTAATCTTCTGTAAAAATTTTGGTTTCCAATTTATTATCAGATAAAATAATATATTAAAAATGTATTTCACATCTGGAGAGATGGCTCAGCATTTAAAAGCACTGGCCACTCTTCCAGAGGTCCTGAGTTCAATGCCCAACAACCACATGGTGGCTCACAACTATCTGTAATGACATCTGGCACCCTTTGCTGGCCTGCAGGCATGCATGCAGACAGAACACTGTACACATAATAAATATATTTTTAAAATATACCAATATTTCTTTGTAATAAAATGTCTTTAAATTGCAGTGAAGGTCCATTAGAGCCTAAGTCTTTTGTCTTGATGAGACATATCACAGACTCTTTGACAGAGACCATGAACCACATATTCATATTATTCCTAAAGATAGAAAGCCTAAAATGTAACAAAGTTTATTCTAATTATATAAGAAATATCAAACTGAAAAAAACTGTGGGGTGGTTGATATTCCACCCTGAGAAGTGGGAATTTTTCTACCAAAGCACCATCTCCCAAGATTTCTTATCTCAGTGTTCACCTTTGATTCTTTCTTTTCAGTTGGCCCCTCTGCCTCCCAAACATGATTGATTGATCCTATTTTAGGTGAGCCTGGCAGTTTCTTCTAATAGACTTCCCACTTCTGATCTTGTGAGTCTGGATAGAATGGCAGCAACATGTAAGGTTGGTGGTGGCACCCTGACTTAAACAGAGACCCTTGAAATGCCTTGTCCACTATGTTTTGAGTGCCAAAGATCTTCAGGGAACTGCCGATTCCTGGAGAAAGGCTAGTTCTTTCTTTGGGAGGTGTCAACGAACTACAGATAACAATGACATCTTCCACTTTAGCTAGTATTTTTGTACATAATGTCACATGGATGTGTAGGCACCCCAAATCTTTGCTTGAAGGCCAGGTTCCACACCTACCTAGGGGACATGGAAGGCTGACTAGACCACAAAGGTTGGTTTTCTACCAAACAGGGTTCATAACCGACAGGTCTCACACAAGAATGAAAGGTATGTTCAAGTGTGTGCGTAAATATACATAAACCTAGCATCTGGATCTTTCTCACACCTTACTCCAAGAAGGGCAACTGAGGGAAATGGCTGCCTCCAGGAATAAGGTGTAGCTGTAAACGACGAGCCTGGGGCCTCTTACAGAAGTAAAGTACTAAAAACTTGGTGATGCATGCCAGTTGGGTACAGGAGTTTCAGGAAGAGCTTTAGAAGGCCAACGCTGGAGCACTTTGAGCCACAAATTTATAAGTAGTCATACTGAATTGCAATTCAAGGTTGAAAATCAATGTTCATTGTCCTCACTCCTAGGGATGAAATATAGAATAGGTGAACATATGAGGGAGAGGAGACAATTTCTCATGGAGAATCCAAATAGGGTGTGCAATACTGACCCCTGAAGGAGGGTCACACACTTCCCATCTTTAAGTGTAGACTTTTTGTGGTAGTTTCCTCACAAACAGTACAACACAGAACATTAAAATATTATGGTTTGAATAGGAAATGTCCCCCAGAAGCTTACATGTTAGAGCCTTAGTGAAGGAAATGAGAGACAATTCAATCATGAGTTCATTGCCAAATGGACCTGCTAGGAGGTGGTGGAGCCTTGTGGGAGGACATGGGCCACTGAAGCAGTGCCTTTGAAGGGCATGTCTTGTTCCTGCACAGACTGCTTCCCTCACACCCTCTCCTTTCCCCTCTCTTTTTTTTTCTGGCTGCCATAAGGTGAGCATCTTCCTCCTTCCACCACAAGGCTTTGCCTCAACACAGTCCATAGCAGTAAAACCAGCCCATCACAGGCTGAGATCTCCAAAACTGGAAGCCAAACTCATTTAAGATGATTTGATCAAGGTTTTTTTTTTTAAACCCATAGCAATATAAGGTAGCTAATTGTGGGGCAGGAAAGATTTGCAGTCAGGAAATCTGAGCAAGCCCATTCTACTCAGGTAAGTAGATTAAGTCAATGCCCCAAAATAGCCAGCCATGCCAAGTGTGCATCTTCATCCTCAATGCATGAAGGGGAGCAGGGCACCTCTGAGATCTGCCCCCATTAACCCAGCATTCCCATTTGAGTGTGCGAGAAGAATTGTGTGGGACAATGGTCTATACCCTGTCTCTTGTATTTTAAATAAACGCTCATTGGCCAGTAACCAGGCAGGAAATATAAGTGGGGCGACCAGGCAGAAAGTAGAGGCAGGGCAACAAGAATTCTGGGAAGAGGGAAGTTTCAGTCTGCAGTTGTCACCGTTGTCACCGAGGCACAGAGGAAGCCAAACACAGAGCAAGCAAGATGTGATTGCCTTGCAGACAAAAATACCTAGCCACGTGGCTAACACAAACAAGTATTATGGGCTAATATAAGTTATAAGAGTTAATAAGAAGCCTGAACTACTAGACCAATCAGAGCAAAATTAATGTAGACCTCTGTGTGATTTCTTTGAGACTTAACAACTGCAAAAACCAGGCAGGACAGAAACCTCAGTAAACAGCTTAAAGCTTAAAAGCACATGCTTACAGTTTCTTAATTTACACATATGTGTGTTTGTCTGTGTAACTATATGTTGTGTGTATGCTAGTATCCCTAGAAGCCAGAAGAGTGAGCTGGATTCCCTTGAATTACATGTACTTGTGAGCTATCTGATGTGGGTGCTAGACACCAAACTCAAGTCCCTTGGAAGAGACCAGATCAACCCCTCCAAACTGCCAAAGGCCTAAAAAGCAAGTAAAGTTTGAGAAATGTCAGAGCCAGGAAGACAATAAGGATATATGATAGTTTAATGCAATGTGATATCCTCATGAGATCCTGGAACACATAGAGAATAATAAAGTAAGAAATATAAATAAATTACAGGCTTTGGTTAAAACTAATTACCAACATCAGTTTAATCAACTGTGTTAATAACATGACATGAATATTATATACTGTAAATTCCATAAAAATAACATTTACTTAAAAAAGGGGGGGATACTTTAAAAACCGCTTCCTGGGCTGGAGAGACGGTTCAGTTGGACTGGAGAGATGGCTCAGTTGGTAAAGGTTTTTTCTGCACAAGTTCAGTGACCTGTTCTAGATTCCCAGGACCCATATGAAAGGTCAGATGTGATGCACATCTGTAGTCCCTAGCAAGATGGGAGGGAGCAGGAGAATCAACTGGCAGTATGTAGATGAGCTAGTCCGGAGAACACAATGCAGTCTCAGAAACAAGAAAGACACAGGTTCAAACTCAAGGTAGAAGGAAAGAACCAACTCCTGAAAAGTTGTCCTCCAATGTCTTCATGGCACACACATGCCTTCTCTCTCACACACATACATACACACTCATGCATATACACACCACACACCACACATACACACACACACCACCCCACACCATACACACAATCATTTCAATGCTTTATAGACTATGGAACATAATTTTTCCTCATTTTCTCTCTCCTGAGATAGATTATTTATAGACTATTATTACAGAAAATGTATTTCTTATCATATATCAACTCATTATAAAGATACATAAAATCAATACATTTCTATTGATTTTATTTTGCTTTTTATTTTTTTAACTTTTTATTGATTCTCTGCGGCTTTCACACCATGTATCATAATCCTGTCCCTTGATCCACCTCACTGTTCCCTTGCATACGCCCTCCACCCCTGCAACCTCCCCCCAAAATAAAATGAAGTAAAATTTAAGGGGGAAAAAAAAGGACAAAAAATAAAAGGAAAAGGAAAATCTCATCGTGGAAGCTGTAGTGTGACACGGTGAGTCACACAGTAAACCTTTTTGTCCATGGATCTTTATTTGCGAGTGTTTATTACAATGAGTCATTGGTCTAGTTCAAGGCCTCTGCTGTCCGCTACACTATCAATATCCGCTTGGATATCCTGTTGTTACCCTGTGGTCCTGGAGATCCTGCAGTTTGGGATCTGCAGTACTGGCCCCTTCACATTCTCCAGCAGATCACAGATGAGATGGATGTTGGGATGGGCCAACTCACAGCCCTGGTTCTGGGCCTGGGTGTGCAGGATGGTCAGTCTGCCAAGCTCTCCCTTATCCTCACCATTAGGGTGCGCTTGCCAGCCCTGCCCCAGCTAGTTCACTCCTTGCAAGCAGCAAGGGGCGTGTCCACTTCTCCTGCTTTCATTCCCTTGGGGGCTGCTCACTCCCACACCACCAGAGCCAGCTCTACTGTGCTGCCCAGGCGAGGTGCAGGGACCACTCTCCCCAGTGCTGCAGCTGGAGGGAGGCAGGGCCAGCTCTCCTGTTCTCATGACCTCAGGGCCAGCTCTCCCACCTGCCATAGGCAAGAGGGCAGGGGGTATCTCTTCCTCACCCACGCCACCATATGGCAGATGAGGGACAAAGCCAGATCTCACATGCTTACCTTCTCAGGGCTCATCTGTCCCCCACCCCCACCCCCACTCCCAACCCCCATCTGCCCAACCCCATCAACAAGGTCAGCTCTACTACTGCCCAGGGCCCACTTTCCCAAGTGCTGCAGCTGGTGAGGGGCAGAGTCAACTCTCACCTGCCACAGGTGGAGAGGGGCAAACGGGGGGAGGGGGGCACATTTTTCGTGATTTTTGAAATGTTTATATCTGACAAATCAAAACAGTAAATTAATAAGGTGTTAATGAAGAGATGTAAGAAGAGAGGATTGGGTTCCAGGCCTCAAACAAGCATAGCCTCCAGCTATCTCACGATCCTTAACCTTAACTCAATCTCTTCGCACATCCTGCTCTCTAACAAAGGCTGTGAAAGGTGCAGGCTTTGACCTTTCACCAAGCAGGGCTTGTACCCAGGTTAGCAGTGGCAGGGCCAGAGGAAATCATTTGTCTCTATCAACTTCATGCTTTTCATTTGCGACTAAAGCAGCAATTCTCAACCTGTGGGTCTGACCCCTTCCCGGAGTCGAGTGACTGGTTCACAGAGATCACATATCAGATATTCTGCATATCAGATATTTACACTACAATTCATGCCAGTAGCAAAATTACAGTTAGGAAATAGAAATGAAAATAATATCATGGTTGAGGGTCACCATAACATGAGGAACTGTACTAAAGTGTCCAACATTAGGAAGGTTGAGGACCACTGGACTAAAGGGTATGTCTTCCCTCGGGATCGTTGCTGAATTAAATGAGATAGTGTTTAGAGAATGCCTCCTAGCACAGTGACAGCCATATCTCTAAACTCGCTGTGGGAGCTATTATCACTAAAAGTGCATTCAGTTTTGCCAGACAGACACAGTAGAAAAAGCAAAATACAAAATATATCCATAGGTCTGTAGTGGTTAAATAATAGAGCAAGTAAATAGGTGAGAATAGCTAAGTCTGTACAGAAGATTCCAGATAAGCAGTGCAGAGCCCCTTCAAGGGCGGCACAGCTCTAGTTCTTGGTGTGAGCTCTGCAGAGCAACTCCCTTCCAAAGAGTATACATAGGTCAGCGGTGAAGCCTGACAGGCATTTCTCAGTGAGGCAGTCGAAGTTAAAAATCAAAATTGTTATGTCATGCAGATAAGTTATAAGAATAGTCCTTTGTTTCTTTGTGATCCGTGTTCCATGTCCCAGAATGCTATGGAAATGTGAGTAAAAACATCAGACAATGTGAACTGAAAGACAGTGTGTAAAGTATCTCCTCAATGTTGTTAAGGTCAGCAGAAACGGGTTCTGAGAAAATTCTAGTCTCGAAGAGCCAGAGGAAGAAGTGTGGGCAATGCAACATGGTGTGATATGCTGGAGGGACATTTACTTTAAAAGACCAAACGAACTAGGGGGTTTAGTTAGTACTACCATATCAAGACTGGCCCCTTACATGTGTTTACTATGCTGTGCTGATGTAAAATAACAGCAGGCCAAATCTGGTTTGGAGCCCATGGGAACTCCCTGGACTATGTTTATAATTTTTTTTAGAAAGCCTAAAACTATTCTTTCAAAGTTTAGTCAAATGCAGTGTGAATAGAATGTGTTATTACAGTAACTTATGCTATCAACTTACAGAGACAATCAAAGAAGCCTGGTGCCAAAGTAAGACCTTAGATTTAGATTTGTTATAAACTGACTCAGGGTTTGAGCTAGATAAACCTTGGTTTACTGAGACAACTTTGCCTCCTAGTGGCGTAATGAGGTATCTACATTTTGTGGCCAAGAACTTCCTTTTTTTTCTAAGAATCAAGATGGGAACGGGGAAGGGAGATTGGAGGGAGTGAGGATGGAGAGAGAGAGTATTGGAGAGACAGCTGGAATCTGGGGGCATCGCTGGGATGAGCTAGAAACATAGAGCAATGGAAATGCTCAGGAATCTATGAGGGTGACCCTAACTAAAATTCCCAGCAATGGGGGATACAGAGCCTGACCTGATCATCTCCTGTAACCAGACTAGACTTCCAGGGATGGGATTGGGACACCAACCCAGCCACAAACCTTCTCCATTAAAGTGTTTTGGTGGTTTTTATCATGAACCAGCTAACTGGATGTGTAGTTACTTTTAGCTGTTATCAAAATATCTATTTTACTTTGAGGCTCATTTGATCTCAGGATATCTGTGGCCTTGACTGGCATAGCATCGTGCCTAGAGCAGAGAGAGTAGGAAGGACATTTACCTCCTGGTGTGTAGCAGGTTTTTTCTTTTAGGCCACCACCCAGTTCCCAAATCATGACATGGAGACTTCTTAAGAGTTATAAATGCTTGGCCTAGCTTAGGCTTGTTTCTGGCTAGTTCTTTTAACTTAAGTTAAGCTGTTTCTCTTTATCTACCTTTTACCTCAGAGCTTTTTACTTTTCCTTCCTTCTGTATATCTTACTTTCACTGCTTCTCCCGTCTGGCTGGCAGCTGCCTGGCTTCCTGCCCCAGGCATCTCCCTCCTTCTCTCCTCCTTCTTCTCTCATCTTTCTTCTCTGAGACTAGATTTCTCCCCTACTTATTCTCTCTCCCTGCCAGCCCTGCCTATCCTTTCTCTGCCTAGCTATTGGCCATTCAGCTCTTTATTAGACCAAACAGGTGCCTTAGGCAGGCAAGGGGAAACAAACGCAACATTTTTTTCATAATTAAACAAACGCAGCACAAACAAGTGGAACACACCCTTACATCATTAAATAAATGCAGCGAAAACAAATATAACACACCTTTACACAGTTAAAGTAATATTCCGCAGCATAAACAAACGTAACACATCTTTGCCTACTTAAAATGATATTCTACAACACTAGTGTACAGGAAGCCAAGTGGAGAAGTAAGAAGATGAGGACAGGGCAAGGATCCCAATGATCCTACGTGTTCCACCATCTTCCACAGCTATACCACCTCCTAAAGGTCTCTTCAAATACCGAAATCCATCAAAGGGTTAAACTTCTCATTAGGTCAGACCCCTTTTTATCTCATTGCGTCCAGAAACACACAGATATACTCTGGGGTGTAATTTATTGTCTTCTATGCATTTCTTAGTTCAGTCAGACTGTTAAGATTAGCCGTCATGCTGTGGGAGCTCCTTCAGCCAACAGCCTTTAAGATACCAGCCCACTTGGGCATGGTTACTCAAAGTATAAATACAGCTGTAAAGCATGTGCTGACTCTCTTGCTTCCTGCTCTCCTTCGGGCTGCTAGATTAGTTCCTGTTCCCTATTTGTTCAGAGGCCTGTGATCTGTGAGTCTACCCCTAAATAAACAATCCTTTATTGCACATAATTCTGAACTAGTGTGAGATTATTTTGTAACTTTCGGCATCACCATGACACCATACAATCTGAACTCTATTTCGGAATCCTCTATTCTTGTCCATGGGTGTATTGATCCTTATACCTACCACACTGTTTTCTACCCAGTTGTTCCGTAGTAAGTTTTTAGGTCAGATAGTCATATATGCTCCATCCTCAAATACGTTTTATTTATTTATTAAAGATTTCTGTCTCTTCCCCACCACCGCCTCCCATTTCCCTCCCCCTCCCCCAATCAAGTCCCCCTCCCTCGTCAGCCCAAAGAGCAATCAGGGTTCCCTGCCCTGTGGGAAGTCCAAGGACCACCCACCTCCATCCAGGTCTAGTAAGGTGAGCATCCAAACTGCCTAGGCTCCCACAAAGCCAGTACGTGCAGTAGGATCAAAAATCCATTGCCATTGTGCTTGAGTTCTCAGTAGTCCTCATTGTCCGCTATGTTCAGAGAGTCTGGTTTTATCCCAGGCTTTTTCAGATCCAGACCAGCTGGCCTTGGTGAGTTCCCAATAGAACATCCCCATTGTCTCAGTGTGTGGGTGCACCTCTCGCGGTCCTGAGTTCCTTACTCGTGCTCTCTCTCCTTCTGCTCTTGATTTGGACCTTGAGATTTTTGTCCAGTGTGGCTCAAATACGTTTTTATAACATTTTGGTTTTTCTATTTCTAAGTAAATTTTAGAAGATTTCAACTTCCTATAAAGATAATAAACACATGGGTGAGAGCTAGAGAGATGTCTCAGTAGTTATCAGTGCTTGCTGCTCTTGCAGAGGAGCTGAGCAGTTTCCAACTGCCTGTAACTCCAGCTCCAAGGCTGCCCTCTGCTGTCATGCTTGGGAAGCTGCACACACATGAAATACAGACATGGGCACAAGGCATGCTTATAACGAAGAGTAAAATCAATCTTTTTTAAAGAGACTAATTTGAGGAAGGGCACCATCCTAACAATTTCGAGTCTTTTCATACGTGCAGGCAATACTAATGAGAAGATGACATGTCTGCAGATGAGTGTAAAATGCTTGTCTGGGCACTGGGAGAGTTTGATCATGACGACCTGCAAATGCATTTGTCTTCAGGTGCTTCTTTCTGCAGGAAACCACAGAGGAAGAATGCAATGCCAGAGACCTTGGGTAACATTCTTTGCTCTTTTTAAAGATCTTGGACTCAGTGGAAACCTGAACAGTATTGCTTTGCACAATAAGGTGAATGCTTTGAGGGTTTTAACTGCTGGACTGTTCACTTCCTAGCTGGACCTGAAATCTTAGTATAGTAGTAAAATATTCCATGACTCCTAGACCAGAAGATACAGTTAACATCTTTGTTTGTATTAATAGTATACAAGTTAACATATAAAAACAAGGATAGTTCTCTCTCCCACTTAGGAAGCAATGAGTCCTTTCCTCACTCTGCCTTTCACAAAGACTCATTAATCGAAATAATCCTTGGGTCACGTGTGTAATGTGAATGAGTAACACACAAGTATTTGTTTTATATCACATTCAACTATATTCCTTGAACATGGCATGGTTTACTTGTGTAGCAATGTTCTTCTCTGGGGGTGGGATTTATGTTGCTTTAAAAAAAAAAACCAGACCCTCTAAGTACATCAACAAAACAAGATTGGAGTGAAAAAATGTCGATGTAATGAAGATAATGATATTCTGCTATAGTCATAGACTGGTGATTACTGGAATTGTCATCAGAAAGCCTCATCCAGTAACTGATGGAAACACATGCAGAGACTCACAGCCATGCATTGGGCTGAGCTTGGAGAAATATGCTGAAGAGAGGAAGGGAGGATTATATGAGCCAGGTGGGGTAAAGACATTACAAGAAAACCCACAGAAACAACTAACCTGGGCTCATAGAAGCTCATGGAGTCTGAACCAACAACCAGGGAGTCTACGTGGGACAGACGTAGGCTCTCTACACATATGTGACAGTTGTGTAGCTTGGGTTTACTTGTGTACTTGTAACACACGAGCTGTCCCTAATGCTTTGTCTGGCATTTGGAAACCTATTCCTCTTACTGGGTTGCCTTGCCCAGCATTAATACAAAGAGAGGTGCTTAGTCTCACTGCACCTTGATAAGCCACGCCTTGTGGATAGCCATGGGAAGCTTGCCCCTTTCTGAACAGAAACAGAGGAAGAGTGGATGGGGGCGGGAATGGGATAAAAGAAGGGAGTGGAAACTGTGGTGGGATGTAAAATAAATAAATTTAATTTTAAAAATAGACTAATCAAAACAAATACATGAAGCATGACTTCACTTAGAGTCACATTTCTTTGTCACCAGTGTGAGGTTAAAACAAAAAAAAAAAAAAACCACCCTAGATTAAAGCCATTTCAAATTAGGAGCATCTATTTCAGAACTTATTCTCTATTAGGGTACAGAAAACTCACAGGTTTTTGTGGCTAGTGTGAGTGTAATTCACTTGATTAGCTAACTACCCAGCGACTTTTAGGTTCTCGTATTTTACTATTCCATATAACAGTAGACATCATCCGCATGAAGGACTGGTTAGGCAGTCCCAGCCTACGCCTGGAATTACAAAGTAAGGGCTTTGTCAAATGCAAAGACAGTTACACATGGAAGCAGCTCTTCCTTGATTTCTCTCTTTTGTTCCCCAAATAAAAATCAGGAAGGAAGAGTAATAAATACATTTTAGTACAACACTAGGAGAAGTTATGGTTTATACTGGGTGTCATAGCAGGTGTCTAGCTGGAACTATCATTGAAACAGTCACCACAGTGAATACATCCCATGGGTCCTGCAATAGGAAAGTTTACTGTCAGGCAGTTGTGTGTATGTTTTTGATGGTATTGTGAGTAGGTAGATCCAGATTTATGATTCTGACAATTAAGTGGAAAGGAATTTTATTTGGTCTGGTGGTGGCGGTGGTGATGTGGGAGGGGCAAGGAGCGTGATAGGAATGTGTCCTTGAAGTGAGATGAAGCCTTTTGACTTTAGTTCCCACCAATACCACTAATTGGCTTTATAACCTTTCACAGGCAATATCCCTTTTCTGAGCCCCAGTTCCCTTTTCAAAACACAAAATGGTTGAGTTGAAGATGAAAGAGATATTTGGAGTGATGCAACTAATTCAGATTATTAAGGAGAAAATATAGCTAGAGAAAAAAAGGAATCCAAGGCGCCCAAAATCTCGGTCGGAACCAGTTTGAACCGGTTGAAGCCGGTCTGATCTGGTCTGAGCTGATCTGAACTTGTCAAAACTGGTTTGAACTGGTTGGAACCAGTTGAAAAGGGTCTGATCCGGTTTGGAACCGGTCAGAACTAGTTTGAACCGGTCTGATCCAGTTTGAACCGGGTGGAACCATTTGAGCTGGACTGAATCAGCTGAAACCGTTCTGATCTGGTTGGAGCCGGTCGGAACCGGTTTGAACTGGTCTGAGCCTGTCTGAACCAGTTTGAACTGGTCTGAGCCTGTCTGAACCGGTTTGATCCAGTCCGAACTGGTTCAAACTGGTCTGAACTGGTTCTAACCAGTTTTGAAGCAGTCTGGGCTGGTTGAAACCGGTCTGATCCGGTTGGGACTGGTCAAAGCTGGTCTGTTCCGATTTGAACCGGTCAGAACCAGTTTGAACTGGTCTGATCCAGTCGGAACCAGTCTGAACTGGTCGAAGCCTGTCAGAACTGGTTTGAACCGGTTGAAGCCAGTCTGGACCTGTATGAGCTGATCTGAACCAGTTTGAGCCGGTCTGATCTGGTTTGAACTGGTAGGAGCCGATTTTAGCTGGTCGAAGCCGGTCGAAACCGTTCTGAACCTGTTTGATCTGGTTTGAACCGGTCAGAACTGGTCGAAACCAGTCTGAACCTGACATGAGTGAGAAGGAAACATGGAACACGCAACAGACTCGCTTAGGAGTTTATTAGAGGGGGCGAGTACAGGCCTGGGAAAGTCAGTGGGGGGGGTAGGGGTTCCAGCTTTTAGCTGCCTAGCACATGCACACGGGGTTGCCATGACTATGTCATAAGCAGATGATGGGGCTCACGTATGTGTGTAAGGGCTTAGCTGAGTCATACGTGGATGATGTAACCAAGCATGTGCATGTGTCATGGGAGGGGGTGTCCCTGGCTCTATTAGGGGCTCCTGCCCAAGGGCTTGTACACACATGCATGGCTCTAGAACCCGGAAGTGTCAGCCTTATACTGTGGCTGAAATCATAGTAGGTGAGGCTTATTTAGAGGTGTGGGTCACTGAGAACACATTCTTGAGGGCTGTGTCCTATCCCAGGCCCTTTTGCTTCCTGTTCATCAAGATAGGAATGGCCTTAGTCACATGCTCTGATTGCCATAGTGTTCTGCCCCATCATGGAACCTGAGAGCCAAGGACTATTGGCTGGAAGCTCTGAAACTAAGTCAAAGTATATCTTCCTTCTCACACTATACATCAAGTATGCAGTCTCAGTCCACACAAATCATCTCCTTGAGGATAGGTGAGGAAGGAGAGGACGTAGCATTTACTTGTGAGTGACCATGAGCCTCGTCTGACTCAGTCAGGTACTGTTCACATCTCTCCAGGATGGTCGCGTGGGACCCTTCTCGGGGCCTTTTAAAGTAACATTTCCTGGTTCTTTCTGGTTGCTTAGAGAACTGTCCTCCCATTTTTTTCCATGATGACTACTGCTCAACCTACATAACCAATGTATATCCGTAGCTGTTGGGCGGGGCTGGAGAAGCAGTACTCCACACTTAACTTCCCCTACGTCTGCCTTCAACTGGAACTTTTGAACATTAAAAAAAAAAAAGTTGGGAGAAACAGATAGCTGGGGGCCTAGGAAGCAGCTGTGTCTGAAGAGGGGATGGTAGGGAGGAAATAGGGAAGGATGAGTTAAAGGAAAGGAGAGGACGAATATGACGTTTTGAAAGTCAAAAGAAGACTTAGAAGAGAGCTTAGCTGAACGCTGCTGAAGAGCCATTACTCGAGCTATGGAGCTGTTAAAGAGACCTTGACAAACACTACTTCAGCGCCATTAAAATTCAGATGAAAGCCAGCTAAAGAGAGAATGAATAAAATCAATTGTGCCTTCATTAAACACAATATGTGTTTATTCCAAACTTAGAGTTTAACTGTCCGAAGGCCCTTTCGGATCTGATAGCAGACATTATAAACTAGCCGACCAGGACTCTAAGATTGTTCGGTTACGAAAATACTTTAAACAGATCTCATTAAATCGGATGCTCCCAGTAAACATTCATCGTGTGTATTTCATGTGTCCAGCCAGCTCAACCCTCTCGCTCCGAACCCTTGGACAGAGGAAGATCATTTTCAAAATTCCTACCGGGACACTTTGAGGGCGGGGCTGGGGAGGATGCCTAAATGGGTTCCGCCCACAGGCTTCCGGTGCGTGCGCACGTACTCCGCGGCCCGTTTGTGCAGCCTCCCTAGCGTTCCTGTGGGTGGTTATTTCGGTGACGGACTGACTACGGGTGCCCGGTGGGCTCTTGCGGAAGTCCTTTCGCCACTGGGAGGGACTCGGCGGCTGCTCTATGCCCTTGTTGCAGAGGGAGTCTTCCTGGGTCATTGCGGGAGCAGGAGTCGGACTGGGGCCGACACGGGGCGCCCACGTGGCCGTCTCGGCTCCTGTGTGTGGTCTGCGCTGGCGGGATGTGGCGAGCACGCCGGGCGGCAGTGGCCTGGTAAGTGCGGCCTGCTACCTGGCCCCGTTATGTTATGGTCTGGGCCATTTGGACTGCGGGGTTGTCCCATCACTACTTCCTGAGTGTGCAGGTGACCCTCAGGCCAGGCCGAGGCTCTTAAGAGAATTATCACACATGTTTGAGCACCCGAAACTGACAGCACCTGACCGGTGACCACTCCTTGTTCAACTCGAAGATTTTGGACACCTTCAGTCTTTACCCGTCATTGCTGTCCCCTTTGCCTCTGCCCTTGTGATCCCGCTGTTAGCTCTGTCCTGGTTGCTGCTTTTATTGTTGCTGTTCTCTCCCGGCCCTTCTCTTATCTGTGCGTGTCACTGAACTGTCGTCTTCCAGCCGTGCCATGTCCACTTTACACTTGCAGCCACTTTGGCTCTTCTGTGTGAAAGGTATTTGTCAGTCTGCCTGTTTGCCTGACCCTCTGGCTAGAGTCAGATCTCAAGCAGTGACGCACATAAAGAGATGCCCTCCTCAGAGGAGATCTTGTGCAGCGTTGAGCTACACTTTCAGGTACAACGTGCTACGTGCGGGGCCACTTTTCTAACCACGCTGCTGTTGTTGCCCTGGTCTGGTTTTGAAGTAGAAAAATCATAAAATATTTTGATATGTGTGGTTTGCCGTATGCACTTTAATGTTACCAAATTTGGTGTTATATATGTAATTCGTTCCCGTAGCCTCCAAGCTTCACACATTGTTTCAGACGTTTGATGATAGCAAGTTATATGCACCAAGGAAGATTGGGAAATGTAGTTCTCCTGAATTAACTTCACCTTTAGACATTGATCTTAAATTTTATTTAGAACTTTTAAAGGATTTTGGTTTAATTATGTGTATGGGAGGGGCGATCTATGCAAGAGTACAGGTGCTCTCTCTGGGCAGAGGGGATCCCCCTGCAGATGGAGTTACAGGCGATTGAGCTGCCTGACGTGGATCCTGGGGACCTAACTCAGGTCCTCTGCAGGTACAGCAAGCGTTTCTAATCATTCCATCCATCCCTGCAGTCCCCGGAACCTTTTTTTTTAATGTGTACATCTGTTTTGCCAGCATGTATGCCTCTCTGCTACATATGTCTACTGCCCATAGCGACCAAATCACAGCATTTAGCATGTTGGGACTGGAGTGACAGACAGTAGTGAGTCGTCATGTGGGTGCTGGGAATCCAACCTTGGTCTTCTGGAAGGGCAGTCCTTTTTCTTAACCAATAAACTATCTCTCCAATAAATTAATCTCTCCAGCCCTGCCCTCGGGAACTTCCTTTTTAATGGTGTAAGTGATTTTATTATACTTAAAGGAAAGGAACCCATTTGTTTTGTCAGAGTTAATTATGAGTCCAAAAGTGGAACCACCTTTGCTACAATGTGGTTCTTGTTAATCTTGTGGGATTTAAAGTATGAGTAAACTCACAATCTTTGGTATTGAAATAAGCTATCTGCAACTTTTGCATTTTCACCATTTTGTAATTAATGTGGAGATATTTCTATTTTCTATAAAACAGAAAAATGCTGAAGATAGCATATTCATTTTAAACAACAAGGCATGTAAGAAACACTTTAAATTGAGTTGACAAACAGATGTATAGTTTGAGTTGTTTATTTAATCAGTTATGTACCATAAGGCTGAATTGTTCCTGAAATTAGGGGTTCAACAGTCATGGCTTTAGCATGTCTCATGCCGAAACACAGCTTAGCTAATGGCAGAAATGGGTATATGAAAGCCGGAAAGCCCCAAGCTCAGGAATTTGCCTTTTGCTGTAGTTCCTCTGCAAGTTCTATCTGAAATATTGCAGCTTAGTACTACTTTAGTCGTAAGATGGAAACAGATTTTTATATACACATAAAAATACTCCTCCTAGAGAAGTCAAAATGAAGACTGGTGGCCAACATTGTGGGGGTGCAGTAAGTATTTGTTCTATATAGGTAAAAGATGTGGTAGTTGAGCACGAGATGACTCATGGTGATCTGTTTTACATCACATTCAAATTTTGTTTTTAAGTTTCTTTAGATAAAGAAGTCTTTTTCTCTTCATAGCCACTTTTAGGATCTTTCTTGACTTTGTCCTTTGTCTCAGATTTCTTAAGGCTTTGTTCAGCTGTGGGTTTTCTTTTTCCTCAGTTGTCTGGCTTGACCTTTGATTTAAAAAAAAATCTTTCTTCAGTTCTGCAAATTTTTTCTTCAGCTTTACTTTCTTCCTCCCATTGCAACTAACTGTTGTTTATCTTTCTAAATAATTTAAAAGAATATGAGATTGCTTAGGTAGGTCCAGTATGTTCTTCATTTCCAAAATAAAGAGATAGAATCCCTTTTTCTCTCCACACGTTTTAAAAGATATAAGGTTACCCCTCTGCAAGGATTCATTCATGTTTTCTCCAAGCTACACAGTTAACCATTGTAAAAGAGAAAATGTTTGTAATGTATCAAGTTGTCAGCCAAGTCATAAAACTGCATGTTGTAAAGTCCTTTTATATTACAGTCCATTTATGAGTATGCCCAAACTCTACTGAAAAAAAAAATAGCAGTCTCCAAACCTACAAAGCGCCCAGAGGTGCTCAGCAATATTCATAGTCAGTGCTTCATTCCCTGAGCCCAGTGGACCATTGCTGTGTACCCCATGGGCTGCATCACACCTCCCATTCCCCTAATTCTCCATTCCTTTATCCCAGTGAACCATTGCTGTATATCCTGTGGGCTGCATTATTCCTCCAGTTTCCCTACTTTGCATCATAGCTTTTATGTTTTCTACATTTTCCCCTTATTCTGCATCCTAGGCAGTGTCCTTGATTATTTTCTGCTGTTGATGTCTATGCAAGTGCAGCTTTGCTTTCCATAAACTGCTTTTTTGATATTCACTAAGCTCTTTTTTAATGTTTAAATCTATAAATGCTATATTCTCTAATATTTTTGAACATGTTCTTATTTAAGTTTGCAGTATTTTCAGTATTCCTGTCCATACCAGTGATAGCATGCTAAGAGCTGCTGGTTTGCTGCAGGGGTCTGGTTGTCTGGTGGCATTTAAACATGAAGGGCCAGTGGCTGATGCAGATGCTCTGACCATGCTACGTTTTCTTTACTGATTATTTCACCTAGCAAATTTCCTTTTTGGACTTTTATGGAATGCGCAGGCAGGTGGTTCGAACCTGTTACAAATGCCAGAACTGATGACAGCTCCCCCTGGAAGCCTCCTCCACACATACACATGCACTTAAGATCCCCAGATCCCCAGGTCTTCCCTGACAGATTGCTCAGCTTCCAAAGGCAATTGCTGCGTTCCTGCTCCTTTTACTTTCTTACCTATATATCGTGAATACTTTATTGTGGGGCTGGAGAGATGGCTGCTCCTCCAAGGGACCTGGGTCTAAATACTGTCACCCACATGACAGCCCACAACCATCTGTAACTCCAGTTCCAGGAAGTCCAATGCTTCATCTGACTTCTTTCTGCTGATACCATGTACACATGTGGTACCCCGACATACATGAAGGCAAAACACCAATAATAAACATAAAATAATAATAGCATTTTTAGGACTTAAAAAAAGGAAACCTGATGAAGACTAGCTTTCCCCTGGGTGAGCTTTGTCTGCCTTTTGAACCAGAAGCTCTAGTCAATGCCTGTCTTAGTACAGGGATTTGTTCTGAGTCCATTATGCCTCCAGAGGACAACTGAAGACATTCTACATCTAACTACTGACCTGGAGTATCCTGTCCCTGGCTCTCATGGTTATTGCTGTCACCATTGTGAAAATAGGAATAGTTGAGGATAAGGAGAGAAATGAGGGAGAAAACAAAGACATTAATTCCCTAGGGCTGCAGTTGGCCTTAGAGTTCATCTAGGTGGGGTTATATTTAGGTTAGCCCCTTTCAGAAAAGGAGAAATCAGTCACTCGATCACAAACTGATAAAGTTCAATACCAATTAATACTGAAGTGGCACTAAGCCATTACTCTAAGCAGCCTTTGGTAAGTTCTTTGTAGACCCCAAGGCGAGAAGGAGGGTGACACAGTTAAAAAAAAAAAAAAAAACAACTGGATCACAGCAAAGGTGTGTCCTGCAGAATCCAGATAGCAGGGCCTCCATACTGTCCTCACAGCCCCACATCCAGTGTTCCCTGAAACACTGTTTACACGGGTGCTTGTAGTAAGAGGCTACTTGTTTGTTTCCGGCTGCTCAGCCCTGAAAACAGTACACAGAAACCATATTACTTGCAATACTGTTTGGCCAATAGCTTAAGCATATTTCTGGCTCACTCACATCTTAAAATAACCCATCTCCGTTAATCTGTGTATCACCATGAGGCTGTGGCTTACCAGGTAAAGTTCTGGCATCTGTCGTTTGTCTCCGGAGGAGCTACATGGCTTCTCACTGACTCCACCTTCTTTCTCCCAGCATTCAGTTTAGTTTTTCCCTTCCTAGCTCTATTCTACCCTGTCACAGGCCCCAAACAGCTTCTTTATTAACCAGTGATATTCACAGCACATAGAGGTGAATCCCACATCAGGTGCTGCTTTCCACACTTCCCCAGCATCATCTCTTGTGGAAAGAGCTCAGACTTTATTACAGAACTGAACCTGGTTTCAGTCTCTCTTTCACTGTTAGGCAAGACATCATTTTTAAACAGGCAGGTTTATAACAGGAACTATTTATTCTTTTGAGTTTTCCCTTCTCAAGTTTGTGAAAGTACCTAGCATAATATCTGGGACATAGCTAGAAACAAGAGCTGAAGCCTGCGATGCCTTTTCTGTGTAACTGGACAAATGGACATTCTAACACTACTTAGCATTGGTCCTCACCAACAGGATGGAACCAGATGTGGTTGAATGAGATAGGGCATGTAGACTTCTTGTGCCAAAGAAGGGTAGGGTGGAGTGCAGGCCCTTAGCGTGTACATTGAAGGATCCTCATCTTTTGAAGGCTGCTCCAATACTTGCATTTTCCTAAGGAAGCCAGGTTTTTGAGACAAGATTAATTTAGTTTCCATCTCTAGGCTAATTTAGGATTAGGAGGCAGAACAAGCAGATATTCTTGACTGCTAGAATTTTTGTCCTTAAAAGCAGAATTTTGCATGTCTTTTTGTTACCAGCTGTTACAGTGCACAGCTGTTGGTAAACTAGTGCTCACCTCTTCCTTCCTTGGTTTCAGTTCCTTGGACCAGTAATATCACAGCCCACGTAAATAAATTAACATGTAGAGTCTGGAGTCCCCGAGCCTGGATTTATAGTTCATCTTTATTCCTGTGTTACTGTCTTCTTGGACAAGTTGTGTTTATATCTCTGTGTTATATTGTCCCTCATCTGTAGAATGGGGCTAGTGTAACTATTCATGGTAGGGAATGAATGAGCTGGCACACAGCAAATGCAGACTACCATGTGATGGGACGTGGTGTGTCAGTATACAGGTGTGCTCTTTTCTCTCAGTTCCCAGGCATTGTTACTTTCTCTGATGTGTTTCCCATCCTTGTTTGTTTTTCAGTGAAGTCTGCCAATCACTAGTGAAGCACAGCTCTGGAATACAAAGAAACTTACCACTCCAGAAACTACATCTGGTTTCACGAAGTGTTTATCGGTCACATCTTCCCGCTCTAAAGCTTCAAAGACCCCAACTAAGGACATCATTTCAACAGTTCTCTTCTCTAACTAACCTTTCTTTGCATAAATTAAAACTTTCTCCTATTAAATATGGCTACCAGCCCCGCAGGAACTTTTGGCCAGCAAGGTTAGCTGCAAGGCTCTTAAAACTTCGATATATCATACTGGGATCTGCTGTTGGAGGTGGCTATACAGCAAAAAAAGTGAGTTTACTTTCTTATTATAGTTGTAATTATTCCAAAATATCATAAATTTGTATAGCATAGGAGAAAGGAATTGACATTTTTCTTTAGTGAGTAAAATATAATTAGCTGTTGAAACATTTACTGTGTATATTTACAATGTCTTATGCTTGTTTCAGTGGTGCCATTAAATATTAACAATAATTATAAATGATCTGAAGATGGAGCCCTAGTCTGAGAGTAAGAAAGCTTAAATTTGGCTCTGAACATTGCCACTTAGCAAAGGAGAGAAAGTTGGGTGGTGTGTTCACAGGGCTACTTCTAAGAGCCCTGAGTCCAGAGGCAAGGTGATTTCTCACTGACCCATCTTCCTTTTGCTTCATGGTGTTATTTAATGCCAGCACGAGCCCTGTTTGAAATAGAATTTTGAATTTTACATTTCTCACATTTGATAGAAGAATATTTACTTTCATTCTATATACTCACCTATTGATTTGTTCTTAAAAGACCTGGACTTACATAGATTTGTTCCATAAGAGTTCTGTACATGACACATTTCCTAGTAGATTGTTTTCATCAACCTGATTTCTGTTTTTATTGGGTATGGCACTTAGAATACTTGATTGACATATGTTCTTGTCTTTTAGACCTTCGATGAATGGAAAGATATGATACCAGACCTTAGTGACTATAAGTGGATTGTGCCTGACTTTATATGGGAAATTGATGAGTATATTGATTTGGGTTTGTATCATCAACACTAAAAATAGCTTTTGCATTGTTTTGGGGAGGGATGGGAGTAGAAATAAGTGCATTGATAGTTTTAGCTTTTGAGTCTAATATGTGATAGTTTTATTTTAATAAAGTAATAATCTATAAAAGAAAATTTTTATTACACTTATGTGTGTGGGTGTGCATTCACTTGTGTGCACATGTGCATGCATGTAAAGTCAGAAGACTTTTTTTTTTTTTTTTTAATTAAAAGGGATCCTATGGATACAGGGACAAATTCAGGTTGACTGGCCTGGTAACAAGCACTTTTACCCCTCTGAGCCATTTTGCCAACTCAGAGAATGAAAGTATGAGACTCAGTACCCAGCAGTCTGCTATTTTAACATGGCTGCCACCACTCTTGTGAAATATTTTCTTCTGGTTTTGCTTATTAGTTGAATGTGGCTAACATTTTGCTTTCTTATTTAAAAGTTACATGGCATATATACCTTGACATTTTGTATTTTGCTACCTAGCACATCCCCTCTGCGTTTCCATGCTTCTAGCAGCCTTTCCAGACACCAGTTTTAGTATGATGCAATATTGCCTGCATCTTACATACTAGGACCCTGACCAAAAACCCCTCTCTTTGTCTAACTGCTTTGGTTATTTGTGCTTTCTGCAGACAAGTTTCTTTAAAGTCTGTTAGTGGCTTCATCCCTTAAAACCCCATCTCTCCCTTTGACAAGTAGGTGAAAACAGCAATAGCTGATTGCAAGTAACTCATGATGAGAACAAAACAAAACAAAACAAAACAAAAAAAGTTTGGCGTATTTTCTTCAGTCCCTTTTTGAGATCTGTGGGGGTGGAATTAGTCTGCATAAATCTCTATCCTAGTACTTCTTAAAGGTAACCATGTAACAAAGGCATTTTTAGGAGGGGGACAGTTTCGTTTTTTAAAATAGAATACATGTCAGTACTGTGCAATACTGTATTTGCCAGTATCCTAGTGTAGTAACGGAGAGTCTGGATTTGGAGCTAGGCTGCGTGGTCTTGAACCCCAGCTCCCTCACTTCTTTGCTGCGTGCTCTAGATTTTCATCTCTTAAGCAGAGTTGACAGTGGGAAGTCTTTTGTAGAACTGGCTTGAGGTTTAAACAAGTTGACACATTTATACCTAATATGTTTGCTGTTTCCTACTTTAAGACTGCTTGTGACTCCTGTTTTCATCTTCTCTAGACAAAATTAGAAAAGCCCTTCCCAGTTCAGAAGACCTTGCCAAGTTAGCACCCGACCTGGACAAGATTGCTGATAGCCTCAGCTTATTGAAGGACTTCTTCACCACAGGTAAGGGGAGACTTTTCAGCTTTCTTCACGACTTAGGAACCTCGTGGATGGTCTTATTTGTTCTCATCTTTTAAATTAAAGCATTTTAAAACAAACCCAAAAGCATTTTGTTTTAACACAAGATAAACGCAAAGTTTGCACAATACTTTTAATCATTAGCCTAATCAAATGAAAATTTGTAAGAATGTGTGCTTCCCTTTTAGTTGATGAGTAAGAAAATATTGCTTCTTGACAAGTGGATGAGACTACCTATGCATTTGCTTTTCATAACTGCTTAGAGCCAGTATTGTTACTTTGAAACAAATTTAATAGTATAGGTCATATATGGTACAATTCATAAGGTTTATTTTCCCTTATTGCCCAAGTATTGCCCTAATATAAGTCTGATATCTCAGACCTCTTTGCTTATTCTTATTAAATTTTTATTTCCCCTTTGCTGATTTTTCACAGGTCACAAATTGGTTAGTGAAGTCATAGAAGCTTCTGGCCCACTTCTCTTGTTAGGTGTGTAACCAGACATTTTCGCTGACCTTAACATGCCCTTTAAATGCTTCTAATACACTAGGCACCAATAAGATTGCAGACCAAATTTATAATCCTGCTTATATATGCTGATCTTTAAACCCAGAACTGTATTAGACAAACTTATATTCTTTTGATGGAAATAGTAAAAAAAATACATTTATGACAAAATTAAAATTGCTAAATACATGACATAAAATTATTAATAGAAAATTTGCTTATCCAAAGTGTGTTCTTGAAAAAAAATATTTTTTGATAATTGAAATGAAAAGTAATTTTAGCTTGTCTCATCTGCCCTGTCATAGTGACATTAAATTTGCTTTGTATCATATACATTGTCTGATGGCAGTGGTACTTGACTAAACTGTAAGTGGTCCCTTTAAAAAAAATCCTTACCAAAGACTTCTCATTTTTATCATAATTTTCACTTATACTTTAAAAATGAGTTAATTTTAAACATTTTTGACATTGATTGCCAGTAATTTTCTTAAAAATAAAAATGTATTCTTTGAACCTTGCTTGGTTTCTTTTTAACCCCAACCTCACTGTTGAGCCCAGCCTCAGTCTCCTGAGCACAAAGTGCCGGGACTGCAGGCATACTCCTGGCCTGTCTGTTTTGATTTGGTTTCATTTCTCAGTGCTGGGGACCCAATGTGTACTAGGCAAGCACTCTGCCACTGGGCCGTATCTCCCCACCCCATTTACTTTTTAATTGCTTAGGTCAAATTTGGGATTTAGCTTGGGCTGTTGACATCACTGGGGAATGTAAAAAGCTGTGTTTCTCTTTAAGGTTCACCTGGAGAAACAGCATTTAGAGCAACAGATCATGGATCTGAAAGTGACAAGCATTATAAGAAGGTAAGTATAGAGTACAGAAATTTTGATTTTTCCTTTATTGTTCAGATATTTGAAAATGTTGCTCCATTACTAGAAAATATAAAAATGTATGCTTACTAAGTGAGCACTGCAGGTGTTACTGCAACAGCTCTGGAATAGAATCAAGGATGCCCGTCCCCTCTGGTTATACTCTGTGAAGTAACCATTCGAGAGTTTGTTATAAAGTATATGTGGGGCTGTAGACATTTAAGCAATCTTCTCTTTCTTGGGACTTCACAGACCAACATATATTCATTCATACATGTTCGTAGATCTCCAAAAGAACTCAGAATGTACAAGGAATACCACATTTATGCATAGAACCTATTCCTCTTCTGGAGATTTACGTTGGAAAGTTTGGAGAAAGATGAGAGAATAGAAAGTGTGTTATTAGCAAATGAATCAGTTCTTTTATGTTGAGAGCCTACATGGTTGTGTGTGAATGAGTCCATTGAGAACACATCGGTTTGGATACATCTCAGACAGTCCATGTGGACGCTGCAGAACAGGTGTTAGCTCAAGTTACTCTGCATTTCTAGTCAGATGCTCTGCTATTACTGCCTGAGTTTTTAACTTCCATCACCTTTTTTAACTGGAAAAAGAAATAATTACATGTAAAGTTTTGTAAAAAATAATGCCTGGATAAATAAATTTATAAGCAAAAGAGTCTGTAAACATTATATTTAAATTAAATATTTAAGTTAAATATGGACTGTGTAGTCAATGCTGAATTTTAAAGCATCATAGGAAAGAAATAATTTTATGATTTTTAAAGCAGAAAGAAGAAATCTTTTCTGTATTTCCATTTCTTTCTACTTGAACCTTTTTTTGCTATTCCAAATTTTAAAGATATTTCCAAGATTTATTTTCTGTTGGTTTTAGGTAAAACATACTATAGAATACATATTTGCTTTCATTTTGATCTGTTTTTAGTACACATACTTTTAATTTAGGAACACTCCTTATTGTTTGTGCATCGAGGGTTAGAAAATAGCTTATCAAATGTGGCTAATTTGAGTCAGGGAAAGCCTTGGCTAAGAAAGCCAATAAATTTAATGTGAAAAGTTACGTAATCTGAGAAGAAGGAAGCCCTTTCGACAGGTATGGTCATGTGGACCCTTGAGCGGCAATGATTTGCCTAAATCGGTAGCTATGTCTGTCTCTACTTTCTCACTGACACTGCATGGGGTCACTTTAGTAAATGGAGAGCTGATTTTAGATTCGATCAGATTAAATCCCCTAAGTTCTGCCAAGATGATAAACAAATCATCTATAACTGATCTCTGCAGAATAGATGAAGCAAGAGACTGTATCTTTGGGAATTTAATTATTCTTATAGATTTTGTTTTATTCAATTGACTTGAAAATAAATTTGTTGCTTTTTTAAACAATGAATTTGTTTGACAGTAAATGCCCCTTGTAACTTCTTTCCTTTAAATTTTCTCTCAATTTATGGTAATTACTTTCCCCTATTAAAACTTTCTAATTGGGGCTGGCCGTATGACTCAGCTGTTGAGGGCACTTCCTGGACTTCGGAGCACCCACAGCAGGTGTGACCACCTGAACTCCAGTGCCTTCTGGAGTCCTTGAGGAGTGGACTCGCATGTTACATTTCCACATGCAGATACATACACATATAGTTTTAATTATTTATTAAATGATTTACGCTTACCAATTTCCAGTGATTTATTGTAAATATTAATTCTGTTCATATAGAATTGTACCTATGCTGCTTTTGATACAGGTTAAATCAAGTTATAGGAAATACTAATAGAGTCAAGCCATGTCCAAAACTTGTGCTGATAGTTTTCAGTTCTGTTGATGCAGTGTTATTTCTAATGTTTGACTCTTGCTTATGATACTTGAGAGTAATATAAGCCACATAGACAAGATATAGATAGGTTAGTGTGGTTTGATGGACCTTGCCTACAAAGTCATGTTTGAATATCGTCATGCAAGGAGACTTGAGCCAGTAGTCTTTTTGAGATCATTCAGACTGGGCTGGAGAGATGGCTCAGCTATTAAAGGCTAGGCTCACAACCAAAAATATAAGAGATCATTCAGACCTCAGTTTCTATTCATTTATGTATTTTATTTGTGTATGTGTTTTGCTTGTGCACCATCTGTATGCATCATACCCACAAAGGCCAAAAAAAGGGTCGTATCCCCTGGGATTGGAGTTATAGTGAGTTGTGACCTGCTATGGGAATTAAACCTTTATTCTCTAGAAGAGCAGCCAGTTCTCTCAAGCACTCAGCCTTCTCTCCAGCCCCCTCAGATAGCAGTATTAAAGAGTTGAGTGATCCGTCTGGTATGGTGGTGCACTCCTTTAATCCCAACACTCGGGAGGCAGAGGTAGGTGGATCTCTGTGACTTTGAGACCAGCCTGGTCTACAAAGCAAGTTCCCATACAGCTAGCACTGTTACATGGGGAAACCCTGTCTTCAAGAGAGAGAGAGAGAGAGACTTAAGGGATCATCAGTAGTGCTAGTGCTAGGATGACATCCACATTTTGTCTCTCTGGTTTCCTTTTAGTTGTTTTAGTCTTGGCTCTTAAGATACCCTCATTAAAATCATATTCTGATCAACATCCGTACCAGCCTAAATGTGCCTGATTTCACCTACGTTGTATTGAGGGTTCGAAGCAGTCATGCTTAAGTTTAATAGTTGTCTGTTCATGGTTGTAGTTTCTGGCAAGACTTCTCTACTAGAATAGTAGATGCAATGCAAAAACCATTGTTTAAAATAGTAGTAAATGGAATACATTTCTACAACTAGAACTGAAGAGAAGAGTTGCCCTCTCTATAGGAGAACACAAATGGAAGAGTCTTGGCAGTAGAGTTAGGAACACTCAAAGCCAGCTAAAAGGAAACTCAGATGTCAGATAGTGTGGCCCGAGTCATGACCAACACGATAAGTGGTGACTTGTGCTTCCTGTCTTGAGCTCACTTGTCTTTGGGGAATTAAAGTGGAGATCTTCAGAAAACAAAGCCACACAACACTGCACAGCTGCACATCATCCCGTTCCTTTGCTTCTACCTGAACTCTTATCTGTTTAGACTGTGGACACTATGCTGCGTTGATCAGAAGTTCTGTTGTGAAATGACTAAGCAGTCGGCCTTACTGCATTGCCTAGTAAGCATACTGTGTGTTTATGTCATTTAGGAAATACTATGAATATGTATCAATAAATCAGACTGTTGTAGGTAGCCACTTAGAAACAAAAAAATGTAATGGAAATTATAATTGATAATTACTGATAGCCGTTTTATTTATGTCTTAAAACTACATGTAGAAAATGTTCAAGTAGAAAAATATATAGTGTACTATTTCTGATTGAAAAGAATTAAATAACCCAAAGTGGGAAGACATTTCATTTTGGCAACCAATAACAAATTTTGCATTCATAAATATCTTGAGCAGGTATGTATTAGAAAACCAGTTGTTGGGCTGGAGAAATGGCTCAGTGGTTAAGAGCACTGACTGCTCTTCTAGAAGACCTGGGTTCAAATCCCAGCACCCACATGGCAGCTTACAGCTGTCTGTAACTCCAGGATCCAGCTTTATTTTTAAAAAAAAAATTTTTAAAAAGTTGTTTTTAGCTAAACATATAGCTGAATTATTCAAAGTTTGGAAAATAGTGCTTAGGAATATTGCCTAAAAACCAAAATGAAGTTTGGTAACTGTTATCTTTTTAGTATCGATGCCAAATACTTTATTTAGGTTTGCAGACCATAATGTCTCTGTCAGCTTCTTAGCCTGCCCACTGTATGCTGTCAACTCCGCTCTGCAGTAATCTAGATATACCGGCCATTGTGCTCTTTGAACTGCGGGTTGATTCTAATGGGTCAAAGGCACTTTGAAAATAGCTGTGCACTATTACTGGGTGGAACTGACACAGACTTGCAATCACGGGTCCCATTTTTCCTGTTTTCTAAACTGTAACCTACAAATTATTTAGCTTCTCTGAGTTCCTCCTTTCTTCTGGAAAAGGAGGAGTAAATGTCAATAAATGTGAAGCTGCTGGGAGGTAAGGGCGGTGACAGTGTGCTGGAGATGTTGTGTCTTAATGGGACATTAACATTTGATTTATTTCTTCTCCTTGCTTTGTTATGAAGTCTTTTGGAGATTGTGAAAATGGAAAAATGATCTGTAGAACTGACCTTGTAGCTTCTAAAGAGTTTTAAATTATCTTTAACCAGAAACTACAGGTGATCGATGGATAGGTAAAGTTCAGCTGTGTTTTGACTCACTCAAGCAACAACATGTGCCAAACCCTGTTCTACCTGGCTGTTAACACATCTCAGATGTGCCAGGCCTTATTTAAGGTGCTAGGTATTAAAAATAAACAAATTGGAGCTTATCTATGGTGCCAGCCACTCAGGAGGCTGAGATAGGAGGCTTGCTGGAAGTCAGGCCTTTGTGACCTGTCTGGGTAACATAGCAAGTGAGGTAGTTATCTTAGCCTGCTCAAGCTTTATAAAAGAAGGACCTTAACGAGGTGGATTATAAACAACAGACATGTATTCCTTACGGTCCTAGAGCTGGGATATGAGAGTAAGATGCCAGGTGTGATGTGTGGTGAACACTGTCTGTCTGCAGGGCGACTAGGCAGGCAGCTCCTGGCATCTCCTTTACAAGAGCGCTTAACCTGGAGGCCTTGTGACTTCATCACCATGCTGATACCCTGATTCTCTTACTACCACACTGAGGGTTAGGTTTCACTATGAATTTGGGGGAGCTCATATTTAGACCATAGCATAATAATTCAAATTTCTTAAAATCTTTTGTACCGAAGTCATTAAATTTTAAGCTGGCATTTTCAGTTGGTTTTAGAGCTCTAGTTACAACCAATTTTTTTGACATAATGCTGTCATTTTTTTACAATTATAAATGTTATACCTGAAACATGAGACAAAATTGTCAATTACCAATGACCAAAGTATTGTTAAAGATTATACCTTTTAAACCAGGCATGGTGGTACACGCCTTTAATCCTAGGATTTGGGAGGTAGAGGCAAGTGCATCTCTATGAGTTTGAGACCACCTGGTCTACGTAGTCAGTTAGAGTTACATGGTTTCTCTCTCTCTCTCTCTTTTTTTTTTTTTTGATGAATTATTGAAGTTACCTTCTCTAATTGTTAGTCATAGTCATTGTGATTTGTTACAGTTACTGTGATTTATATATAATATCTTTAAAAATGATTATTTCTTGAGAGAAAAGAGTTGAAGCTCAGGAGAGTGTTACTGGCAAAGGTAGGTTTTGTGCATCTGTGTATCTGGTCCATCTGTCTCTTGGCTGTTCTCCATGCTCAGAGACTGGCAGCTGCACACCTTATTTGGTTCTTAAAGTTGGGGGAAGGTGCTTAAGATGCATGATTCTAATTCTTGTTTTCTCCTACTTTTTTTTAGGAGGTAACAGTTAATTTCACCTACCTTCACATAGCAGTGCTTCAGTAACAGACTTGGAAGGAAAGTGAGGTGTCACTAGAAAGAGTATTTTCTGGTAGTCTAATAGATATTATCATGTTAACTCCACAGCTGTGCTTAGATGTAAGCGGTGATTCAGGGTGGGGCAGTTAAGCTAAGTCAGAGTCACTTGACATTTTGTAAGTTGGAGTAGTATTGGTATATAAATATTAACAGGTAAACTACCAGGTGTGTCCAGCCTTTTGACACTGACACTGGTTGTCATTTACAAAGTTCACACTGGAAAACTGCACAACTGACTTAAGAAATAAAAGTCAAATAAACATAATCTTCTAAGTAAGTTTGTGCTGCATGTGGCCCATGGGCCTGGGGTTGACCCACTGCAGGCTGACATAGGAAGCCTTCTTCAAAGGCAGATGTCTGTGTCATCTAAATACTTGGGCGATTAGAAGACATGATGACAGGATAAGAGTGCTGGCGGATAACACTGCCAAATTACTTTCTGTTGTTTCATGTATGGAGTGACAAAAATTATGGGAATAATGAAGGTAATTGGCAGTGACTTTGATAAATTTGCCAATGATCATAAAACTATATATCTACACATATCTTAAAAGACAGCCCCAAGTTTTCTGAGTCCCTTTTGTAGACTCTGGAAACAAATGTTGACATTTTGCTTGTCAGCTGCTTTCACCCTTTGATTTGCTATAAATCATTCAGTTTTCTTCATTGTCTAATACTGACAGTAATCATAGCATCAAAAGTGGGAATGAAACAAAAATCCCCAAATTTTCTGTCAATTTTTCCATAACTTAGACTTTTTTACTGTGTAATGCAACACCCCCCCCCGTGTTATTTTTAGGAACTCTTTTTATGGTTTCCTAATTTCTTGGGTTATGTAAGGTAAATAAGTGAGCCTTCTACAGACTAAAATTAGAATATGCTGTCAACCAGCATTTTGAGAGACTTTCTAATAATATAAAACAGTATTTTCCACAATTATTTTTTGAAATCTGAAGCTTTGTAAAGCTCTGATTTAGATTGTTTTAGTAATTCCTAGCTTTCTTGCCTTTAGTTTGACTTGGTAAGTCTGAGCCCATTGTTTTTGAACACATTACACTGTTCAAATTGATTGTTGGAACTTCACCATTTTAGCTTTTCTAGTTGAGAAAACATCAGTCTAGTATCACTGTTGGTTCTTAGTTGTCTTTTCTTCACTAATTTCAAAGTTGACTTTCTCCTAGGCCGACAGTTCACAACACAAAGGGCCCTTAGCTCAGTAAGCAGACAGAAGGCCTTGTGTGTTTTAGTATTGTACCACAGGGGAGCGCATTGTACAGATAGTGTACCAGATCAACTTTAATGATTGAGTAGAATCGATGTTAGAAATAAAATTTAAAAAGTAATACACTCCAACTGGCTCTTATTTTTCAGTTTTCATAATAACTGTATTGTTTCTGTATCTTAATTATGTTTTTTTTAGTAATATGTGCTGTTACTTTCTCAGAAGCTATTCTATTTTATGTCAAAACAGCTCATAAAAAGTGAAAATTCCGTCAAGCTGGTTATGTAATATTTAAAGTCAACAGCATACACTGATTAGAAGTACACATTGGCAATTTTAGAAAAGAGTTTTATCAGGAAATCCAGGGACCTGCCATGCTGTCCTCCTTGCACACTCCCGTAGTCTGGTTTCCCTCTGTGTTGACATTGTCTGACTGGCTGCTGAGTCAGTGGTCACTGCCCTCTCACGTTCACTTTTTAAACCACCTGCTTTATTCTGCTGAGATACCAGTTTGCCGAGGGAAATGGAAATACAGTGCAGAGCCCATGTGTGGGCTGGCACTGTGGGTGCATGAGTTTCCATTTTTGTTTTAAGCTATCCATTCCTCCCTGTCTTGGCATCTGTTCTTCTGTTGTACCCTTTGGTTTAACATTGTTCTCCTCCCCAATTTTCCTCTTCTCCTCATTGTAAACTCATGGCAGGGTCTGCTTGGTGAGCTCATTCTCTTACAACAGCAAATTCAAGAGCACGAAGAGGAAGCACGCAGAACCGCTGGCCAGTATAGCACGAGCTATGCCCAACAGAAGCGCAAGGTGATGGATGGTTTACGGGGGCTACTGATGCATCTCACTAACTAAATCAGTCATTTCTGCCAAGATCGTGTCGCCTTAATCTGTTGATGGGCTCCAGTCATGGGAAATTATTTTTAACAAATTAAATTAAAAAGATACATCATACCTCCTAAAGTGGATAGTGTAGACAAAACCCAAAATGTAACTCCAGTATAGGAATTTAGGTTTGGAAGATTAGGTTATCTATGAGCGTCCATAGATTTTTATTTAGGATGAAACTGGGAATTGTTGTTTATGAGATCCAGTTGAGTCACTCAGATACCTGGGTATTGAAGCTCTCGTGAAGTTTTTAAAAACGGGCTTTTAACCATTAGATCAAAGCCCCATAGGGTCAGTTCCTGTATTCTCTACAGACTTTTATCACAGTGAAACAAGTATAATGATTATACATTTGTATGCGGACCTTAAACTAATTTTCTCAGTTCATTTAGATCAGAGAAGTTTTAAAGCTATATACAAACCTTACCCAGGCAAAAAGAATCAGTCATATATAGTTAGCTTCTTGTTTGCTGTTAGATCTAAATCAAGGAATATATAGATACAGACTGGATGCAATGCTTCTACTGACTAATCTTGGTGGTGGTTTATGCTTGAAAGTGTTCATCCTAATTTCATGTTCACTCACTGTCACCTCCTGGCTTTTCCCAATTCCATGGCTATGCAACCAACAACTCACTGTATATTGTTGAGTTTTCAGTGGATGAATAAAGTAAGTAGAAGAAACAAGTTATTTCATCTTTGTGGTTAAAGTAGATACCCTGACTTGAGGAAGGACTTATTTTAAACATCTCTCATTCCATATGTTGTGATTATATCATTTAAATGCTCTAAGAAGTTAGGTGCCTTCACTGAGCTATCCATATCATAGATTTGTTACAGAGAGACGTGGGAGGAATGTGTGTTCTGGAATGTTAGAAATATGAACATAATGCCAAGTGCATTTTGGTCTTTTTCATAGTGGTAAGATGGAAATGAGGCCCATCTTTCTGCCATCCTAAACTCTAAGATGCAGATTAAGATTATACCAACATGCTGCTAATTCTGAACTTTCCAGGGATTGCAGTAGTAAGTACTGGCTGATTTTCTGTGATAGCAGACATGCCTGCTTTACAGGTCTTCAGACTTCTGACTGCCGTTCCTGTTCCACTTACAGGTTATTTATTTACTCAACCCTTTTGTTCCCCTCTTCAGGGCTTGTGAAATGGAGTGACAGAACTATGCTTCTGTCTGGGTTGTTTGTAAAGGAACACTTAGTGGGACACCAACCAGGGCATTGTTTATAAAGGAACACTCAGTAGGACACCAACCAGGGCTTTGGTTATAAAGGAACACTTAGTGGGACACCAGCCAGGGCTTTGTTTATAAAGGAACACTTTAGTGGGACACCAGCCAGGGCTTGTCTCTGCCCGCTGTATAGTGAACTTGTGTGAAAGTTAATGGGGCATTAAAAAGAAGTTATGCTATCCCATAATGATGACATTCTTCCTGTCCTGAAAGCCCAGTTCCATGCTGTGTCTTCCTCTGCACCCCTATGGTTAGGACAAAGACGTCATCAGCTCTTCACCATCATGGTCAAAAGATTAGCATTCCAGGCATCTGAGGTTTGCAGGAGGCCTAAAGTAAGCCACAGGCACTTTTAATTCCTTTAAATATTTATTTCTTTGTTCTTGAAGAGTCTAACTAGGTCTTCATTTTTTTCAGCATTTTGTTAGAAGTAAAGTTTTTGCCTGTATTTTCTGAGCAAAAGAGATGAACTGAGGCCAGAGGTATTGGTCATTTCCTCCTATGAATATGTCCAGATATAATTTTCCAGAGATCCTCAGATGCACACTTGTTTCAGAGCAGCCATGGTGATCTACTAGAACGAGTTCTAAAGGCAGTGTTCTCATAAGGAGCTAAGGTTCTCTTTCATCTGAGCTCATTTGTGCAGAAGAGCACACCCTCAGTTCTCCTTCAGTTTCACAGCCTTGGGATTGTGGAAAAGCTCTGGTTCAAGGTCATTGGTTTTGTTCCTGTCAGGGTGACTTTAAAATTAATTTCATAATAAAAACTAATTATATTACACAACAGAATGTGAGTCTCATGTAAGCAGCTGAGCTTTACCAGTAAAACCATTGGAAGATGGCATACCTAAGTTGTCTAAAGAGGTAGGGGGAAGTATAGGCTTCGCAAACAAGAGAAGTTGAGTTTGAGCCCCAGAACCCGTGTAAACATGTCAGGTATGGTAGTATCCTCTTGTAATCCCAGTGCTGGGGAGGTAGAAATGGGCTCCCTGGGGCTCACTGGCTTAGCTAGCCAAGGCTAATGGGAAAACTCTAGAGCAGCGAGAGACACTGGCTCTAAGGAGGTGTGTAGTGTCCCTGAGGATGACACTAAGCTAGTCTTCTGTCTCCACATGCCTGTGCATGCATGCTCGTGCACATTAATAAATGACAGAGTGGAATAGCCTGTGCTAGTAGTCCCTTAAGGAAACATGTAAAAGTTATCTTCTCACCAGTCTTTAATGCTTGGTTTTATAAATCTAAAATTTTTTATCCTAAATCTTAGAAAACAAATGATAACTTAGTTTTTACCCAACTGCTTATCTTAAAACATTAATTTTGATTCTTATTAAATGAAGCAGCTAGGAAGTATGCCATTTTGTAATATTCTAATTAATTGTTTTGATTTCTCATGTAGTCTTTTTAACCCAACTACTAAGTTAACCTTTTGTAGCCCTTGGCTTATATTAACATTTTAGCTTTTTGATTTAGTTATATTAGTCTCTTAATTATTATTCCACATTCTGAGCAACATTGAATTTTTTATAGTAATTCAGGATATATTGTAAGAAATCACTCAATTTACATTTAAAACTAAAACCAAGCAAAACACATCATGGTGGCAAAGAAAAACTTTAATCCCAATGCTCGGAAGGCAGAAGCAGTCCAATCTCAGTGAGTTTAAGGTCAGCCTGGTCTACATAGTGAGACCATGTCTAGATGAAAAAAGTAAAGCAAAAACAGTTGGAAGTATTAGTTTTTGTGTATTGTATTGTAAATTCGCTACAGTTGGATGGCTATTTAGTGGAAGAAAGTCAATCCAAGGACCTTTGAAATGAGTGGGGAATTTAATCTACATCACAAATCTCTATGCTCATACATTACAGAATGACGGCTTGCCCTGTGATCATAATAGGGATTGGTCTGCTTCTTCACTGATCATTTAGGCTTTGTTCTTTGGGTCATGGGCTCTTTGACTTGCCTGCCTCCTCATGCTTTAAAAGACTTAATAATTCTTGTCCAGTCTACCTCAGCATACATAATCAAAATGGAAAAATACATTACACCAACAAGTCTCCTCTTAGTTACCACTCAAGGCTAGAAACAAAATTTGTGTCACAAAATCTCATACAAAATAACTTAAGGAGGTTTCAAATACAGACATTTAAGAAGGAAAACAAGTGTACCTATCATTTTTAGCAAGTATTATTATCTATGAAAACGGGGAAATTCTGAAAAGTTATTTGGAATTAGGAGTTGAAAATCTAAAAACATTTTGTAGCATGGACAAGATTTATTAATGTCTACCTCAATTTAAAACAAAAAAAACCTGTCATTTAAAATCTGATGAAGACAACTCTACCCAGTCAAGAAGTCAGTACACACTTACATGAATTTGTCATATGTGACATTGTTTTCATTGTGTTTTCTGTTTATAATTGTATTGTAACTACTTTAAATTATATTTTAAATTATATTTAAAATTTGGAGACTTTAAACAGTTTGTTTTAGAACTATTGATATCAATTTGAAGTAGTTTATACAATACTATAAATTTTGTTTTTTATGTTCAAATTAGTTTTAGTTGCCTAACTTGGTTTTACAGATACATTTGTTCTGTTGAGAGTTAGCTAACATTGGAATCAAACTTAAGAACGAGCCTCTGGCTCCAGTCTCTGAAGAGGCCGGTTAGTCTCTGTGTCCGGTGCTTGTGCACGTCTCCACAGATGGTGAGGAAGTTGAAAGCTGTGCTTTAGAAGATCCACTGTGACCAGTGAGCTTTTGCAGTGGCTGTGAACCATGACTTGTATCTGGAATCCCTGTGCTTGTTTTTGGAGACAAGACAGTGCTTTAGATGTTAGGTTCCTGTGCCTTCATACAAAACAACTCTGATAGAGCAAACCCAGATCCACCTCTCCTGTACTGTGCCAAGACAATGACTCCTTGATGTTTCTATTTCATAAGATTTTGAAGAACTGTTATTATTGATGAGTATAACTTTATTATCTTAAATATTCACTTGATTTAAATTTTATTTAAAAATGCATATAGTTAGTGCTGCTTTCAAACTCTAGCTTATTGTGTAGTCTATGTAACCCTAACCCTACTCAACTAAAATTAATCTATTTTAAATATTTAGGTGTCAGACAAAGAAAAGATTGACCAACTTCAAGAGGAACTTCTGCATACTCAGGTAACTGTAGTCATAAGAGTGCCCAGTGCTCCCCTCCGTGTGAGCTGCTGGGGGGGGGGGAGCACTCAGACGCTGAGCAGCATCCTCCGCCCCAGGGACTGCTTTGGGATATGGACAGCGGGTTCTCTTTCCAGCAAAGCAAAAGCAGGAATACTCAATGACAGACCTTTCCCACTAAAAGTAATTTTTGTATCTATGAAGGCTGATTAAGAAACAGGGTAAGAAGAAACCAAATGAATACCAGGTTAATTCATTATGTAGAGATTCCTGTTTTGAGTGATTCTTGTCCTGATTTTAAAGATAAATTATTGTGGAAAGGGGAATGGGTAAAAGTATTTGTCCTTATATATCCTAATGCTTATATTTTCACTTTGCTAGGCAAAATATAAAGAAATTTGAGTTGAGTTTCATGTATCTCTACTGAGTCCCCTAAAGCTTTTCTTTGTTTCCTTGAAACCTGAAATCAATATGATTTTTTTTACTAGAGATAACTCTGATAGTATAAGCCTATCTCTTAGAGTTAACAGTAGAAATGGTTGTTAAAAAATCAGTTCTGTACGATGTAGTGAGTACCCAAATGCCATATAAGATTTGTCAGCAGCAGTTACTCTGTATTCATAACATCTAATAATTAAGATTCATTCTGTAAGCCAGAAGACATAATTACCATCTGGGGCCTTTTTAGGGAAAACATAAAAGAAGGGGCAGTCTAAATGAAATCAAGCAGCTATTATATTTCGGATACATAGTTTTCCTTGACCTGTTCCTGGAGTTTCATGTGCAGTTTTCACTAAGAGCACCTGTGCTTTGACTGGCACCTGTCTTTCTCCAGACGTCTCTGCCATGACTTACCATTCGTGTCTCCACTGCTCCCTTGTAGTATACTCAATATGCTATTCTTAATTAGAAAAGAAATCAGTGTTCTCTGAGGGGGATAACATAATAAAGCCATAACATTAATATTCGCTGGGAGTGTTTTAGAAATACAGATTCTTAGTTCATCCTAAACCCACTGACTTAGACTCTCTGGCAGTGGAACTCAGTAACCCTTGGGGTATTTTGTAGTTCTTTTTCATTTATATGGTTTTCATTTGGTAGCTGACCTGGAACACAAGTCCTCCCACCTTAGACTCCTAAATGCCTGCTCCCATAAAACCCAGCTACAGTCTTTGTTTTTAATGTGCTTAAGGTAATTATTATGATACGTCCTAAATTTGAGAATTCTTTGTTCTACGTAAGCATGCCCAACCTTTTGACTTTGTAACAAACACAGTTGTCTACAAGGTTCACACTGAAGAACCACACAAACAAGTTACAAAACGAAATCACACTCCAAAGAATTTATAATGTTTGAAGTAGATTTGCAGTTTTGTGTGCATCTCTATTCGCTGCTGTCCACGGGTTGGACACGCTTGTCAGCCCATTTATGCTTCCAGAGGATGCCTGGAGGTTGACACTTGTATCTAAGAAAGGAAACATAGATTCCCCAATTGATTTCATAGTTACAAAGAAATGTGCCGGCACTGTACCCTGCAGTGGGGCAGTTCCAGCTCTGAGGCAGTTAGAGTTGATGCGCTGTGTGAGGAGCATGGAGTATACTGGGCTGTGCAGTTATCCCAGCAGCGGTTCTCAGGTAAAAGAGATACACCGGCTGCTTGTGCCAGTTTTCATTTTCATTTTAAAGGGGTAGCAGACGGGAATTAGTTTTAATAATATATGTTACTTAATGCACTGTGCCCCAAATTAGTATCATTTCAACATGTGGTTCATGTAGCAGATAGCTTGATAACTATGGGTGGCTAGTGACTTTAAAAAGCAAAGAAATAGTAGAATTTTACTATATCCTTATAGGCTATAAATGGATGCTTTATTAAATGTTTATCATATAACCAGTTCTTCTTGTGTCATCCTATATAGTTTAACTACAGATGTTTTTTCTAATTAAGTCTAACATATACATTCTATAAGAATAGGACCTTGATTTCCTGTTATTGACCATTTTCTCGGGAGTTTAAAACCTAAAAAAGTCTAAGAAATGTTTTCCATAATGTGATAAAAGTTGTGTATCTAAGCATTCTGCTGATTATGGGGAAGTGTTAGTCTGAATTTTCTGTGCAAACTAAGATGACCAATTTGAACAGCTCACCTTGAAAAAAAAAAAGTGCATTGCCAGTTGTCTGCTTTGAAATAATAACCCTAAATAAGTTGATTTTCTTAAGTATTTGATTTTATGTCGGTATTTTAAATACAAACTTCTCCAGACATGAACGTTTGACCGAACCTGGTGTTTAAGCCTCTCCCTCAGACAGACCTGTTTAAATGTTCTTTCCTCCAGGACCTTAGTTAGGACAAGCTATCAGGTCTGTAAAACCTCTACTCCAGTGGGTTTTCTGAGAGGATCATCACATAGTACATGCATAGGTGTTACACACTCATGTTGTATGTCATACTGTAATCTTTCTTAAAGAAATGTCCAAATGAGAATAATTTGAATTTCAGCAAATAGCCTTATATTGGAGACTTTATTTTGGGATTTTAGGAAATATTGTTTCTTGGGGTATAGTTCAGACTTTATTAAGTTTTTAAATTTTGATATTTTTAAATTCTTTCTTTAACATAAGCAAATAAATTTTTAAGTTAAATGCTAAATTATAATGGAAAATTATGGATTTCACTGCTTGCTTTAAATAATCATAATTTTATTTTCTTCACATTGTCATGGAACATTTTTAAGTGTAATAATTTAAGTGTAACCAGTTGAGTCATATAACTTTAGAATTTTAGAAGGTTTTAATTAGACTTAATATTTATTTGTTATCCCATCTTTTTCTAACACAGTCATGTGTATTGTCTTGTTGCAGTTAAAGTACCAGAGGATCTTGGAGCGTTTAGAAAAGGAGAACAAGGAGCTGAGAAAATTGGTACTGCAGAAGGATGACAAAGGCATCCATCATAGGAAACTGAAGGTACTTTATCTTAATTTGGTAGTTCTCAGAACTTTGACATTTGACATCATGTATTAAATAATAAATTTTTAGTTTATCTTATTTTAAAAATATTGTTTGGGTGATTTGCCTATATGCTTTTGTACCTCTTGCATGCCCGGTGCCTATGGAGGCCAGAAGAGGGGAGATTCCTTGAAATTGCAGGTACAGGTGGTTGTATAAGCTGACTTGTGGGTGCTGGAAATTGAACCTGAGTTCTCTGGAAGAGCAACCAGTGTTCTTAACCAATGGGACATCTCCCTATCTTCTAAGTGATAAAAATTTTAAATAAGGAGGTGTTTTATTGCCTTTTCATCCTAGCCAGTGTAAATATTTCATAAATTATAGTTTCTAAATTCATCATATAGCATGCCCATAAAATTTTCATATTTTAAGAAGACTTTCTTATGAGTCAATCTGTTTTCATAAAATACCTAGTTTATCTTCAGGCTTAATTTTCCATATCTATAAAATTGGGATTCTTTTAAAGGCTTTTTAAAATTATTGTGTGTGTTTACAAATACACGTCTGTGCCAGTACCAGAGGGGGGGTGGGTTGAGTGCAGAGCAGGGAGCAAATCTGTAAGGTGGTTCTTCCCCTTCCCTGGACTCCAGGAACTGAGTTCAGGTCCCCAGGTTTGCATGGGATTTGCCTTTACTTGCTGAGCATCGTGGCTGCCCTTTGGGATTATTAGTTTGTTGGATTCTTAAGTAGTACTCACCACTGTTGCCTCACTAGTATTTCCACTTCAGCTTGTCTTCAGTTTGGAAATTTAACATTTATTTTCCAAGGTAATTTTTTTTTATTTTTTTATTTTTTTAATTTATTT
>NC_022010.1:38865682-38885282 GCF_000317375.1 Microtus ochrogaster
TTTAGCTTCTCTAGGATCACTAATTATAGGCTCAATGTCCTTTGTTTATGGCTAGAAACCAAATATGAGTGAGTACATCCCATGCTCCTCTTTTTGGGTCTGGCTTACCTCACTCAGGATAGTGTTTTCTATTTCCATTCCAAGGTAATTTTCTACTACAAAAACTAGAATAAATTTTTAAAAATAAGTGTATTTTGGTATTATTGTCACCAGCATATTGTTAATTACCACTATCAATGAACAGAGTCATACTATCACCACAGACTCAGCCAGATGTATTAAGTTGACATGATTCTTTTAACTTAAAGGTTTAATGCTATAATCAGTGTCTGAGAAAAAGTGAACATGAGTTGCTGCTGCGTAGAGAATCATGGCGAATGTTCTAGAATCAAGATCCAAAGATGTCATTCTCGTTTAATAAAATGGTTTAGTACCTTTGGCTCTAAATCGTCACCACCCAGTGCACGAACGTCTGTCTTTTTTTTTTTTTTGGATGTTTCGAATATTAAGATAGATAGTGTTCCTCTGTGTAGCTTTGGAGCCAGTCTTGTAGACCAGGCTGGCCTTGAACTCACAGAGATCCGCCTACCTCTGCCTCCCAAGTGCTGGGTTTAAAGGCCCACCACTGCCCAGCAAGCCTGACTGTCTTTACAAGTGCTGCTTGATCACTGAAAAGTCCTGCTCAAGTGTTAGGAAATACAGAGAGCTCCCTTACAAATGGCGTTTTTCCTCATAAGATACAATGGTAATGAAAAGTGTGCATTTTTAGGCAGATGTGAGAGCAGCTGTCTACATTTAGGTGTTTCTGTAATTAAGAGTCAAAAATATCCCTAAACTCTCATAATGCTCCGACCTTAGTAAATGCTTGGTGATTACCCTTTTTGTCCCTAAGGTATTTTACTCAACACTGTGGCATCCAGAATGCCATGCTCCATCCTGGTCTCCAGAGAAAATCAATCCAGGACCTTTGTCCTTTACTCACATTGCGGCCCTTGCCATTCTCAGGGTGCTTAAATCCTCGGCTGCTTTACTGGCTTTGCTGACCCTCAGCCCTGCCTCTGCTTTGTCCTCTGGCTCTCACATGTTCTTGCTTCCTGCCCTCTCTCTCCACTCTGTTGTTGTTTTGTTTTTTCAAGATTGGGTTTCTCTGTAGCTTTGGAACCTGTCCTGGAACTACCCCCTTGTAGACCAGGCTGGCCTCGAACTCACAAAGATCTTCCTGCCTCTGCCTCCCGAGTGCTGGGATTAAAGGCGTGCACCACCACCGCCCAGCTTCTCTCTCCACTCTGTCATGTGCTTTCCCCCTCTCCTGTCATTCTCATACACCCTAGACTGACAAAGGGTAGTTTCTCTGTCAGTTGGTCACCTGACCCCTTATTTGACATTTATGGTATTAGTAGTTTAGCTTGTTAATGTTAATGAGCTTTCCTTTTACTATCTAATTAGATTATGAAATCCTAAATTAATGAACTTTTTATTAAGTCTGTATATTTCTAAATAAAATGAAGAAGTGGAATTTTTATTCTTATACTGGTTTTACTATGAAAATTTATTTATGTAATTAGAAAAAGCAGTACAAATTTGAATTTATCCACATGTTTTCTCTTGATGCATATGTAGTGTATTTATTGTTTGATTCTTTCACTGGGTTTTATTAATCTTAATTTCTTTGCAGAAATCTTTGATTGACATGTATTCTGAAGTTCTTGATGTTCTCTCCGATTATGATGCCAGTTATAATACACAAGATCATCTGCCACGGGTAAGGGGAAAATAAACAGGGACCTGCTGTCACCAGGGAAGTGTTCTCCCCATGTCTTCCTAACTCCTGCGTTCCCGAGATGTCTTAAACACTAAGCATGACTTGGCTCCTTATTTGAGGGACTATAAAAGTAAATATGTGTTTTGAAAGAAGGCTGTCAGATATTTACCCTTATACATTCTTTATAATGTTAAAATACCTAGGCAAAGAATTAAACATGTGGATGAAATTTAGTCTGATAGGATCCAAAGTGTGTTGGTAAAATGTAAACTGGCTATGGAAAATATCTGTGGAAAGTTAATGATCTATTTTAGAAATAACTCTTAAGTAGCATAGTTTTCAAAAATATAAATTTGACTATAATTAATGGATCCAATCAATGCTTCTGCTATGTGTGTCTTCAGAGTACCTACATGTGTCAACCCTCATTCTTTTTACAAAAAAAAAAATCACTTCTTTTGGCTAAAATTATCTAAGAAATTGTTTTAGGTGATGGTATCAGAAAAATACTAATAACTGCCATTTGTCTTGTGATTAGGTTGTTGTGGTTGGAGATCAGAGTGCTGGAAAAACAAGTGTGCTGGAAATGATTGCTCAAGCACGGATATTCCCACGAGGGTCCGGGGAGATGATGACACGGTCTCCCGTGAAGGTAGGAGAGGAGGCGCCACTCGGTGTTAAAGTGAAGACGTAGCTTCCTCATTTCACTTAAGTAAGAGGGCTTCTTAGCATTTGGAATCATTCCCACTGTAGGAATTAGTGCAGGTGTAGCCAGGGGCACACATGTGCAGAGCTGCGAGAGTAATGAAGGGAGAGGGTGGGAAAGGACATCCAAGGCGCAGTGGCTGTCTAGGTGATGCTGTGAGTAGTCCTCTTGAAGGTATTTGGAATAGGACCAGAGGCGAGAAAGAGAATGTGAATATTGGAAGTGGAATCAATGAATGTAGATAATTTCCTATAGTATTTATATGCTGATTATTATGATCTGTTAAGCTAGAAAATATGATAACAGGAAACATTGCAAGAACATAGTCAGTGAAGTAAAGGGGGCTTGTATCAGTGTGTGTGTGTGTGCGCGTGTGCGTGCTTATTGCCCATATACAAAACTACTAGCAACTCCCCAGTGGGAGACAGGAAGAATGTAAATACTGTAGACTTTTATTAAGCAAATATTTGTAGCATGAATAATAAAAACCCAGAGGTAGATATTGGGGTTCTATCTAAAGATGAGAAAAGCAAAGCAGCCAGGCACTGGCCCTTACCTCTACCTCAGACTGAAAATGGGCGATCCTGCCTCCAGGAATCCTCAGAATGAGACTGAGCATGAAACCTGTCTCCTCCCATCTTATATTCCTTTCTAGTGCTGTTATTAAAGGAGTGTACTACCACTGCCTGGCCTCTATGGTTAACTAGTGTGGCTGCTGGCTTAAACGTGTATGCCACCACTGCCTGGCATGTATGGCTGACTAGTCTGGATGCTTTGCAATGATCTTCAATCAAGTTTTATTTATTAAAGCACAGATAATATACCACTATAAATATTTATTCAGCTCTTAATATATGCCAGCATTGATGTACCAGGCATGTGCAACCTTTTGACATTGTGGTATTATGTACAAAACACTTGAGACCTGTGTTACTTAATAAGTAAATAAATAAGTATCTCAGTGTTTAGTTATGTTTATGGTTTGATGTTGGGCCACATTCATAGTTATTCTAGGGTACATGTAGCCCATGGACCACAGTTCGGATAGACCTGGCTTTAGACAGGTGTATAGTAAATTAAAGATGATTCTTGCCATAAGCATAATAAATATCTAAATATTACAATGTTTAGAACGTTAGAAATGGAGCCAGCAGGGGTGACAGGATACTTGTAGATGGTATAGCTAAGGTGGCATTTGGACCAAGATTTACAGAAAGTTAGGGAAGTAGTCATGTTGCAATCTGGTACAGTTAAGTTCCAAACAGAGACTAGCTGGTGCACAGCTCCTGCTGTGGTTGGGGGATAATCCTGTTTGAGGAATAGGAAGGAGAGCAGTGTGATAGATCACAGTGAAGAATCCTCAGTCCAGTCGGAGAGATGATGAATGGCAGGGAGAACAGATCATTAGGGCCTGCCAGACCAGTTTAGAGAGTGTGGTTTTTATCTAAAATAAAATGAGAAGCCAGTGAAGTCCTGAGCAGAGTTCTATTACCTTTTGAAAGGCTCTGCTGCTATGTTGAAAAGAGATGTTGGTAAGTGGGTCACACCACAGAGGGCAGATGAAGGGCAGTTGGATTAGATGATACTTGGATACAGGAAGTATTAATGAGGGTGAAAAGAATTGATGGGCTCATGAAACAGTTTTTAGAGTAGAACCAACAATACTTCTTGACAGATTGATAAGAGACCAATTGTCGAAGACTCGGGTTTTGACCTGAACAGATTAGAGGATGTTAGAGTTTGCATAGAAACATGTAGATAGGTCCAGTTTGGGAAAGATGTTCCAGGTTTGGATATTTTTTGCTAAAGGCAGATAATAAATAGGTATCGGGATGTACAAATTTGGGGAATGGTCTGGACTGGAGACACAAATTTAAGAACTAAAGTAAAATATCTACTGGATAAGATCTCAAAGGAGTGGACATAAAGACACAGGACCTGCTAGATTACAGTTTGGAACATGAGAGGATCAGCCAGTGCTGTGGAAGTAGAACCAGAACCATGGCAGGAAAGAAGTATCAAAGAGGAAGGGACCTAAGGAGCAAGGGAAGGCTGAGCACCAGTCACTCAGTTTACCATGGGGCCAACTCAAGTGCTGGGTGCTATGAAGGCCTTTTGTTTGCTGCTACCTCATAGTGAAATAAATCACCAGGTTATCAACTGTTAAGAGAAAGGGTGAAGGTCTTTTCCCATTCTGTAGGCTGCTGTTTTATCTTGTTGACCATGTCCTTTGCTTTACAGAAGCTTTTCAGTTTCAAAGGGTCCCATTTATTAATTGTTTCTCTCAATGTCTGTGCTGCTGGGGTTATGTTTAAGAAGTGGTCTCCTGTACCAGTGCGTTCAAGTGTACTTCCCACTTTCTCTTCTGTGAGGTTCAGTATGGCTGGCTTTATGTTGAGGTCTTTGATCGATTTGAACTTGAGTTTTGTGCATGGTGATAGATATTGATCTATTTTCATACTTCTGCATGTTGATATCCAGTTTTGCCGGCATCATTTGTTAAATATGCTTTCTTTTTTCCATTTTATATTTTTAGCTTCTTTGTGAAAAATCAGGTGTTCCTACGTGTGTGGATTAATAGCTGTGTCTTCTATTCGGTTCCATTGGTACTCCTGTGTGTTCTTATGCCAATACCAAGCTGTTTCAGTACTGTAGCTCTGTAGTAGAGTTTGAAGTCAGGGATTGTGATGCCTCCAGAAGTTCTTTTATTGTACAAGATTGTTTTGGCTATCCTGGGTTTTTTTTTTACTTTTCCATATGAAGTTGAATACCGTTCTTTCGAGGTCTGTGACGAATTTTGCTGAGATTTGGATGGGCATTGCATTGAATCTGTAGATTTTGGTAATATTGCCATTTTTACTATGTTAATTCTACCTACCAAAGAGCATGGGGGATCTTTCCACTTTCTGGTGTCTTTTTCAATTTCTTTCTTCAAAGATTTAAAGTTCTTGTCATACAGGTCTTCCACGTGTTGGTTAGGGTTACTCTGAGATATTTTATACTATTTGTGAAGGGTGATGTTTCTCTGATTTCCTTCTCAGCCCATTTATCATCTGTGTATAGGAAGGCTACTGATTATTTTGAGTTAATCTTTTATCCTGCTACAGTACTGAAAGTGTTTATGAGTTGTAGAAGTTCCTTGGTAGAATTTTTGGGGTCCCCTATAAGAACACATTGGCATAGGAGACCACTTTCTAAATATAACCCCAGTAGCACAGACGCTGAGAAAAACAATTAATAAATGGGACCTCCTGAAACTGAAAAGCTTCTGTAAAGAAAAGGACAGCAGCACAGACACTGAGAAAAACAATTAATAAATGGGACCTCCTGAAACTGAAAAGCTTCTGTAAAGCAAAGGACATGGTCAACATGACAAAATGGCAGCCTACAGAATGGGAAAAGATCTTTACCAACCCCACATCGGACAGAAGACTGATCTCCAAAATATACAAAGAATTCAAGAAATTGGTCTTCGAAAGAACAAATAATCTAATTAAAAAATGGGGTACAGACCTAAACAGAGAACTCTCAGCAGAGGAATCTAAAATGGCTGAAAAACTCTTAAGGAAATGCTCAATATCCTTAGCCATCAGAGAAATGCAAATCAAAACAACCCTGAGATTCTATTTGACACCTATAATAATGGCCAAGATCAAAAACACTAATGACAACTTATGCTGGAAAGGATGTGGGGAAAAGGGAACATTCCTGCATTGCTGGTGGGAGTGCAAGCTGGTACAGCCCCTTTGGATTTCAGTATGGTGATTTCTCAGAAAATTAGGAAACAACCTTCCTCAAGACCTAGCAATACCACTTTTAGGTATATATCCAAAGGATGCTCAATCGTACCACAAGGACATGTGCTCAACTATGTGCTCACAGCAGCATTGCTTGTCATAGCCAGAACCTGGAAACAACCTAAACGCCCCTCGACCGAAGAATGGATAAGGAAAATGTGGTACATTCAATGGAGGACTACACAGAAGAAAAAAATGATGAAATCTTGAAAATTGCAGGCAAATTGATGTATGGAGCTAGAAGACATGATATTGAGTGAGGTAACCCAGACCCAGAAAGATAATTATCACATGAACTCACTCATAAGTGTTTTTAAACATAAAGCAAAGAAATCCAGCCTACAAATCACAATCCCAGAGAACCTAGACAACAATGAGGACCCTAAGAGAGACATACATGGATCTAATCTACATGGGAAGTAGAAAAAGACAAGATCTCCTGAGTAAATTGGGAGCATGGGGACCATGGGAGAGGGTTGAAGGGGAGGGGAGAGGTAGGGAGTAGGGAGGGGAGCAAAGAAAAATGTGTAGCTCAATAAAATCAATATTAAAAAAAAAGAGTGAAAAAGGAGGAGATTGAGGCAGAAGAACAAAAGCAATGTCTTTCTAAGAGATTGTGTTAACTCTACTGATAAAGTTGAGTAAAATGAAGATTGATTAGTCAGACTGAAGTCACCAGTAAGGCTATGGGCATAGATTTAAAGTGAAACTGTGGTTGGGAGATTGGTGTTTGTTTTTCTTTCACATTCCTCTGATAGAGGTCAAGATAAAGTAATTCAGAATAGAAAACTGAAATCACCAAGAAGTATGCTCAGAATTGTGATAGAAAGGGAGACAGTGAGGCTGGTATTAAAGTCTCCAAGTGATATCTGAGTGGAACTGCAACCAGGTGGAGTGTCGGGCAGCTGGGGTGATTCACAGTGTTCCTTGGGGTCTGACTGTGAGTTGGACCTTATTTGGTCTTAGTGGTTCCTTCTTCATCGACTGGTGGTATTTGGTGAGCATCTATTATACACCGATGGGAGTCTACTGTACTTAATGCAGGGGAAGCCCAGGGTGGACTTGTGCTTATATCATGCTCAGTAATCATTATAAAGACATTGGGAGTTCATCCTTTCCTTGCTACAAGTACCATAATTATAGAGTGTCATTCCATTTTAACAATAAAGACTCAGAAGCCAGATGCTGGGGTGAAAGCCTACTGGCTCAGAGAGATAGAGAAAGCACCCAGCTGACCTTCCTGCTCTGCTGATATTCCAGAAAAAAGCTTCCTCCTACACCATCTCAAGCAAGACTCCTCCAACTCAATGTCCCTCTCTTCTACTTCCTGTTTGTGTGTGTCTCTCTCTCCATCCTCTTGACTCCCTCTTACCCTCTATTTTTTTCATGTTTACTTCCTGTCATCTGGTTGCTTTTTCCACCTCTTGACCTATGGTTAATTTTATTTAATCCTGTTTACAATAAGCAGAAAGCTCTTGGATTAAAGGTGTGTGTGAGGGCTGAGCCATACCACAACTAGAAACAGGATTTTTCAGTAAATAAGGCAATCTTGGGGTTGACAATGTGATCAAATATTCTTCTCCAGTAGGAGAGCTTCAGAAAAGTAATGGTTTTGGAAGGAGATTGCCTTCAAATAGAAAAGGCCATTAGCCTTCTGTTCACCAGGACTCTTACTTCTTGATATAGGAGTCCTATTTATGTCTCCTCAGAGCAGTGAAATTGGCAAATCTGGACTTAGCATTTCAGCTTCTTTACCCCAGCTTTCTGCTTGGTTTCTAAATATCCCTGTCTTGAAGGGACATTGCCTGAATTCCATTTGTTTGTTTGTTTGTTTTGGTCTGTTTAACAGTGCAGTTGCTATAGAGTTTAAGCGTTTTGCTTAGCCCTTTGTCTGCACCACAAATAAGCAAGTACTCAAGGAAAAGTGACTGCGACACAATCCACCTAAGGCCTCTGGGATGGCATGCTTAAACCAAGACACCATAGTCGCTTTCAGCATTGGTCTTTGTTTTCTTGTGTAACCAGCTTGATTTATTTCAGGGAAACAAATACGTTTTCAAAGTAAGCAGTATAATTATGATACCCTGAAATGTGTAAACTAAAGATTAAGGAATATTGAGTTTAGACACTTGTAAAATGACTTACTGTCACTGCATATTGTTAAATAATCTATCCTGATACTCCCCTAAGAAGCTTGCAGTGAATCCCGCGAGCCAGGGTCAGTCTGTGGTTCCGACCTTCCCCCACACTCTTCCTTTCTGTGTGGAGTGAGTCCTGAAGCAGAGAATGTCAGGCCTATGTGTCCCCATCTCAAATACTGCTGTATAGTTCATGTATTGAGGAGTGGTAACCAAATGAACTATCCTCTCCCTGAATTCATCTCAAGTCAAGCCTTGGCATCTCTTTGAATTCTTCAAGTTTTAGAGGGGCAGTTTCTCTGCTTGGTGGTCTGCAGAGCATTGCCTGGCTGAGGAGGCCAGCAGCACCCTAGGTCATAAAAGACAGAGAACCCACCAGTCTCACTGCCCAGTGTCAGCATGGCATCACACACAGCGCAGAACAGCCGTGCTGACAGCACCTGAGTATAGCATAAAGGTGCCGTGATTGACCCTGTCTGGACTGTGCGGGTGCCGTGAATTAATGTTAGCTGTGAATGCATCTTATGTTTCTGTCCTTTCAGGTGACTCTCAGTGAAGGTCCTCACCATGTGGCCTTGTTTAAAGATAGCTCGCGGGAGTTTGATCTTACCAAGGAGGAAGACGTAAGTAGAATTCAAATCACGTTCATCTCTGTGGCTTTATGACCCCTGTGTGGTCTAAGACAAAGAAATGAAATATTTGCCATTAAGATGGTCTTAGGACTTTGTTCTTCTCCATTAATAGCTTGCGGCATTAAGACATGAAATCGAACTCCGAATGCGGAAAAATGTGAAAGAAGGTTGTACTGTTAGCCCTGAGGTAAGAGAAGCAGTCATTTCAGCCATGATGTGGGATAGGAAGGATTATGTATGGATAGTGATGATTAATATGGATGTGGTGTTTAGTTTATAGCTGGTCCAAGATAGGTAGGTAGGTAGGTAGGAGATAGGTAGGTAGGTAGGTAGGTAGGTAGGTAGGTAGGTAGGTAGATAAGATCAGATAGATAGATAGATAGATAGATAGATAGATAGATAGATAGATAGATAGATAGATAGATAGATAGATAGATAGACAGACTTATTTTAATTTTTTGTTTTGTTTTTCTCTTTATGAGACAGGGTCTCACTATGCATGCCTGGCTGGCCTGGTACTCACTCTGTAGACCAAGTTAGCCTTGAACTCACAGAGATCCACCTGCCTCACAAATGCTGGAATAAAATGCTTGTGGGATCATACTCAACATATTTTTAATGTTCTAAATAAATATATCAATGTATCATTATAGGGGGAGTTTTCTAGAATAATTACTTGGGTGTCAAGAGAAAAGAACTTTTTTGAAGTAAATATCTGAATGAACAAGAATTTTCAGGATATTTATCACCACAAATATTGATTCCTCCCACCCCAAATAGACCATATCTTTAAATGTCAAAGGCCCTGGACTCCAGAGGATGGTGCTTGTGGACTTGCCCGGTGTGATCAATGTAAGTGCATGCAGAATATATGTTCATTTTATTTCTCCTGGGGAAGCCATCTGTAATGACACTTAATCCTTTCTCTTCCAGACTGTGACATCAGGCATGGCTCCTGACACAAAGGAGACGATTTTCAGTATCAGCAAAGCTTACATGCAGAATCCCAACGCCATCATCCTGTGCATTCAAGGTGAGTCCCACAGGTGCTCCTGTCCTCTCCTCTAGAATTCGAGGCATTGATACAGTGCCTGCCATGGAAGCACACATGCAAATGTGTCTCCACTGCCCTTGTCATTTAGTAATAAATAGAGTTTAAGCTGGGAAGGTTTTCATTTTCAACATCATTGGAATTTTTATTGGCCACATCCCTAAAGTAAATGTATTAAGACTAAATTTTCACAATCAACTTTGTAATTATTACATTGTTATTTCTTATTTTTGCAGATGGATCTGTAGATGCTGAGCGCAGCATTGTTACAGACTTGGTCAGTCAAATGGATCCTCATGGAAGAAGAACCATATTTGTTTTGACTAAAGTAGACCTGGCAGAAAAAAATGTAGCCAGTCCAAGCAGGGTGAGGGCTGTGTGTGTGTGTGTGTGTGTGTGTGTGTGTGTGTGTGTCAGTGCTTTAGGCTTCTCATCTAGTGGCAATGAAGACATTTATGATATGATCGCATAGGTTTTTATGAATTACTAGTCAAATAATTGGCAGTGGTTAGAATTCTCTCAGGTACCAGGTGTTATGTGACTGGTGACTGACTTGTTTATGAATGATAAATTCCTATTCTGTAGTCCCCTGTAGAACAATGGTATTAAGCCCTCATCTCCACTGCTATTGCATAGACTGTCTCTCTTTCCCACCTTAACCCTGTAGGACTTTGCCTCTGTGTTAGAGTCCCCAGACATACCAGCCTCAGGTGCAGTGATTCTTTCAAAGGACCCGCAGGGTCACCACCACATAGTCATAGTTGCCTCAAAGACACATTACAGAGCCATGAAGGAGAAGATGCATGGGATGCAGTCAGAGGCATCCTGCTCATGTTTCCCCAAACCTTCCCTCAGAGGCTGCTCAGAGAGGCAGTACCAAAATTCCAAATCTCAGAAGGAAACTGTCAGCACATGCCTCATTACTGCCGGGGAATGCCAGACAGAGGCAAGCAGAGCTTTTGTAGGGTCCTGTTGGACCTGCTGTGGGACGTGTCCTATTTTATTTTGGTTGTGAACCAGCCTTTAGCAGCGAGCCGTCTCTCCAGCCCTCTCTGGCTTGTTTTTAAGAGCAAAGCAGTGTTGTTGTAACACCCTTGGGGCTCATGTGGAGAAGGAGAAGCAAGGTGGGAACAATGTCCATAGCCTCCATTTCTCCCCTAATGCTCACATTCCTTTCTTCTCTGGGGAAGTCACATTGGATTTCCCTGAGGGGCCAGTTGAAGCTTACTTCAGGCCTTCCTATGGCAAAGACTCAGCTGTAGTCTAACTAACTTGTCTCTGCACAGTGTTCATCTGAATAGGCCTCTGGAAGCAAAAATCCTCCATTGTGTATGAATAATAGATGTATGTAGATATGCATTTCCTGTACCCAGACTCCATAATTTTTATCACACACAGAAAAAGGATTTTTTTCCTTAAAAGAGTTGAAAGCCAATCTAAAATATATTGTTTCAAGTAGGGATAAGAAGAGAAATTAGTAAAAGATAATCCAACTTGGTGAGAATCAAGATAATCAGGGCCTACATGATGTATCAGCAGGTAAAGGTGTGGCCAGATCTGAGTTTGATGTCTGAAACCCGCAGAGTCAGAGAGAGCTGACTCCTACAGATCGTCTTCTGACCTATATTTATATGCGTGCCCACACATATATATACAAATAAACAATTTAAATTTTAATTTAACCGAATAATTTAAATTTTTAACTATTCAAAGAAAGTATAAGGAAAAATAACAAAACTATTTATTGAGTGCTTCTCTGTGCTAAATGCCATTATCTCATAAGCTCGGTACCTTTTACTAAAATTAGCTCATTTACTCAAGGCCACACAGCTAGTAAATAGCAGGACAAGAACTCCAACCAAGGTCTGACTCAACCAGCTTCTGATATTGGTATATACATTTAATAAGACATTTTAAATATAGTAAAGTGCATTTTCCTCAAATAGCAATCAAAGCTCTTATATGCTTTTGAACAGATATATATATACATATGCTGATAAGTATATACACGTATAGAGTTTTTTAATATTTTGCTTTCTAAATTGCATGTTGTGCTTTTAAAAATTAAGTGAATCTATCTTTCACATTTATTTTTCCAATTAAAATAGATACAACAGATAATTGAAGGCAAGCTCTTCCCAATGAAAGCTCTGGGTTATTTTGCTGTTGTAACAGGAAAAGGTATGCTAAGATGGATTGTTGCTACTCATTTTTAGCTTTTGTTGTTTTCAGATAATAAAAATTAATTTTCTTGGTGAAAATTTTGTCACCATCTTTCCTAGGAAACAGCTCTGAAAGCATTGAAGCTATAAGAGAATATGAAGAAGAATTTTTTCAGAATTCCAAACTTCTAAAGTAGGTGTCATGCTGCAGTGTTCAGAGACTTTTCAGGGAGGACGCAGCCCGCTGCACTCTTCAGCTGCACTGCTCGTGTCTGGCAGCAGTCGGTCTCCTGTCGTCTGTCTGTCCACGTGCTGGGCTGTGTCATGAGGCTGGCCTGGAGCACTCTGGAGTAGAAATGAAAGCAGCTTATCACGTGGTGCAGCAGATGGCAGGACAAACGGCCTCTGCAGATGTGGACTGAGGGACCACCCTTAAACCTCTACACTGTTTTCCATAGACAGTGATTTTTTTTTAATTAATTTTCCTTTTTTTAATATGTGTGCACATTTCTCTTGTAATAATAGAAAAGGTTGGAATGGGGGGTGGCAGCAGGATATTCCTAAATAGATACCAGAAGAAATTGACAGAAAATAAGACACTGCGCTGTAACTCAAAATAGAATTACACTGAAAGTTTCTACTTAGTTTTTGGAAGTAGACAGGCATGTTTGCCTCCATATTGGTACAGAAGTAAGGGCAGTTCCTGCAGCCATAGCCAAGGATTCTCTTTTTATTGGGAAGGAAGCAAGGAGCTTGTAGAACTGGTCATGTGCATACCCCAGACCGGCCAGTGTTTGGTGAAACAAAAGCCATCCCTCAGCTCACTAACCATGTACTTGAAGAGCTCGGTATTGCATGTGGCCAGTGCTTGCCGTGCTGGGCAGGGTAGCTAGCTCATTGCCTGAGTGCAGGAAGTTTTACTGGGCAGCGTTAGTGTGGGGTAAGGGCTCCTTTGTCATTCTGACACGCTTTCGCTCTGCTCTCCTGTAGGACAAGTATGCTGAAGGCACACCAGGTCACCACAAGAAATCTAAGCCTTGCTGTGTCCGACTGCTTTTGGAAAATGGTTCGAGAGTCAGTTGAACAACAGGCTGATAGCTTCAAAGGTAAGCTGGCTTCTTACAGCAAGTCCGCAAATCCAGGCATGTGACTTACTATGTGACAGTGGAAAACTGGAGAGATGCAAGCCTTCTATTATATAAGAACTGATTGTCCCTTTCAGGGGCAGCATCACAGGGTTTTCAGAAGCAGCAGGTTTGCAGTAGTGTTTACAGCAAGCTTGACGGCCTGTAGAGAATGTGGATACTCCTTACAGGAAGAAGGGAGACGCTGGGAGCCCTGCATTGTACTGTTTCCCCAGGCCCATGCTCGTCTACACCAAGTCTTTGCTTCCAGAGCTTCCTTCAGGGAGAGCAGCTAATCCTCCCCTCCTGCCATTTTGAAAGTTTACTTAATATTTATCCTACTTAGTACTACAGCAATTTTGTGTTATCTTTATTTCCATTTTACAGATGAGGGAAAAGGTGCAGAGTATTTACATAACCAGTGCCACATAGCTTTCAGACCCAGGATCTGAGTCACCACCAGAGTCCTTTTTCTTAGCAGCTATGCTATACTGCTACAGCTGTGGCTTCATGAAATGAACATGGAGAAAGTAGAAGTAGTGCCGGGCGTTGGTGGTGCACGCCTTTAATCCCAGTACTCGGGAGGCAGAGGCAGGCGGATCTCTTTGAGTTCGAGACCAGCCTGGTCTACAGAGCTAGTTCCAGGACAGGCTCCAAAACCACAGAGAAACCCTGTCTCGAAAAACCAAAAAAAAAAAAAGCAGAGAAAGTAGAATAAAGAGAATAGTTTAGACAGCTGTGACAGTAATAGCATTCAGAATATCAGGGCACCAGGTTTACTCAGACACCCAGCTAATACAGAAGGTAGAGAGGAAGCCTTCAACAGTCAGACTGTAGCATCTTCCTTTCTCCACAGCAACACGTTTTAACCTGGAGACGGAGTGGAAGAATAACTACCCTCGCCTGCGAGAGCTCGACAGGGTAATAATATCAGAGTGCCCCACAGGGCTGTATATGCTTTAATTTCCCTTGTCCTTACAGAGTTGTTGGTCTGGTGAGCAGAACTGCTGTGGTCTTAATGATAATTACCTAGGAGTAGTTGTCTTTTCTATAATTTAAACTATTATGTCATTTTAAAGTAATTAGGAATCATAGGATGTAAAACAAAATGATTTCCAAAAAATTACAAATATTCTTTAGTAGTCTTATTGATGTATCTAATCTAATTTTTCTTTTTAGTTATACATTTTCTCTTTACTTTTTGTTATTTACATTGGAGATGTAGAGTTTAATGGGAGCTAAAGGAGACCAGAAGGTCATTTACTAGTCTTCCATCTTCAAACCAAACTTACCACACCCTGTCCATGTCCCCCTTTTGATTATCCCTGAAGATCGGAACAGGACAATCCTAACTTATCTCTGTGTTGCCTAGAATGAACTATTTGAAAAAGCTAAAAATGAGATCCTTGATGAAGTTATCAGCCTGAGCCAGGTTACTCCAAAGCACTGGTGAGTATTAATCCGTGTCTCCGTGTCTTTTACTTTAAAGTAGAAGAAAGCAGTGGTTTCTGTTGCCTGGGTTCATCCCTCAAAATGAAGTAGGCCAAAGAGTAAAGTGCCTCCTTTGAAAACAACTGCAGCTGCAGCCTGTCAGCTGATTGCCTGTGGAATCTGCTCTGATCCTTGGTTTATCTTCACCTTGTTCTTAAGAAGTGCAGGTTTGCTATTTCTGTAGAATCACACATAATTTCTTAAAATTGTCAGAAAGTAACCTATCAGGACTGGTTTTTACTAACTGGAGAATGCATCACAGGGAACACTGATCTGTAAAGGAAGGATGATGTCTGCTTTTTAGATGTCATGCAAGACCAGAAGTAACTGGTGTTTTCTGTGACATGTATGTATTATGCTGTGCACAATAACATTTTTTTTTAATTTTTTGTGTGTGAGTGTTTTACCTGCATGTGTCTGTGTACCACATGCATAACTGTTGCCCACGGAAGCCAGAAGATGCTGAGTCCCCTGGAACTGGAGTTGTAGATGGTTGTGAGCTGTGGTGCTGGGAATAGAACTTGTATCCTCTAATACAGCCGCCAGCACTTTTAATCACTAAGCTATCTCGGCAGACCCACTATTTTTCATATTTTTATTGCTTCCTACTTTTTTTTTTAAGAAGTAAATTTGGGGACTGCAGAGGTGGCTCAGGGGTTAAGAATACTGACTGCTCTTCCAGAGATCCTGAGTTCAGTTCCCAGTGACCACATGGTGGTTCACAAGCCATCTGTGATGATATCTGGGGCCCTCTTCTGGCCTGCGGCATACATGCAGGCACTGTATACATAATAAATAAATAGATTTTTTTTTAAAAAGTAAATCCATCCTTTTGAAAAATTGCCATATGAATCTTAGGCCATGCCTAAATTATCTTTCAATAAGCCTGTGGTATTTAAGAATGTATCACTCTTGGCACAAAACGATCCTTGCACCATTCATGATACATATTTTTAGTGTTTATATTTTCCAGCTTATGTATGTGTCCTTTATACAATCCCCTTAGTTGTGAATTGCTGGAAAGTTTTAGACGATGATATCCCATGTCTCTATGCTTTGTGATAGTTTGTTAAACTGTAAAAATTATATCAGAAACTTTTTGCCTTGAACTCCAGTAAACACATAGTGTATGTGAGGACTGAATTAATGAGCTCATGAAAATACACTTTTGAGTGTCCTCAAAAAGAAAATTTTTGATGATTACTGCAGACCTGTAGCCACAGTGAGCTGGCACTGGAAACCCACTCGACAGCCAGAGCTGGGACAGGCCGCGAGTGGAGAGTATCTGGGACCCTCCTTCTCTGCTAGTAGGAATGTAAACCACTGAGTAATGTAAACCGCGAGTGGAGAGTATCTGGGACCCTCCTTCTCTGCTAGTAGGAATGTAAACCACTGAGGCACTTTAGAAAAGAACGGTATCTTTAAAAACTAAACCCGAAACTGCCATAAATTCACCCACTCCACTCTTAGTTGTGTACCCACGGAAAGGAAAGGCATGCATCCTTCCAAAGATTTGTGGCAATCTGCCCACAGCGATTTTGTTTGTAATAGCCAACAACGAGAAATAATACATGACCATTAACGGGGGATTGTACACAGTCAGTGGTGCTTAGCAACAAAAAGAAGTGAAATAGTAATACATACACCACAGATTTCAAAAGAAGTATGTTGGGTGAATGAAGATAGATAGAAGAGTTCATGATACATGTATGTAAAGTTCTAGGAAATACAAGTAGTTATATTAACAGCAAATAGAGTGGTTATAGATCCAATGAGGGTGTTTATCTTTATCTTGGTTCCTGTGATTCACTGATATACCCATCCCAAATTTGTCAACCTTTCAAATATGTGTAGTTTATTACTCTGATTAGTGATACTTCAATCAAGCTATTTTAAATTGTTTAATGCCATATTTGACATTAATTTTAGGGAGGAAATCCTTCAGCAGTCTCTGTGGGAAAGAGTGTCAACTCATGTGATTGAGAACATCTACCTTCCGGCTGCACAGACCATGAATTCAGGAACATTTAACACCACAGTGGACATCAAGCTTAAACAGTGGACTGACAAGCAGCTTCCTAATAAAGCAGTAGAGGTTAGGATATAATTTAATTAAATGGGTAAGAAGCATTGTGTGGAGGAAATAGGTGCTTTGGATTGAGGGTCTAATTTCCCTCAGCCTCAACTTAGCACTTCATGTACGCTCTGCACCTGCCTCTGTTAGCTAACCTTGATCCTGTTCTCAGTTGCTGCTAACGTAAGTTTACTAATCAGGATGCTGTTTGCCTAAAGGCGTTGTTTCTCCTTTCAACGATAACATTAATAAAACCAGCAAAACTGGCCTGAAGGTGAAGTATTTTGAACGTCTGTGAATTGAGCTTCTGTAAGGAGTATCTTCAAATGGACTAATGTTACCGTTTTTACATTTTCTTCAAAACCTTATAGCACTTGCATTGAGTTATGGTCTTGCTAGTTTTGACTTGGAATTATTTACAAAATTAAAGTACTTCAAAGTATACATTTCTGTCCCGAGATATCTTGGCCCAACCATGTGAAAACTGATAGCTGCCCTACTTGCTCAACCTTCCTGCAGCTTCTTCCAAAAAGCTGCGGTGACAGTATTGCCCACCTGGGTTGCGGTCAGGATTAGGTGAGTTAATAATATGTAACATACTTAGGTAATACCTGGCCCATCCTTAATAGCCACCCAGGGTCTTATCACCATTATCCACCTTTCTCCTGCACTCCAGCTGAGAGTCAGTGTGCCCTAGACTCTGAAAGGTGCTCAGCAACCTGTGGTCAATGCTAGATGTGATTTTATTCTGCATACCTGCCTTGAAAATGGCTTCGCTCTTTCAATCCTGCCCCAGCCTGCCCTCTTCACCACTATCCTCACCTTCCTGGGCCCATGACCAGCAGCTGCAGCTCGTACAGCCTCTGCCTATGTTGCATGCTGCTGAACTCTGGCCATTTCTTGACCCACTTACTGTAGAAATAACTGTGGAGCTGCTGCTTCTCAGTCACTAGTTCTGGTATGTCCTGGGCTGGAACATTTGCATAGCCAAAGCTTTCACCAGTGAAACTAGTCCTTGTGACACCAGTAATTCTGCCTTTCTGTTTTCTGCCCTGGGCTTTATCTTGGGGGAAGAGTGGAGCTGATGAGAAGCTAGTAGGTTCATTCCCATCACATGCAGGCATGGAGGTACACTCTGGTAATCCTAGCTCTAGGGACACTAAATAAAGCAAGGGATTGCCCACAAGTTCACAACAGAACAAAATGAAAACCACCTCACCCCACCATCTACGTGTACATTCAGTTCTTCATCACTTTTGCCCTGCGCTCTTCCTTGCACAGTTGAGATTGGGTAAAAGTTAGCTGAGTAATAATTTGTAGTACTTGAAGCTTTTAATATGAATCTTTGCTTGCAGGCAAAACTGTAAAGATGATTGGCTTAGTGAGTAAGAACTTAAACTTGAACCGGGCAGTGATTGTATACGCCTTTAACCCCAGCACGCAGGATTCTGAAGAAGGATCCCTATGAGTTCGAGGCCAGCCTGGTCTGGAGAGCTAATTTCAGGACAGCCAAGACTTACACAGAGAAACCCTGTCTCAAAAAAAAGGGGGGGGGGACTTACATTTGGTTTGGTGTGGAAGCAGCAGGCAGACCCAGGCATGTAATTGATTGAAATAAGTAAAGTAAATATGTTTGCAGACTTGGGGTGTAGGGCTCACCTAAAGGAGCCAACCCTGCTCAGCTCAGTGAGCGCATCCTGTGGGGGATATGAGTTGATTATCTCCCTGCACTGTAGGTGCAGATTTGTTAATGAAGTCTCAGTTTTTAAAATTGACAGCTTTAAGGGAAAAAAAAAAAACACAGGGCCTCTATGTCACCCTGCTATCCTGGAACTCACTGTGTAACCCATGCTGGCCTTGAACTCACAGAGATCCACTTACCTCTGCCTGCTGAATGATAGGACTAAAGCCCTATGTGCCCAGCTGAGCTGTCTTTTTTTAGGGTGCATGCATTTATCAGTGAACTTGCATTTCCTGATCAGCTGCTGTACCACATCTGTTTGGTTCTGTGCTGTTTTTTCATGTTGCACATTATTTAAGGGTAAGCAATCTAAATACAGCTTTTCCTTTTGTATCCAGGTTGCTTGGGAGACGCTACAAGAGGAATTTTCCCGCTTCATGACGGAACCCAAAGGGAAGGAGCACGATGACATATTTGACAAGCTTAAAGAGGCTGTGAAGGAGGAGAGTATCAAGCGGCACAAGTGGAACGACTTTGCAGAAGACAGCTTGGTAAGCCTTCAGCTGGTTAGGGCCTGGTGTGCCCTCTGTCTAATCGGAATGCCAGCATCGTTTTCACGGGGTGCCTCAAACTGATTCTTTCATGGAGTTATTATACGGCTACAGTGTGAAGAAATAGATGTATGATTTGTAACCTGCCCTTCAACATTCCTCTGGCTCTTCTAAAATAACCCTCTCTTCTTTTTTTCTTGACTTCCATTCCATAAGAAAAGTCAGATTTTGCAGTAAGCAGGTTCCCTTACCTTTCCACGAATTGCCATCATTGGTTGTTTTGGGCCTGTCTATAGGTACCTTGGTGTAAAATCATAGCAGTATGTATTGACTATCTGCTGTGTGCCAGGAACAACTCTTTTTTTTTCTTTTTACATTCCTTCTAGTTTATTCTCCTTTTTTTTAATTTAGTTATTTATTAAAGATTTCTG
>NC_022010.1:38886041-38909209 GCF_000317375.1 Microtus ochrogaster
TGTTTCCAGGTTCTGGCTATTACAAACAATGCTGCTATGAACATAGTAGAGCATATACTTTTGTTGTATGATAAGGCCTCTCTTGGGTATATTCCCAAGAGTGGTATTGCTGGGTCCAGGGGTAGGTTGATCCCGACTTTAAGAACAACTCGTAAGTATTTTTGTTTGGTTTTGTTTTTTGGGTTTTTGTTTGTTTGTTTTGTTTTTTGAGACAAAGTTTCTCTATAGTTTTGGAGCCTGTCCTGGAACTAGCTCTTGTATATCAGGCTGGCCTCAAACTCATGGAGATCTGCCTGCCTCTGCCTCCCAAGTGCTGGAATTAAAGGCATGCACCACCGCCGCCCAGCTCTCTTACGTATTTTGGAAGCATCATTTGGTTGAAATTTTTTTCAGAGTGTGGGACCTTATATGTGCTAGGCAATGCCTCTGTCACCAAGCTATATCCTCAGGTTCTTTTTCTTTAAATAGGATCTTACTAAGTTCTCCAGGCTGACTTGAATCTGTAGCCCAGGTAATCCTTGAACTGTCAGTTTTGCCTACATCTCCTAAATAGCTGGGGTGATGGGCTTGACCCACCAGGCCCAAAGCTTGATTGAATTTTGAAATGTTAGTGGGGTTTCTTTGTTGTGTAAGAACACCTGAGCTCGACAAGAGGGAGGGCTTTACTTGGACTTATGGTTTCCAAGGTTTCCATCTGAGGGTTGCTTGGTTCCATTGCTGTTAGGCCTGTAGAGTGAGGATCTGATAGGCAGGCATGGTGGAGAAAAGCTGCTTGGTTTGTACTAGCCAACCACAGAGGTGAGAGGACAAGGGACAAGAGACAGCCTGCAGAGGGAGTCCCACAGCCGCCTGCTATCCTCAGCCCACTATCCAATGATGCCTTTGATATCTATTCATCAATGGGTTCATTCATGATGAAGTTAGCGCCCCCATGATCCAGTCACCTCTCAGTAGTACCAGCATCAGAAGACCAAGCCTTTGGTGGACACGACAGGTAAGGGCAGCCACAGTCCTGTCATGCTCATTGACAGAGTGGCTACTCTCCGCCTTCCCCACCTTCTCTAGCTCCTGACCTCTCCGCCTGCTGCCCCTTTCTTAACAGTGCATTCTCCTACCACCATAGTCAAGCCTTGTTAGTCACCTCTTCTGCTAGCAGGGCCGGCTCACAAGAGGAACTGTTGAAGGGACTGGGCAATTTTCTAGAAAAGCACAGATCTCCCTGTGCGCTGTTTGTAATCATAATTTTATTTTGAAGAAATATTTGTCTGCATATTCAAAACCATAACCTTATTTCCCTGTGTGGTAGGCTGGTTTTCTAAAAGAAGTGCCAGTTTCATTGTTCACTCAAAAGTTATCAAATTTAGAAAACAGCTTTTAATTATAAAAATAATAGCTAATGTTTATGATTGGCAAAGTGTTTGTGCTCTTGCTCTGCCACTGTATTTCTGTTGACAACAAGAAAGTGGTGAATGATTCTTTCTTCTGTCCTGTTTGAAAATATTTCTTCATAGTTCATATGGGAGTAAATAAATAAATACAGAAGGGAAGTGACCCTCTGAATATTATGGTCTAGCTCTTATGATTTATAGTCAAATGTGCTGTTTGCTTCCCTTGAGCGTCCCCTCGGTCAGCTCTTTAGCTTCAGACACACAAGACTCCACTTTATTTTTCAGATAGGAAACTGGCAGGTTCAGCCAATAAAAGGAGTTCCTGCATTACTGTGGGAATAACTTGCTGTTATGTGCTTATTTGTTATGTTCAATATTTACTAAGTTGCCAGCTAAAATAAAATTACTGACATGTAGGAACATAAATTAGCTTTTTCTGCCCTGTTTCAGAGGGTCATTCAGCACAATGCTCTGGAAGACCGGTCCATATCGGATAAGCAGCAGTGGGATGCAGCCATTTACTTTATGGAGGAGGCCCTGCAAGCCCGTCTCAAGGATAGTAAGTAGGAACTTGAGCTCTTGAGTTGTAAACATTGTAAAATATAATCACCACTGGGCCAGCGAGATAACTTGGTGAGTAAAGCAATTGCTATGAAAGCCTGAGAACCTGGGTTGGGTCCCCGGAGCCCACGGAGGAGACAGAGAGAAGATGTCCACAAGTCATCCTCTGGCCTCCGCTCACGCACTGTGGCACATGCACTTCCAAACTCACAAATGTGCCATATGTACACATACAGAATAAAGTAATTTTCAATATACAGTTAACACTTCAAAGTCTTTGTCCTGAATACAGATAAATATATTTTTTATGTGTGAGTTGCTTTGTAGCTAATAAAGAGAATAATTAGGTTGGAACCGAGATGCTTACATTTATTCCTTACACATAGAAATTCTGTAAACAATTATACTTTTTATATATTTTAAGCACATACATAATTGTCCTACTTTTGCCATACCAATCATATGTTCCTGTATTTTAATTAATTTCATATTAATACAGCATTTAGAAATAATTTAAAAATCATAAACATTGTTAGCTATAATTTATAGCCTTAGTAAGTGGTAAAAATTCCTACTTAAATTTTATCTTTCCTCTAGCTGAAAATGCTATTGAAAACATGATAGGCCCAGACTGGAAAAAGAGGTGGTTGTACTGGAAGAATCGGACCCAAGAACAGGTAGGAACAAAGACATCTCTGTTCTTATGATGGCATTTCCTTCATGGTCTAGTTTGCCGTAAAGTTATGGTTTTCTGTAGCCCAGGCTGGCCTTGAACTCACAGAAGTTCTCCTCAGCCTCTTACTTGCTGAGATTATAGGCATATGCCACCACATCTGCCTTTATTTTGCTCATTTCAGTTCAAGCATTAACACGCAGTCTTGGGACTAAAGATGCCTCAGTAGGTAAAAGTTCTTGCTATGGAGGCATGGGACTTGAGTCCAGATCCTGGTACCCAAAAAAGCCCAGCATGGCTGCCTGAGCACCTGTAACTACAGTGCTCTAGTGGTGAAAACAGGAGGAGCCTCTCTGACCACTGGCTGCCTGCCTAGCTCCAGGTTCACTGGGAAAGCCTGTCTGAGGGAATAAGGTGAAGAGTGGCAGCCAGGGTACCTCTTTAGGTGCCCACAGGTGCCAGCAACCACAAATGTGCACATACATCACACATCCATATACCAGGTCCACACTCAAACATGCACGTGTATATATGTGTGAATGGACACATACACATGCACATGTTTATATGCGTACACCATCTTCTCATGGCTCTAGAAGATTCTTTAAAATTTTAGTTACATAAACCTTTCTAAAATATAATGAATCTGTTTTATTAAAAGATTACAAAAATAAATAAAATGTGGTTCCTTTGTGGTTGACTACTTTGTTCATTTCAGTTCTCTGAGTTTCAGAGGAGAATAGTTAGGCTAGAAAGATGGTTTTGTGGTTAAGAGCACTTGCTGCTCTTATGGAAGACATGGCTTTGGTCAGTTCCCAACACTCACAGGACAGCTTACAGCCAACCTGGAACTCGAGTTCCAGAGGATCTGACGTCCTCTTCTAGCCTTTGTGGGCACCAGACATTCACATGGTGCACGTACATACATGCAGGCAAAACACCCATACCTAAAGTAAAATAAATAAAATCTCTTTAAATAAAGAATAGTTGTAAGCAAAAGACATGAAACAGAATCAAAGGATATGTGGCAGTTGTGCTTAGATTTTTGTGTATATAGTTTATTATCTCTAGTTTTACTGTTGGAAGTTCATTCAAACTATTTTACCTTTTTGTAGTAACTTTGGTTAAAATGCATACAAAGTAAATATGAAAATTCAGATGGGGGCTGAAGAGATGGCCCAGTGGTTAAGAGCATCTGGCTGCTCTTCCAGAGGACCCGGGTTCAATTCCCAGCACCCACATGGCAGCTCACACTTGTCCAGTTCCAGAAGTTCTGACACTTTCACTCCAATGCACATAAAATAAAGCTAGATAAAATTTTTGAAAAAAGAAAGAAAGGAAAATTCAGATGGGAAGTATGATAGAACTCATCCTTTGTAGTAAGGGGCCACTTGTTTATTCCTGGCTGCTCAGCCCCAAAATAACCACACAGAAACTGTATTAATTAAATCACTGTTTGGCCCATAAGCTGTAGTTTCTTATTGGCTAACTCTTACATTGTAATTTAACCCATTTCTGTGTGTATCACCATGTGGCTGTGGCTTACCGGCAAAGTTCCAGGGTGTCTGTTCCCAACAATGGCTACGTGGTGTCTCTCAATTCCACCTCCTCTCTCCCAGCATTCAGTTTAGTTTTCCTTACCTAGCTCTACTCTACCCTATCACAGGCTTAAGACAGTTTCTTAATTAGCCATTGGTATTCACAGCATACAGAGGGGAATCCCATATCAGTCCTTTAGTAAATATTGAATGAGCACTTCAGAACAAAATGGCAAAGTTAAATATAAACAACTTTAAAAATGGGTAAATTGCAGAAAAGTGTATGTCACCCCTATACCAACCCCTTTTCATTCCTTTGAACTTTTTTGTTGTTGTTTTTTGAGACATAATTTTTCTGTATAGCTCTAGCTGTCCTGGAACTCACTGTAGCCCAGGATGGTCTTGAACTCACAAAGATCCCCCTGTCTCTTAAGTGCTGGATTAAAGGTGTGTGCCACCACCGCTTGGCTCCTTTTAACTCTTCTAGCTTCTTTCCTCTGAACGTCAGTCTCATCCTTCAGTTCTTTATTTTTTATTTTTTTTTTATTTTTTTTTAAGATTTTTTTTTATTAAGAAAGAAAAAAAATTTTCCGCCTCCTCTTAGCCTCCCACTCCTCCCACTCTCCCCCCTCCCAACCCCCCCACCTCCTAACCTGCCCCCCCTCCTCTCTCCCTCCCTCTCGAGTCTGAAGAGCAGTCAGGGTTCCCTGCCCTGTGGAAAGTCCGAAGTCCTCCCCCCTCCATCCTGGTTTAGGAAGGTGAACATCCAAACTGGCTAGGCCCCCACAAAGCCAGAACAAGAAGTAGGATCAAAACCCAGTGCCATTGTCCTTGGCTTCTCAGCAGCCCTCATTGTCCGCCATATTCAGAGAGTCCGGGTTTATCCCCTGCTTTTCCAGTCACAATCCAGCTGGCATTGGTGAGCTCCCAATAGATCAGCCCCACTGTCTCCGTGGGTGGTTGCACCCCTCTTGGTCCTGACTTCCTTGCTCATCTTCTCCCTCCTTCTGTTCCTCATTGGGACTTTGGTAGCTCAGTCCAGTGTTCCAGTGTGGGTCCATCGCCAGATGAAGGTTGGGTAGAGACTTGGACCTAGAGGGGCTCCCAGGTGCCTAAGGAGAGGTCCCCAGTTAGTTCCTGGGGCAGCTGAAGATAGGGAACCTGAAATGATCCTATCCTATAGCCTTACTGATGAATATTTTGCATATCTCCTTCAGTTCTTAAATGGAAGAGCATAAATAGAATATAGAATCAAAATAGATAAATGAATGAAATAATAAGAAAAATAGGTGGTATCCAATTTACTTACTGTTGCTTCCTGTGTTCACTGAATCTACTTAATTAGCAAAAGAGATGCTAAAATGTGGGGAAATTCAGAGGTAAAGAGAATAAAATACTCCCGAAGAGCATAACCTTATTTCCTTGTTTCTGTTTGCATTTTAAATAAGTTAATGACATACATGATCAGTATCCCGTTTCTTTTCCAATGCCCTGCCCTCCTTGTTCTATAAGCTCCCTAGATTAAGTGATTTGCCCCTGAGTCAGCAGCGCATGTGTTCTCACTGCCATACAGATGGGCTGAGAAAAGGCCTGTCTAAAAGACCTTGTGGGACTGTCCATCAGAGGTCTCTGACTCAGACACAGGAAGAGACATTGATTAGAAATGGCTGGTATATGGCAGCTAAACCCAGTATAGTCCTGAAAGCCTCCAAAGCAATCAGTGACCATAGTACTAGCCTCAGCAGCTACTGGTAAATAGACTAACCAGAGAGAGACGGCTCCTGCTCACACATTGTTTTTTCTCCAGAATCCATTTAAGAGAAGTATCAAATGCATTTTATGGTCATTGCAATGGATCTATACTCCTAAAAGAGGAATCTGGAAGCCTTCCTAAATGAGCATTCACCCCATTCCAAGCCCAGGGTAGCATATGTAAGATTCAGACTGACAATTTAGATGTAAGAGAAAGGACACCAGAATCACCTGGGAGGTGTTTGTGTATCAGTTTTGCTTTTTCCTTTAAAATATTGACTGACTTGAGTTCTCCTCCCCTAATCCTTCTATCCTTCCACATCAGTTGAAAACTGCTCATGTGTCCTTCTTACCTAGAAGATAGAGTAGGAAATGTACTTCAGGAGAGGCAGAAGGTGTCCCTGGTTAGTTTAGATAGCCGTATAGTTCCTCCTGCCTTCATGAGTGACCAGACTCAGCAAGAGCAGAAACACCAGACTTTCGTTTGCTAAAGATGAGAAACCCAGGGGCTAGGGATATGGCTTAGTGGTTAAGAGTGCTTGCTACTCTTCCAGAGTTCTGTGCCCAGAACCCATGCCCTTCTTCTGGCCTTGATTTTCACAAGTGCCAAGCTTGCACTGTCTAAACAGCCTTCTTTTAACTTGTTACAGAGTGTTCACAATGAAACCAAGAATGAATTGGAGAAGATGCTGAAGTGTAATGAGGAGCACCCAGCTTATCTTGCAAGCGATGAGATTACCACAGTTCGGAAGAATCTGGAATCTCGAGGAGTTGAAGTAGATCCAAGCTTGGTAAGAAATACGGTACAGGAGTTGGGTACTTAGCTCAGTGGTAGATTGCTCGCATAGCAAGCACAAGGCCCTGGGTTCAGCCCTTAGCTCTTGGAGTGGGGGGACTACCATTGAAAGCCAGCTGAGGTGACGGGTGCAGTACTTGGAATGTGGAAACAGGAGTTCAAGGTCATCCTCAGCTACAAAGTAAGGCTGAGATAGCCCAGATTAAGAGGGACTGTTAGGAAAAAGAAAAGGAGTGGGATCTGCTTTCTAAATCAGTGTTGCTTACAGTACAGTATCCCTTCTTCCAAAGAGCTCCATAAGACCTAGGCTGAATTCTGCTTGACTATGTACATATTTACTGGGATAATTATCGTCATTTTGATTATATGAAGAGTAGCATTTTTTATTTTACTTCTCATTTTAAAGGGTAACTAGAGAAATTAATATTTAGAAAATTGGATTTACTTAGATCGTTATAGCAATTCCTACAAAATTGATAAAGGGCATCCAGACCTTGTGTCAGTGCTGTTTTATATTTTTAGAGTACAACTGACTTGTGTAAATATGGCCATTTATATAAGCAGATATTTGTGTGTATTGGGAGAACATAGTTGTATTATTTTTTTTGGTAGCTTTGTTTGTTTGTTTGTTTGTTTTAGACAGTGTCTCACTATATAGCCTTGGCTGACCTGGAACTCACAATGTACGCCAAGTTGGCCACAAAAATCACAAAGATCTGCCTGCCTCTGCCTCCCAAGTACTGTACTACAATTAAATTGGGGCATGCCACATTCCCAGCAACGTTTATAGTGCTTACAGTCAATGTAGCTCAATTAGATATAAGTAGATTTAGGGGAAACATGCATTTTAATTTTTTATTGAAATAGATAAGACCTTTGAATCCTACCTAATTTCCCTCACTCCTGGTAAGAGAACAAGGATAGTCTACACATTTGGCCATCTTTTTTCTTAGTTTCAGAATACTCACTTGCAGCACTTTTTTAAAACAGTTACTGGATCTATGTTTCCTGATACCTAGAAGTTAGAATGAAGGGGGATGAAAATTTTAAAAGTCAGCTTAGGGCCTGGAGAGGTGGCTCCAACAGTTAAAAGCACTTGTTCTCACAGATGACCTAGGTCTGGTTACCAGCACCCATGGTCCACTAACTAAACCCTTAACTCCAGTTTCAGAGTATCCGGCAGCCTCTTCAGACACTGCCCCCATGTGGTGCACCAACAGACATAGAAGCAAAACACCCAGTAAAACCCAATTAGAAAAATAAAGCTAGTGAGAAAAGCAGCCTGAAAACCTTCTAGACACTGTGACTATGCTTAAATGCCACCTGCCTTGTTTCTGTACTAGCTTTAAATTTTACCTCCTGTCAGAACAGGAAAAATGGTGAGAACCTAACTGCTTAAGCTGCTGTGCATGTCATATTATCTATAAACTGAACATGAAACTTTTAGTTAGGTATAGATAGCTTGTCTACATGGTCCTTACTTTCATTAATGAAAGGCTAAAAGGCTGTTAAGTCGCCAATCGCGTGGTGAGTTCAAGGCCATCCTGGTCTACAGAGCAAGTCCCAAGACAGCCAGGGCTACACAGAGAAACTCTGTCTCAACAAGGAAGTGGGGGAGGTGAGCAAATTGAGCATCTGATATCCTGATTCAGAAGAGGAAAGTCGAAGTGCTCCAAAACCTGGAACCTTTACCACTCCAGCTTGATATTGCAAGGAAATTCTTCATGGCACTGAATCCAGGCACACTATTGTAGTACAGAAAATTACTTTTAGACTATGTATGTAAGGTATATATATATAACATAAGTGAATTTTGTATTTAGACCTTTATCCCACCTCTGAAGTGTATATGTAAATATTACAAAATCACCGCACCCAGCAATCCCAACTGCAGAGAGTTCTATCCCATGGTGTTGGTCAGGGTTACTCGAGCTTTGTGTACCTTGATACTTTCAATTTTCTGACACTTAGGTTAATGCAGTAGTGATTTTCTCTTGGAACAGTTTGCCACTCTCTGCAGGCAAGAACATCTAAGGTTTTTTTTTTTTTTTTTTTTTTCGTGACACTGTTTAGTACATTCTGTAAGGCTGTCATACCAGCCAGAGAACATGGGCTGTCTGGGATGTGGATTCTCAGGTCGTTCCACTGTATTACTGGTACTGCTCCCTTTAGTGATTAGTACTCAAGTCCCACTTTTCATCGGTCCAATGGGGTTGGCACTTGTGCTGCCTGCTAGCGTTATTGTTATTAGATATGATGAACATTAAACACGCCAAGAAACCATAGTGCCACAGTGGTGGGATACTGTTGTGTGACAGTGTAACCATAGAAAGGATTGCTTTCTGACTGGTATTGGTGGCCGTAGTCTGAGACCAGCTTCCAGGTCCTAATGGTGTCCATAGACCAGGCTTTCAAACTCTTGCCTTGGTTTCCCCACTGTACCTATGCAGAGATCATCCCTTACCAGCCTACTCTCCAGTGAGTGTGTGACTGATTGGTAGATGTGGGAGTCTGAAAACTAGTAAGTCTGAAAACTGACTGAACAGGGACAGAAGTGCATTTAAAAAGGTGACACAACGAGAGCGTTGCTGTTGCTTCAGTGAACTTCCGAAAGTAAGTTGTGTATGCAACTTCTCAGTGCTCAGCAGCATCTATCATAACACTTCGCTTTTCCTTTTCTCGTTTCAGATTAAGGATACTTGGCATCAAGTTTACAGAAGACATTTCTTAAAAACGGCTCTAAATCATTGTAACCTTTGTCGAAGAGGTTTTTATTACTACCAGAGGCATTTTATAGATTCTGAGGTGAGGTTTCACAAAGCAAAAGAAGTCATTTTTAGCAACAGTTGTTGAAAGATGCTAAAAAGCAAACTTCAGCTTTACTATTAACTTTAAGCCCTTGAACTTCTGGTAGAAAAGAATGTGTAACTTGTCAAGAATAATGTTTTATCTTTTCAAAGATTCACCAATTTAGGAATAACTTGACTTCCATGTGATCATCAGGGGTAAAGGAAAGGGGGGCAGTCGTGTGTACCCCAGAGTGACTTGAAGCATGTTAATGTTTTCTGTAAGGAGAGGATGTGTGTAGAGCATAGACAACCACATGTGTGGTGGGGACCATGTAGCAAAACTTCTTTATTATGCACTTTTATGTGTCATAATTTTCTCACATCACTGGAATCTTGCTTTTTCTAAAAGAACCAAGTTCTTGTAATGGATATAGCTCTCACACCTTTTAAAGGAACCCCTAGGTGGCAGCAGACTGATGCTTTTCAAGCATTTTCTTACAGACAAAAATGCCCCTTGAAAAGCTCTGCTAATCTGTGTTGTTATTAAATTGAAGCTTCTGAGTGCTTTTCTGGTTTATTTCAGCTCAAAGGAAACTTGTATGCATTATTAGATAAGCGCTGGTATGTTTACTAAAGCTTAGGAAATTGGTTCTATGTGTTCAATAAAGGTTTTATTTTTTAATTTGTGTCTGATCTTAATTGTTTACTACTTCAGCTGGAATGCAATGATGTGGTCCTGTTTTGGCGAATACAGCGCATGCTGGCTATCACTGCCAATACGTTAAGGCAGCAGCTTACAAACACTGAAGGTAAGGTAACTCCTAAAAAAAACTGACTGATCAGAAAAACCTCAGAATCGTAATCTGCTTTAAAATATTAATTAAAAAAATTACAATTAGAAAATGATAGGAATAAGAGATGCTATATGTCTACTTTCATTAGATAAAAATTATGGTAAAGAGAGTGGTGTCCTGAACTTGCTTTGTGTGTTTGGAATCTGTGTGTCTGTTACATGTCAGCTTAAGAACATGTGGTCCTCAGAATATGGGTCAGATTTATTGATGAAGGTACTAGAAAATGAGAAATGTGAATTCAAGTGTAGAGCTAACATGGTGACACGTTATTTTCTTTGCACGTGGAAATCTTTCATTCTGTACATTCATAAAAACTGTTCTTCTGGGTTTTGTTTTTAACTTTGAACAGTGAGGCGACTAGAGAAAAATGTTAAAGAGGTCCTAGAAGATTTTGCTGAAGACGGTGAGAAGAAGATTAAATTGCTTACTGGCAAACGGGTTCAGCTGGCTGAAGATCTCAGTAAGTAATTCCTCCCTTCCCAACTTCCTGGATCCCTTCCGTATACCCTGTCTGCGCCCATTTAATCTCAAGCTTAAAGGAAAGTTACAGCTCCTAGGAAGAACTTGTTTTCTTCTGAAGGGCTGAAATACGACATTGACCTAAAATCTTATCACTTCCAAATACTTGAATTTGTGTTTCCTAAGAATAAAGATTTTTCTCTTAGCAACTCCCAAAGTCTGAATGTACCTAGACTCATTCATCTTTTATTCAGTGGTGCTCTACCATTTGACACAATGGTCCAGACTCATTCTTTCTTTCTTCTTTTAAAAGAATGGTATTTAGAAATCAAGTTCTGAGAACTAGATATGCTTGCTGTTAGTGACATATGAGTTCCCAGGCCTTCTCAATAGAAAGTATGTGTGTGTGTGTGTGTGCGCGTGCATACGTGTGTGTGTGTGTGTGTGTGTGTGTGTGCTGTTCATACATCCACTCCTAATTGTGTGTATTAACTAAAGACTGAAATGGATGCTGGTACTTCCAACTTGTATCCAATTCTATCAAGTTTTTTCTTAGGTTTGCTCTTTCCTGTGCTTGTAATTCCTTCTGACAGTGAGAACCCAGCCTCTAGACTCCTTAGCATAGTTACTTATTTTGATCAGTCCTCTTAATGTATAACCAAACTTTTTGCTGCCTTCATTACAAAAATGGTCTTTTCATCCCGCTTGGACTCTTGGCCATCTTATACCAGGTCACCAACCACCACAGTTCCTCATTTTGTGTCGATGTGCTTCTTGCCTTGCAGGCTGGGGCATCCTGTTAGAGGCTACTCTGCCTCATGGAGTTCTGTCACCAGCCCATGCTCTGACCTTGTGTCCAGGAACTCCCCATCTCATCTTTCCAATGTTCTCTCTCTCCCCGTCTCCTGAGTCCTCTCCCTTGAAGCCAGAACAGGCTTCATCTTGCTTGTAGTCCAGACCCCACACAGGTCTGCATCATGGGACCAGGCTGTCAGCACCCCATTACCTCCAGCTGGACTTTTGCACCTGTCATCCCACCCCAACATTATTTGTTTGGAACACGTTTGGTTTTTAAATGCTGGTGAGTTCCTGGCATGGAGACTTGCTTGGATTTTTGCTAGCCCAAGGCGACCACAGAGGCATTGCTAGTAACTGTTGGTAGTCAGCGCCCCATCAGAATCTATCGAGTTATAAGTGTCCCTTTGAGCCGATGAAACTGCTTTTCCTTTCAGAGTGTACTTAGATCCATGTGCTTTTTGGCATGAAAGAAAACACACACTGAATAGGAAGAAGCTTTTCAAGTTTGGGTACAGTCTGTAAACTGAGTTTGTAGTTCTGCAGTCAGTCATGAAAATGTCCAAAAGAAGCAGGCAAGGGGTCCCTGATCTGTGCCCGGCCTCAGCACTGCTCTCCTTTCCTCGTCTGCCCTGCCTCGTCTTGTTTTCTCTTTTTGGCTATCTGAGCTTCCATTGCTTTCTCTTGCTACTCTTGCTTTATTCTTTTTTATTTTATTTTTTAAATATATCTCATTGTACTTATTCCCATTTCTGTCATGTTTGGCTGTTTCATGGCTCTGTCTGTGGCAGTGTAGTTAAGTTTGTGCTCAGCAGAAGCCCTGTGTGCAGGCCTGGCCTGCTGTTTGTCTGTTGTATTGTACAAAGGAGCCCTCAGAGCCCTTCTTTACTGGTAAAATATGAGCATTTGGAAAATCCTGACTCGTGATTCCATACTGTTTGTACTGTTACGGGCAAAGGCTTGCCATTGTCATGGTGTGTACAATTCCTGTGTCCCTCAGGACATAACTATTAGATGGTAAATTACTTCATTGAAATTTTCCAGCTTCTGCATTTTAAAGTGACAGAAAAGTGATGTGCTTTTTCATAACTTAGAATAGAGTAATTCTGTACAGCTCCCGTTACTCGCTGGTTGTAATTTGATTATTTAAACAAAGTATGCTAGTAACTCAGATATGTGCTCTGCCAAGCCAAGTTCCCTGTTCTGGTAGTTTTCCTAAGAAAACAGTCATACAACCCCTTGAAGTGATTTGTGACTTTTGTGCAAACAGAGTTATGGTGTTAATGTTCCAAATAATGTTCTTAAAAGCAGGGGTTTCACCCATGACTCAGCTTCATCAGTTACACTAAGGGAGATGAACCTTGACTGCCCGTAGTTTGAAGAGTTCTGAAAGTGCCTTTTCCTTACTGTGGCTCTTCAATCTAAGGCCTGGGAATATAGTCGTAGGTGTTTCCAGCCAGGCCACCCTTTAGGTTTATTAGTCACAGCTGTATTGTAGGGAACAGGGTATCTAGTATTGCAGATGCATCTAGGATATAGTATGGTGTTACAAGGAATGGGGCCCCTTGTTTGGCCCGGCCGCCTGGCTAGCTTATACCCAAAATAACCACACAGAAACTGTATTAATTAAAACACTGCTTGGCCATTAGCTCTAACTTCTTATTGGCTAACTCTTACATATTAGTTTAACCCATCTCCATTAATCTGTGGCTTCCGCCTCAGTTAAGCTTCCGGCGCGAAGGTCACGGACAAGATGGTGCCCCCAGTTCAGGTCTCTCCTCTCACCAAGCTTGGCCGATACTCAGCCCTGGTCCTCGGGATGACCTACGGTGCCAAGCGCTATAGTTACCTAAAGCCCCGGGCAGAGGAGGAGAGAGAGGAGGGTGGCAGCGGAGGAGAAGAAGAGACTTGATGAGCTGAAACGGATTGAAAGAGAACGGGCAGAAGCTCAAGATGACAGCATACTCAAGTGACGCACCAGTGAGCTTGCCTTTCTTAAGTCGCTGAGAATGAATAAAAGCTTTGTCTTGCGGGGAAAAAAAAAATCTGTTTATCGCCACGTGGCTTATCAGAGATTCTAACCAGCATCCATCTGAGGCAGAGGATCCATGACTTCTCCCTGACTCTGCTCTTCTTCCTCCCAGCATTCAGTTCTATCTTCTCCTAAGTTCTGCCCTATCAACTAGGCCAATTCTTTATTCATTAACCAATGAAAGCAACACACAAACAGAAGGACCTCCTACATCAGTATGGGGCAATCAAGAGATTTAAGTAAGTTCAAAATTGTAAAGAGTGCTGTCACATAAAATTTAGTAAAATGTTGGTAGCATTCATGTCTCACCAGTCATAAATTCACCTGTCTTTCAATTATTCATCACTTTGGATATTCATCAACTGATCGTTCATTGGTAGGTAGTACATTATTCTCTTAGGATTCGTTATCATTTTCCACCAAAGTAAAGCAATGAAACACAGTTAGGAAGAGCAAAGACATGGGAGAAAGCCCACTTCTTGTGTGAGGAGGTTTGTTAGAGAAGTCAAGACTCTTTGGACACACAGTGGTTTCTATAGCTGGAGCATGGGAAGGGCAGGACACAGGGCCAGGGGGTGGGAGGGGGCATACGTGGTGCTAAAAAATAGAATGGTTTATCTTACCCCAAAAAAATGTCAACAGAAAATACCTGTTAAATATTGTATTCAAAGAAAATACCTATGCATTTTTAAAGTGAAAGGTAACTGTCATAGAACCTAAGCAGTTACCATCTGAATGTCTCAAAAAGGAAAAACAAACAAACACCACCACCAAGAAACAAAACAAAACCCACCAAAAAAAACCAAACAAACAAATAATAACTTGGGTTTTAGTGGACTGTAGTTAAGTAAAAGAATTTCACTATGTACTGATGAAACTTATCTGTTGTTACTATTGCCCAGATATTCAGCTTCCAAGGCAGGAAAAACAAGACAACAAATCTCAGACTGCAAGTACTCTTATTTCATATGGTGACAATTACTGACAATCTGATAGGTAATCCAGACATCCACCCTCACAGTTGGTACCGCATTTAGACACTGTAACAATCTGTTGAACTTCTTCACAGTGGGCTGTTCACACACAGTGGGAGGTACTGTGAATAAGAATTGAGGCAGGAAGATGAGCTGTGTATCTCACTCAGTGGTCCATGAGGTACTCAGTCTTTTGACATCTTCACAGAACACATCTGTAAGTCTCATTTTTTGTATTTTCATGTGACACTGATCTTCTATTAGCTAGAAACTTCCTTTTTTTTTCTTCTGTTTCATCAAAAAACCAAGTAAGCCACCCAGCTCACAGAAAGCTGCAACACTATAAACAGCTTATCCCTTCCGAAACATCTACTGTCACCAGGCTTCATCACATCTGAATGTTATTGTAAACGAGTTGGAAGCAAGAATATTCTCTTAAATGATCACAACCAAACAGTGAAGCCTTAGATTGGAAACAAACCAACACTGGTGTAGCACTTCCAAGAAACACCAACCTGACTGTCTGAGTGCCCTGCTGATGCCCTTGGAACAGATTCGGTATTCTAGGTCCTCTAGTTGCTCTCCTTGTGGACTATGTCTTTTGTCTTGCCTTGTCTTTGATGAGTGTGAGCACTGCAGACCCTCTGTGTAGCCCTGGCTGTCCTGGAACTCACTCTGTAGGTTGGACAAACTCAGAGATCCACTGCCTCTGCTTCCCAGTGCTGGGATTAAGGGTTTGCACTATCACTACCAGGCTCCAAGTTATTCTTTTCATTCCTTGTGTCTTCAGAGTCAGCCAAGAATTAAAGGGACATTTGCGGTCATTTAGACAGCTTGCTCTGAGAAAGGATTCTTTCCCCATTTTTGTTGGTTTTTTTTCTAGCACTCTATCAACATATAGTTGTTTATGTGTGTGAACTGATACTTGCTCACTTGTCTTGAGCCAGAAAACTGCTTCCCATAAATTCTTACTGGGGTCTCCACTGCAGCCTTTTAAAGTAGCTGTAGCTATTTTTCTCATTTTACAAATTAAGAAATGGAGACTTAGAAATACGTAGTATCTGATCCCAAATTGTTTTAATTTATTAGAAGGAAAAATTCCCAGCTTTGGAAAGTATACACACGTACATATATTTGTAGATGGAGCTGCAGGCAAGCCTGCTTTTCGTCCCTCCCAGCTCCTGCACCGCTAGCTTAGCCCCAGAAATAACAACACACAAATTGTATTCTTTTAAAACACTGCCTGGCCCATTATATCTTGCCTCTTCTTGGCTAACTCTCACATCTTACTTAACCCATATTTAGTAATCTGTGTAGTACCACGAGGCAGTAGCTTACCAGGAAGGATTCTAGCCTATGTCCATCTTGGGCCGGAGCTTCATCACGTCTGACTTGGAGAGGAGAGGCATCGCGTCTGCCTCACTTCCCTTCTTCCCAGCATTCTGTTCTGTCTACTCCACCTACCTAATTTTCTGACCTATCAGGCCAAGCAGTTTCTTTATTGATTAACCAGTGAAAGAACAGATTGACAAATGACCTTTCCACATCATATATTTACCCTTTTGCATTGGTATAGTGGCGTGTCTTCCATCCCTCCTGCCTTGTAAGAAGTTTGGAACTAAGACTTCCACTCTGTGCAAACATCTGGTTAAAGAAACACCAGCATGCTTATGAAGTCAACAGCTGAACTGAAGGAATGCATCTTCTCTGTATGGCTGGAAACTGTCTCAAGACTGCCAGATCCCACTATAATCAGAGTTGCCAAAACCTAGATATTCCCCCTATGCTAGTCTCAGCCTCACTCTTTATCTAGAATGACTTTGAACTTCATGCTTGACTTGCTCTTTGCTCTCACCTTCTGAGTACTTGATTAAGTATTCCAGGCCCAAAACACCAGGGCTTCTCCCATGCTCATCAAACTCTCCCAACTGAACCATAGCCCCAGGCCCCAAGCTAAGAGCTCTTCAGTGAGGCTGTGTTTATGAGCTATGAGACACACCAACCCTTTCAACTTTAACTGGCTGTCATTCTAGCGTTCTGGTTTTTGTTGAGCAGGATTGAGAGTGTTAAAATGTTCTCTACCAAATTTCTGTGCATTCCTTCACATTAACCAATATAAATATAAAATAAAGAAAAATACATGAAATATAAAAACAGTAATGAACTCTGACTGTTATTGTGCAGGCTTACTTATTGTAATGCTATAGTTGAGTAGCCTTCATGTTAAAAGCAGTAAAATCAAAGTCGCTGTTAATTTAGAATTTTGCAATATCCCCTCTCCCTGCCCCCAGTTAATCTGCTCTGCTGACTGCCTCCTTCCTAAGCGAGGTGGCAACAGCTGGCCTTTGTCCCCGAGCTCAGAGGGATTAGAGAGCAGGAGAGCAGCAGCATGCTCGGCCTCTTGCCTCTGTTGACTGTTCTTTATTGTTTGATGCCTGAGCATCTCCCAGACAGCAAGCAATTGTTACTGGAAACTTAGAGTTTGTTTCTCTTGAGCATATACAATGCTTCTCGGACTCCTCTTTGTGTTCCTTCACGTTCCCTCTCTCCTCTTACCCGCCATCCTGTGCTTTCTCTTGATAATTAGAAAGGCACAAAGATACAACCTTTGTATCTTAGGCTGCATGACATTCACTTGTGACACTAACACTTAGCCATAGAGACTACAGATACAAGGGGTTTGGCTCTGAATTACCAGAATTCAGCAACGTGAGTCATGTTTACTATGAGAACTCTCTGTTCATTGTGGTTAATATTATTTAATGACAGAAAACAGATATACTTGTTCATTTTTAAATTATGATGACAAAAAAGAAAGCAACAGAAGAATGACCAAAGACTTCATTTGCAAACCTATGGTTAGAACTTTATCAAAACCGCTGAAGTCTATAAGGACACTTTTGGTGACTCAAACACCATCCTAAATTATAGGCTAGTCGTAAGGATTTCTTCATGCCCTCTTAAAATCTGAATTAAAAAGAAAGTAGGATATAACTAATAAAACCTTAGTTACCTGGCATGTTTTTATGCTATTGTATCTAGAAAGGGAAATTATCAGGTGAGTCTGGGATTTAGTTTCTGTTGATTGCTTTGTATTTTTAATCTTCCCCAGTGTTTGCTGCTATCATAGATGAGGTCCTAAAAGATGTGGGACTAAACACCGCCTCACACGGGTCACTTTATTCTGAACATGGAACCTAAATGACATGAAAGCAAAGTTCTCTGGTCAGTCACCACCATCACTTACTTCCCCACCCTGTTTATTCTGGAGAGTTCTTCTGTTCACAGCAAGGCAATTTTCTCTCCATTAGTCGGGGTAGTGTGTGACTGTCACAAATCTGTTAAGTCGTTTGAACTCTAAATGCGGTAGCATGTCACTTTCGTCTATGTAGACTTAACAAAGGAAGTCAGTTTTAACAAGTTTTAAAGAAAAGGATAGCACTGAGTTTAGGTACCTAGGCCCAGAGAAGAAAAGTGGGGACTGGAGAGGTGGCCCTTTATTACTCTTGCAAAGGCCCAGGTTCAGTTCCCAGGACTCACAGCAAGCAGCACACAACTGCCTGTAACTCCACCTCATTCTGGCCTCTGTAGACACCAGACACACAAGTGACATACACACAGATATGCAGGCACTCACACATACACATAAAACAAAAAGAAATAAATCTTTTGAAAAGAAAAAAGTGAGGTGCAGTCAGAAGACAGGAGAAGAAAGCATGAGAACAGGGCTGAGACCTCTTCTTGGCCTCATCTCTCTCTCGGTCCTCTTGCTTTTTCATCGGCCCCAGGACCATTTCGTCTTTCCTTCTAGGTTATTATCATTTGACCTAAGCCAGTATTTTTCCTCTTGCCTGCTTACTTGTTTTCCCTTGGTGTTAAAAGCATACTCAGCTACTGCCATGGTTGTGTAATTGAGCAGAAAGAAACTGCCTTTCCACTACCCGATGTAAATCGGCCGAAATAACCATTTAAAGAAAATACTCAGGTGTCTCTTATGATTGACTCACCCTAGCAGAAGGATCTGGTTCATTTCTGACTACTGTAGCTTGTGTAATATATCATACATGGTCAGTGAATGCTTGATCACTCTCTTAATACTGACTTTTATTAGCCCTTCTCTGGACTTCAAAGTGGGGAGGGGGACTGGAGGTACCTGAGACCTTTCTTCTCTGTCTCGCCAGAAGCTCCGGTTTCATCCCTTGTGAGCAGCTCACATTTGCTGTACTGGCTCTGGTACCCACACCTCCCTTACTGGCTTTCACTGTGTGGAAACCACTGATTTATGGGCCCCCAGTGATTTCCTAATAGCTAGTCCATCCACCTCACATGCACCAAAAAAAAAAAAGTAAAATAATTTCTAATATTAAGAATTTAAGCTTATTGGAACACATTTCCCTTGGATTCGAGTATTTTGAAATGGTCATTTCTAGATATATGTATGTTTGTAAAAAGGAAAGAGTAAACATTTCTGTTCTGTGTTACTAGTAACTCTTTAAGCCACCTTTCCTGAGTAAAAGTTTCTACTTTTGCAAATTCTGCCACTGTGAAGGTATTTTTCACACTAAAGTGAGATAGAGCAACTGAGGGAAAGTTAAGGATTATTTTTACCTGGAGTCTGTGTGTGCGAGACAGGCTCTGCTTTGTGTTACAGCCAAAAAGGATGGAACTGACACAAAGACTAAAGCAACCCTTAGGGAAAGACCTCTGTTCGAGAAGTCGTTATTTCCACACAGAATTCCCTGGGATGAGGCCTCAGTAGTGTGTTCTCCTGTTGCTGATGAGGAATACAGGCTCAAACTGAGCCTTTGGATGAAAGTACATTTTTCATGGCTCAAATCTGTTTTAAAGTCATAATTGAGGAATAAATTGGTATAAAATTAAAAGAATACTTACTTTATATTATACAGGCTACTATATTCAATACTTTGTTAACAAATATCTTCTTTTTATTTTTTTATTGATTTTTATTGAGCTCTAAATTTTTCTCTGTTCCCCTCCCTTCCTATCCCCTCCCCTTCAACCCTCTCCCAAGGTCCCCATGCTCCCAATTTACTCAGGAGATCTTGTCTTTTTCTACTTCCCGCAAATATCTTCTTTCTTTGTTGTTGCATTTTTTATTTTCACCTTTTTACATGTTATTGGTCCTCAGACTTTTTCTGCTAGTTACTGAATTTCTTTCTCCATACCACTGAATCAAATATTAAATCAGACTCTTGCCCTCCAAATGACATAGTTGAAAATAATTGTATTCCATTTACACAATGTGTAAGAACAGGAACACTTTAATTAAGCCAAGCAAGCAGGCCTCGAATTCGGACAAAGTAATCCACCTCAAGAGCATAGTTATAAAAACAATATAATTCAAGTTCAGAGCTATATTCTTAGAACTATGTGGTGATATTTTTTAAACACTCTCTGTTTTAGACATCACAGGACACAGTATATTTTAAACTGTCAATTTCTAGACATGCAATAGAAAAATAAAAGGCAGTGGCAGAACCTGCAGTCCCTGGTCCATTAGCCCTTCAGAAGACAGAGGTGATAGGGTGACTGCTGACTTCCCTCTTATAATGACGTCCTAGAAGGGAGGGAGAACAAGGTGTTTTCATGTGTAGGTATCTTCATTGTTTTCTAAGGTGAAGTGATAATTTTAAATTTTCAGTTTTTACCTCTCTGTGAATAAGGTTGGATTTGTTTTTAAGAACATCAAGATTTCTGCTAGATTCTGTCCTGTAACTGTTGTGAGAGCTTGTAGCACGTCACAGAGATTGTACATGCTTTTATAACATGGTTCTTTCTAGGTGGCTCGTGAGTCTTCCACACAGTTTATGTCACTCCTCTGGACATAAATCTTTGTGTGAGTGTGGATGTATATTATATTTAATTGGGGGTGGTATTATGAAAAAGTTTTCTAGGCTTCTTCTGATAAGGGGAAACACTTGAAGAACATGCTTATAAGTTAATCTATTTATCACATGCATTTTATCTGACCACCATTACTATGCAAATAAAATACCATGTGGAATTATGATAGCCATAGCTTTTATGAGAAGAGATTATTACTATTATGAGTCATAATGTAAATATTTTTGAAGGTGGAGGTTTTCCAAAGGGTTCATGACCTATAAGTTGAGAACCATTACTTTAAAGTAAGTTCATTTATGTACTATTATGGAAGCCAGAGTACATATTTAAAACTAGAAATTTGAGTTCCTTCACTCTTAATAATACTTACCATTTCCTTAATGAGCAATAGATAATGAAATAATAAGTTTGAAGTTGGGGCTTAAACTTTTTCAGAACTTGTTTTGAAGTTTTTATTTTATCTTATTTTATGTATATAAATGTTTTGACTGCATGTATGTAAGTGCAGTCTATGCATGCCTCATGCCTGAGGACCACACAAGAGGGCCCTGGACCCTCTGGAAGGGCAGTCAGTGCTCCTAACCTCTAAGCCACTTCTCCAGCCATGCCCTTTCAGATTTTAAAACTAATCACAGTATAATCTGCTGGTTTATGAGAGTATATTTAAAAATTTAGGCAAAACAAGAACAGAAAAAAAACCTTGATGAGTTACAGACTCACGACAGACTCCCTACACCAGTGTATGGGAAATACACTTCCTTTTTTTTACTTTTAGTTTTTTGAGACAGGCTTACTATGTGGCCTTGGCCGGCCTGGAATTTATAGAGATCCAACTGTCTCTGCCTTTGAGTGCTGGGATTAAAGGCGTGCGCCACCATGTTCACTGTGAAGCACACCTCTTAGGGTAGGTGGAGATATCAGTTAAGATCAAAGGAATTTTGATATTTTACTGTTATATATTTCTGAACTTTTCCTCCCAATGAGTACAGTACAAAATTCCCTAGAGATTTCATCATTTGAATTATCCTGTCATGGGAGTAATGAAACCTATCCATGATATGCTCGGTCTTAGAAGTAAATTGATGTTTTTCCAAATAATATCTCCATGTAGCATTCCTAGGAGACACTGCCTAGGCCTACATGATGATGGCTCACCTCCATTATTGGAAGTCAGTGTGCCTTTCCTTTCCTACCTTGAATAGTCTATGGGAACACATTGAAGTATTGCCTGAACTAGTGAAATTTTCAGGCTGTGATAGTTCATTTTAGGGAGATTTTTCTTTCACATGTTAGTTTACATGAGCAGAGTAGTCAGCTTTAATGCCTATAATCTCTTTGATCTCTTCCAGTGTTAGTACTTTTAATTGTAGTAGAAGAAATTCTCCCTCCCATTCTGGTACAGGAATTCAAGGTTGTTTTGTTTTGTGTTTAATCTCTTTTTTGCGCATCTTCTTACTCCGAGCTGTGTACACAGCTCTTATACAGATCTAGCAAGTATACTGTAAGGATTTAGGTTTTAATTTTTAAAGTCTTCTTTTATTATCAAAAAAGCTAGTACATATACATTATGAAAAAATGCTTCAACCAGAGACTATTACCCTTAACATTGTAGCTCAATAGACTATTGAAGTGGCCTCGGGGCAGTTTCTAGAGCCATTCTCTTGAGGGCTGTGAGCTGGCCTCTTCTACTCTTATTCTTTGAGCTCACTGTGAGTGCACTTGTACCCAGCTTCTGATCCGGCAAGTGGGCTACAGTTCCTGTCCTTTTCCTTGTACAAACTTGGTTTTAAATACTCAGTCAGAGAACAAGCAGCATCAATACAACTCAAACCTCTGGAGAAGTTGTTTTATAGCCTGTGTGACCCAGAGGCCGGGACCCAGCATACCATGGTCACTTCTTGAGAGTCGATCCACCTATTCAGGTCCCTGGCTCTCCTTCATGTGCTTGTGCCTTCATCATGTCTTCCTACGCCAAGATGCCCAGACAGTTTTCATCTTAAAATTAATGCATCGGCCTTTCCATATAGATTAACCACCCTTTTACCTTGATTCTCTTATGTTCGGAGGGTGAGGGGGAATGTTTGCCTGCTGCCCTGCTTCTCATGATCTACTTGTTTCTTCCTAATATTTTATCCTCATCTCTACTGAAAATTTTCCCATGGACTACTAAACATCAAGAGAAAGTAGTGAAAGAGAAGTGAGATATATTCTATTCAGAAATAGAGAATATTTCCATGTAACTGCATCATTTCTTATTTTGAATTACATGTCCTGCTTCAAACTTACCTGTTCCTTATGCTTATTTAGTTAATAAACCATCTTTTAAAATTGCAGAGCTTGAGAGGTGGTCCTCCTGTTGCTCATAGTTAGAAGTGGATGCTCATGGAATTAATAACTTATCCATTTACATGAGTGTTTATGGCAAAGCTGAGGCTAGCTCTGTTAGCAGTGGTGCCTTTTTAGAATTGCTTGGTGGTCCTGTTCATCTTGAGTCTTTGGTTTCTGTTTGTGAGTGACTGTAGAAACAACAGTCCCTGTAATTTGGCTTCTTAGTTTGTATTGTTAATAAGTGTTTCAGAACCTGTTTTCTTAGTGAAACAAAGCGTCAAAAATCTAGAGTTTGTGCCAGACAGTGGTGGTGGCGCACTTAGGAGGCAGAGGTAGACAGATCTCTATGAATTTGAGGCCATCA
>NC_022010.1:38909492-38930598 GCF_000317375.1 Microtus ochrogaster
GGGTCCCTGGGCCTATCTCGATGCAGTCTGGTGTCAGCTGATGATGGCAGCCAATCACAGGGCGACTCATGTGCCAATTCCCAATATAAGCAGCCGCCATTGTGCCCCTGCTCTCTCTCTCATGTCTCTCTCTCATGTCTCTCTCTCTAGCGTCTCTCTCGTGTCCCCCTCTAGCGCCTCTCGTCCCTCTCGTCTCTCTCTCCCTCCCCTGCTCTCTCGTTTTCTGCCCCCCTTTGCTTTATGCTCTCCCTCAACCATATGCACTCCAGTAAAGCGTGATCTGAGAAGAATCCTCGTGTGTGGTGGGTGTTTCTTCCTCGCCGGTCAAGAAGCCCGCCACAAGTGGTGCCGGAAACCCGGGATCTTCGGTAGAAGCCCCCCTCAAGTGTATATAATGTTCTCAGGGGGGACCTGAGCTTGATTCCAGCACCATATCAGGCAGCTGAGCAAAAGAAAGTGTAATTAAAATTTTGAGGATGATTTCTAATTTACTTAATATGTGACGTCAGTTCAGCGACCGTCCTGTCTCTTGCTCTTGCTGCACCAGCAGGGGTCGGGCCCTTCTAACTCAAAGGCTGTAAGGTCTGAACTTGAGTACTTGCATGATGCTCTGTGACTCTCGGATGCTGGCACATTGTAGATTTGAGGCTTTTAGATTTAGGGAATTCAACTAGAAAAGCAGAAGTCTATAAAATTTCTGGTCCCAAGCATTCGTAATTGGGAAGAGTTGGCTTGTATTAGTACCTAGACCCCCTTGCAGACCCGGTGCTTCCCACAGGCTAGGCAGTACTTTGCCTAATGGACATCTGATTTAAGAGCTAGAAGTCGCATTACATTTTTTATTTATTCTCAGCCTAAGCTTGCCTAAAGCTTTCAATTCATAAATTGGAATTACACTCTATGAGCTTATATTTGTTCTTCCTCTTTTAAAATAATGAGCTGTCTGAGACTCACTCCCGGGCTTCGTTTGTCTGCTACAGCTCCTTTCTCAGGCTTCAGTCCTGAAGGTCTTTTGACAAACCAATATTTATAACAGTTTGACAGCAGGACGAGGACAGCTTGAAGAAAGACCCTCTCCAGGACCCGGTCATGCAGTTCCAATCTTGGCCTCCTTTCTTCTGCTGGGAACGTGCATACAGCAGCACCTCCCGTGCGTTTTCTTGTCCCAGGGACTGTCCATTCACTTCCCATCTGTTTGCAGTCTTAAAGGAACAGAAGGGGCCCTCTTCTTATAAATCTGTCTTTGGAAGTGATAAATGATTCCCTACCTCTTTAAGGGCTGCCTGGGTGGTTTTTCTTTTTTTTTTTTAAATGTTTCAGCTTTACTCTCAACAAAATTCAAAGTAAAATGTACTTTTAAAAAATAGGAGAAAAGTAGAAAAGACAAACTAAAAGATTTTTAAAGTCATATTTAATTGGTTGGAATGGAATAATTTACTGACCTTATCCATTGTCTCAAATAATTGTCTATGTTAGTATTTCTTTGAAATATGGTATTTAGATTTTCTATACTGGCAGTACACGGGCAAATGAAATGTTTTGCTTTTGACAAAGTATATTTTAGCTTATTAGAGAAAAAAACAGTGTATCACTAATGAATTAGAATATCAAATAATTTTAAATTTTTGTTATCGTAATGTGAACTGATATAATTTGAAATATTTTGTGTGCCGTACACAAAATAAAATGACCACACTAGATAGCTGTAACCTCATGGTAGACTCTGTGGCTTTTACTGTAAAACAATGGTCATGAATGCCATAAAACCTTATTATCTGTTATTTCTGGTCCTGAAAGTAAATGCTATAGACACTTCTGATGTCGGCTTTTCTAAGTATTGAGCATAGCAAAAGCATGGTGGGCATACATGTAGTCCCACTACTCAAGAAGCAGAGACAGGAGGATTTCCATGTGTTCAAGGCCCACTGGGCTACATAGTGAAGCCTTTTCTCAAAGTTTTAAAATAAAGAAAAAGAAAAGAATTCAATATAAATCATTTTTCCTTCCATAAAAAAGAATTCCCTAAAGGTTAAATGTGATAAATGCCATCATTTCCACCATACCCTACAAGATGCTTTAAAGTTATGGTTTTAAAAGCATCACTGATATAAAAAAGACTGAGTCAGCAGGCTGTGCATGTCTTCTACACAAGTGTGACTTGATTCGGGCTGGTCATACTTCAAGTACACGCTCCAGAAGTCTCTGTGTGCTGCTAGACATCAAGTGGCCGGTACCCATGGAAAGGAAGGATGAACAACTGGCTCTTACGGCCACTAGACCACCACACAGTAGTTTGGATTAGGAGTAAGATAGATGCATCTGCTAACACACCTCATAGAAATGTCTTAGTGGTCCTCTCAGAGTGGGCACTTGGTTTCTAGGGATGTGTTGTTGTTATTGTTGCTGTTGCTGTTGTTGTAAGTCTCCAGTAGCCCAGGTTAACCTTGAATTTGCTCTGCAGCCCAAGATCAAACGTGACTTGCACTTCTGGTGCTCCCCACCCTCCGTCTCCCCCTCCCACCTGGTTTATGCAGTGTTGGAAACTAAAGCCAGGGCAGCATACAGTCAGGCAGCACTCTAGCAGCTGAGCTGTGTTCCTAGCCCCGAGTCTTCAGTAATGTCCTCAGTGTGAGCCAGTAGTACACGCACTCTTGGGAGAACCCACAAGATTGTCCAAATACACAGTTATTTAATTTGACTTATCTAAAGATAAAATGTATCTCCAAAAGTAGATGAATTTTCCATCCCACATAATACTGCTTTTATTGAGCAGCTCAACCTTTTAGTGAGTATGATATAACCAAAAGTTATATCATAACTTAGCACCTTGAATGACAGTGTTCTTTGTTGTTAAATAAGACAGACCCATAGTCATTCTTGGTTAGCTGTGCTGAAATTAGTGGTACCATCCAACTAGGAAGATTCCAGAATCTAACAGCTATAAAGACCTAAATGTAAGGCTGCTCTGTGTTCATGCCAAAGAATAGACTTCAAAATATTTAGAAAGTATATGAAGGTTCTATTATATTCACCAAAGGAGCCTGATAGGAGTGCTTACCTTGCCTTAAAGTGTTTTTTTTTTTTGTTTAAGTGCCAGGTGTTGGTGGCACACGCTTTAATTCCAACACTGGAAGACCGGCAGGAGGATAAATTCGAGGCCAGCCAGTCTACAGAACAAGTTCCAGGACAGTCAGGACTACACAGAGAAACTCTATGGGAGGGAATGGGCTTTAAGAAAGCTGGATTCGGAGCCAGGCATGTTGGTGTATGCCTTTAATCCCAGCATTCAGGAGGCAGAAGCAGGTCCATCTCTGAGTTGGAGACCAGCCTTGTCTACACAGTGAGGTCCAGGACAGACAGCAATGAGACCCTCTCTGGGAAAAAGGAAAAGAAAAGAAAGCAAGCTGTGCTTCTTCATGAGTCACTTTGAGCTGTGCATGTTTTATAGCAAGCGTGGGATTGCACTGTTCCTCTCAAGCTTTAAGGCAGCTTTGGGGACATGAAATAGCACATTTTTAATAGTACCCTTTAATGTTTAAATTGTTTCACTTGAGGCAAAACAGCAAATGAATAGTTATTGTGGGTATCAATTTTGATTATAGTTTTGATCATTTTGGTTCTGATTTTCTATTTCCCATTCGTAATTTTGTTTCCTTGTTTCTCTATATCCTAGATATCGTCCCTGAGTTTTAAAGGGCATTTATATAGTACAATTGTGTGATAAACAGCGAATGTTTTCAGGAGTGTGTAAGCTCCTAAGGAAGAGGGGTGCCAGTCATTTCAACCCTGCAGTGAACAGCCCTTTACTGAAGAACTTCACCCACACATCCAAAGTGTGTGCGCACCATGTTATGGGGTAGCTGTTAGGTGGTTTGAATCTTTGGGTGTATGGTTTTTTAAAGCGATTGTGTTAGTTCTTCAGCTGATTTCTTCATGCTTTCTTTAAAGACATCAAACGCTGTCTAAGGTTTATTTTAGCACATGAGGTAGTGTTTTGTTGGTGGCTCTTTGTTCATGTTCTAAACTAATACTAACCACTGAAGTGAACCCTCTCCCAGGTTGGGCCTTTTGGCAGTCGCAGTGTATTCAAAACCTAATTACAGATTAGTCTGTATTTGGGACTTTTAGAGCAAGTATCAGAAGACTCAAAGCGCTGAGAGGAACGGTGCCATTTCATGTGGGGATAAAGAGACCTAAAATGTGAATGGGTGTCAAGTCATCTGAAGAGAAGAAAAAAGAGAAGGAACGTCATTCACTGAGGCTGGTGGTTTATGAGTTGAGGATTATGGGAATATTCATGACTCAATCAAGATGCACAATGAATCGATGTTTGAGATGGCTCATCTTTTAAGTAAACACTGGGAAAATGGGAACGAGCCTCCGTATTCACTACGTGTAGAATGCTATTCTGTGTAACAGAATAGTTTAAGCCCTTCCTGAGTTGATTTATCAAAGAGACCACAGATCTTATAATAATTCTGTATGTGAATATTTAACCCAAATTTTTGAGAGAAACAGGAGTTTGCTTTACAACTAACCGTGCTGATTTGTGCTCATTTCTGATTTTTACGAAATGTATTCTGTTTTACATAAAAGGTAATACTTCGGTGCCATTTGCTCTGTTACTCTTCTGCTTTGGCATGAAGCAGCAGCCCTCCTGTGGGTTTCTAAATCAGAGGAGGGCGACCAGGGTTCATCCTTAGCAGGGATGGCTGCAGGACTGAAAGAGACAAACAAAATGTCAAATTTACAATCGCTTCAAAAGAGTAGACATTCCTCAATTGAAAGTAAAAGAATAAGCAAGGAATGCATTTTGTTTGTTTCATTTTGGCTTGGTTTGGTTTGGTTTTAGGGTTTTGGTTTTTTGAGACAGGGTTTCTGTGTGTAACCCTGGATTTCCTGGAGCTAGTTCTGTAGACCAGACTCTCCTTTATTTCAGGGATGCACCTGCCTTTGCTGGGATTAAACACTAAGGAATGTTTCTTAAAGGTGGAAAGCAGCTGAGCAGGGAAGAGCAGGACCACAGAGCAGCTCCCAGTCACACTTGGCTGCTCATATACCCACACAGCACAGGCACACGTACACAGAATTACGGGTAAAGCATTAGAATTTCTTCATGTCCCAGAAGACTCCATCTAGTTCCTTACAGGTGAAAAAGACAGCTGAATTTCTTCTGTGAAAGTGATGCTTATTGACAACTTCTTTTTCCCTCGTATCACCCATTCTCCCTTCTCATTCCGCCCATCCTCCTTACCTCTAGTACTTATTTAAATGCTCTTTGTGGCATCCTTAAGGTTTTGTGGCAAGGTAGTACCATCAGTTGTAAAATTTTTCATAAAAGTGTAAGAGTTTTTAAGAAGTTTAGAATTTTTTTATTTTTGTGTTAAAAGTCCTTTGACTTTTATTTAGAAAAAAAAATATTGCTTACCTCTTCATTGTCTAAAAATTGGATTTCCCTTTAGACCTTCCAGATTAGACACTGCCTCAGTGGGGCTTTGTCTCTTCACATAAATAGCTCCTGCTCCGGCCTATACCCCTGTGGGGGCCACCACTGTGCCGCCATACACCTACAGTCTGCCCCTGGAGGATGGCGGCCAGTGAGAGGGCAAAGGTTGGCAAACTGACCTTGTGGCTGCCCAGCTGCATGCAGCTCATGTGTGGAGTAAAACTGGATTATTCTTTCTGCATATGGCCTGATTTTCCCAGATAGCCTGCCCACTAGGGAGTGATTGGGGGCTGCGGGGCTGGAAATGCCTCTGTGGGATTTCACTTGTGCTGTGTTTTTCAGGCTTGCCAGGGGCTTCACTGGGGTTGTTCTTGTTTGTGTTGGTTTTTATGAAAACTATGGTCATCTCTAGAACTGCTGTGAGATAATTTGAAAAGCTTTTTCTTCTCTCTTAACAATTTAAAGAACTGAAATGTATATGAAACTCGGAAAAATACTCATTTTTTAAAAATCACCTGTTTTTAAACAACTAAATGAATTTGTTTTAAAACTAAGACTGGCTTCATTTGGAGAAGCAAATGTGTTTGCTAGTTTGACTGCTGCTTAAGAAATGGAAGCTAGCCTGCCAGAAAAGTGTAGGTTGAAGTTCTAAGAACCTGCACAAAGGCTCAGGGAGCGTTGTTGTTTGCTTCTCTGTTTCGGTGCTAAAACACTGAGCAAAAGCAAACTGGAAGAAAAGTTTGGTTTGCTTCCTCAAGGCAGAGGCTTAGGTAGAAAGTGGCTCACTGGCGTACTGCTGTCTGACTTCCTCAGCAGCTCGTGCCCAGCTTGCCTTCTTTTACAGCTCAGGCCTAAGTAGGGATGGTGCCACCTACAGTAGGCTGCCCCCTCCACATCAATTATCAATCAAAAAAAATCTTCTGCAAACCGGTCCAATCAAGGCAGTTCTTCAATTGACATTACCTCTTCCCACATGATTCTAGGTTGTGTCAAATTGACAACCAAGATTAGCCATCACAAGTCTTTCCTCGTCAACTTGACACCTAATCGCATCCATATATCTATATATATCATCCTTGAAGACAATAACACGGTTAACACGGTTATCATTCTACCTGGCATGATGTAACTCGCCCACATACAACCACAGTTACGTTTCTCTTAAAATAGTTGGCAAAGTCACCTTGAGGAATGCTTAGTCTTTGAGCACCTTCTAACTTAAATATGAAAATACAGATTGATGACCTTTACCCACTGATATCTCAGTTGCTGTTGTAGTACACTTAACCACCGATATCTCAATTGATGTATTACATGATAAGAGAGGGAGAAAGCACAAGTGTCTGCTTAACATGTACGCATATATGCAGTCGTTTACTAGCAAAACGGTACAGAAACATGAATGTCAATTATAGCTTCATTTTTGTGTCTCGTCATGTGACTTCATCTGATATTTATTACTACCTTCCCCTACTACTATTCTTTATTTCCTCAACCTCCAGCAAACACCGCAGCGGGTCTGGTTCTTTCCCTGGAGAAAGGACCAATACCTTCATCCCAAAGGCTCTGGGCCATTTGCCATCTGCTTGGATTGGGTTGTTGTAGTTTCCCATTGTTACTCAGAGGACATGGTAACACCAAGGTGTCCTAAAGGCTCTCCTGTATCCTAGATATAATCTTTCTTACCTCCATTGTGGAGAAGCAGTCCGCTTTCCCAATGGAAGTCCAGATGGATCCACACCTCCTAACACTGTTCCTGCCTTAGCCTGTTGTCCTAAGGGCATCAGAAGCCCAAAGTGGCCCAGCACTGAGCTAAATTTAGTTCAATGAAGCATTTGTTGTGTCTTCTGGCTAAAACTCTCCCTACCAGCCTGCACACATGCACACACACATACACACACATGTGCTCACACACACATATATATAATTTAAAATTGTAAGAGATAGATTGATAGTGTCTTAGCTTCTCTGGTTCACTCATCTGTAGAAGGAGGAGATGCCACCCCTGCCTTAACTGATAACAGATTTTCTCCATGGATTGATCACAACAATAGAGCTTTCCTCTCCACGTGCTTTTTCATTCTTAATCTAATACCAAGAATTAGAAGTATTAAATTACAGAGCATCTGCAGATGCGACTGTAGTAGCCGCCATTGGAGTCCTACAATGCTGTGCAAGGTACAGAAGGATGGTTCTTTGGCTGGGCGCTCATCACCAGTGCACACTGCTAGCAGAATTTGTATCTTCCAACACAGATGGTTTAATTACAGAAAATATAAGTGTTGACCTCTGAAGACACCTTCTATGATCTTTCCTTTGAGTAGAGAGTAGAATACATGCCAGGCTCATGTCTAAGTCACTAGCCTTGAACTCGTTGGCTCCCATCCACTGGTAATTCCCGCTTCTGTGTTAAGTTGTGAGGAAGGGCTGGAAGCGTTTCCCACACTGCGTGGTGTAACTGGGATTCCAAGGCAGGAGGCGTGACTGAATCCGCGGCAGTAGCATGCATGGGGACAGTTCACATATCTGCACAGAGAAATCATAGATTTTACGTGAAGTCATTAACATGAAAAAGTAAAAATTCAAATAAATATAAATCTGCTTTCAGTGCTTCTTTATATTTTTTTTTAACTTTCCACATTCACACCTAGTTAAAAATATTTCCCAGTTCCCTTTGCCTTTATTTCCTGGCATTTTGAAATATGACTGATGTATGCATCTTACCGTGGTGGTTTTACCCGACCTTTCTGGTAACTTTACCCGCTATTTTATATTTTTAAAGGTCATTTTCCAGATGAGGGACAGTTTTGTTGGTTGTTAAGATAGTAGGGTCTGCCAGTGCAGCCCAGGCTGGTTCCACTCATCCAGCCTCCCACTAGCTGGGTTACAGCATAAGCCACCATTTCCGCTTATTCCTAAAAACAGCCTTATCATTTTTCAGTAGAGCTTCAAGGAATCTGAGTGCAGTAAAATGCGTCTGTGGGCGGCACATAAGAGTCTACAGCTCTATTTAATAGTTTCCCAAAGGGGTCTGTCTGTCAAGCATTTCTCCTCCTTTGCTTCCCAAAAGTGGCTGCTTGTGGCTCTTCTGACCCACATGGACGTGGACCACAGGAGGTTTAGTGAGGATGATTTTCTCTCTTTTCCTCAAATAGGTAAAGAAGTTTTGTAGATGATTTAATGATAAGGATTCTCTCTAATGTATGCTGCCTTTGAAAAGTAAATGTGTTTATCTCTTTTTATCTCCATAGAGAAAGTTAGAGAAATTCAAGAAAAGCTTGATGCTTTCATTGAAGCTCTTCACCAGGAGAAGTAGACTGTACTAAGTGAGTAATTCTGAGACTGGGGCGCACTGGGCACAAAGCATGGACTTCAAGCCTCTCCTGATAATTCTTGGTTCTGCATGACAGCATCCGGCTTGTTTTCTGTGATGTGATCCTTTTGATAGCATGGCTTTCAGAGCCAGCTTCCTTTGGATTGGGCCATGCCTTTAAGTCTTTTCATTACCTTCTGGCTAAACTAAAACTATTCTCTAGAACCCATTTTGGACAGAACCAAGGTTAATAAAAGAATTAATGAGGATTTTCTAACATGTAGGTGACTCGTTCTCTACATTGAACTCGAAGATATAGTTGATCTTGTCTTTTTGTGACCCTCGTGCTCACAGTACGTAGTTGTGTGTGTTAAACAATTCAGTGTACAATGCTTCCCTGTCAAATTCCACGGGAGCTCCACCAGAATCAGACTGTATTCGCCCTTGATGCCAACCTGTGTGGCATGCCTCAGGGCAGCAGTTTTGCTTTTCTGTGTTGTAGTTGTGTTTTAAGAACTAATTCTAGAATGTGGGTATGGTGGCACACTCGAGGAGAAACAGGAACTTCTCTGAGTTAGTTCCAGGCCAGCCTGGGCTACAAGAGAGAAACCCTACCTCAAAAGAAGAAAAAGAAAGAAACGGATTCTGGGGCTGACAAGGCGGGTCAGCAGGTAAAGGAGCTTGCCGTCCAGCCCGACTACCTGAGTTCGATGCCCACCTGCAGATAGGAGCGGAGAGCGGAGTCCTGCTTCCTCCTGGCTTTCACACCCATGCTTTGTAGAAACACATACACACAATAAATGTTAGGACAGAAAAGAATTCTACTAGATGTTTGTTTACATGATACGCTTGGTAAAATTGTGCTACAATTGTATTATTTTAGTAAATCTAGCAGATTTGAACAGTTAAGCTTTACTTTTTAGTCAAGCTATGATTAAGTTGCTCAAGTCTTTTCATTTGTCTTGCCAAATCCGAGTTGACCAAATGGGTTTATTTTACAGAGTCTGCTCATAACCACCTCTGCATACATTGAAGAATGAAAACTTCAGTCTTTTGTCCTGCCTCCTTTCTCCTGTTCTGCCTTTTCAGTGCAAAATAAAGTCATAGGGTGAAATTAACCTATGTGTGTTACAGGCACCTCAACCCCCAGCTGCCTTTTGAGCAGAAGAACAGTAAAGACAGCATTCCCCATCTATGTGCTTGTACTGACGTGACAAACTGGCCAGTAGGCTTAGCCCTCAAAAATAAGGAAGTTATCTCTCAAGTCTTATTTGTGGTGGCACCAGTGAGATTCATTATGGATGTCTTCGGACATATAATGGTAGTTGCTTTGGAATAAAACTTACGGTAATTTTTTAAAAGGCATCAATTATGTATATGGTGATAGTTGCCTGCTAAGCTGTCATCTGTCTGCAGTATTCTGTATCCAGGACTGATTGTAATAATCCAGTTTATGTTCACCCCATGAAAGGAAGCTGGTTTACCAAAGGATACTTCAGACAGGGTAACTCGTGTTGGACGATTCAGTGTGTACTCAGTTACAGAAACATCAGCCTTCCGTTGCCAGTGTAGAAACTCACCTTGGCAGCCAGTAGCAGCAGCTTACACGGTTGCTGTTCTTACAGTCTGTGTATCCATTTACAATTAATTCTTTTGAATATTGTGTGCTTTATATCAGGCTTTCTGGTGATAGTAGTGGGGTCTCTCCTGTTGACAGCCATTGGAGTATGACTCAGGATGGAGAAGAGTCCAGGTAATCAGCTGACGAGTTTCACTTAGAGCGCTGTCAGACACTGAAGTGGGCATCCGGGGCAGGCTGCCGCACAGCCTTCAGGCACTATTTTAAATGAAATTATTCTAACAAGTGGGAGGATGGTGACCCACCCCTTAAAGCTGAGAATTCCATTTAATTTATTGCAGTTACAATAGCAACCCTCCCAATATTTTCATGTGCTTTATTTGGAATTGTATTGGTTAAGAGACTGCAAAGCAAACAAATGTGCCATATTTTACTCAAACGTCCCTTTCATCTACTACTTTTTTTTTTTAATTAAGGCTTTACTGTGCTGGTAAAAATGCCCAGTGTTGCAGGTTGCAGTTTTTATTTCACACTTAATTTTATAAAAAGTTTTCTTGGAATTGTTTTTTGTAAGGATTCTCTACCACACACATTATATATATATATATACACACACACACACACACACACATACACACACACACACATACACACACATATACATACACACACACATATATATGTATATGTATGTATGGAAGGCAAAATATTTCAGAAACTATAAATTCGGTACGCATTTTATTTAAATTAGGAGATAAGAAATTTAGGTACTATCCTCACCAGGAAAAGCAGCATCCGTTGTTTCCTAGGATGCGAGTGCTCCGGTGCCTTGTGTCCCGTAGGTGTGGGACAGTGCTGAATGGCTGATTGACACACGGGTTAGGAAAGGGTCCCCTAAGCCCTGCTAATCTAACTGGGTGGAAGCCCTGCCTAAGGCCAGAAGGGGAGAGCTGCAGTTTTCTCCTAAGGAAAAGCTGATGTTAGGCATCATATTCCTTTGTATAATTTTTTTTTCATGGAAGAGAACTTTTATTTCTTTGTGGGGTCAATATTTGTAACTTCAACCAAAAATCCCTGTCATTCCTCATGTCCCCACGGGTTATTTTAACCTGGTTTCCTGCTAACCATGTCTTTCCACACCCCTTGAAGGCTGGTATTTGTCAGATGTGGAAGCTGTAGACAGGAGATAAAGTTCAGTCCAGATGTCGGCCCTGTATGTCGAGTCTGTAGTTCAGGTGCTTGATCTACAGAAGGTAAAGTCTAACTGGACCAGAAATCATTTGTTTCTCACATCTGGATTTGCAGAGAATGGAGTGTACAAAATTCTATTTGGAGAACAAAGGGATTTTTAGTAGATGATAAGCAAAATGAATTGTGGGATTCGGCTATAACAACATGAACCAGAGGACGCAAGTGTGCTGCTTTACGCACACAGCGGCCAAGCTGCAGTTGCAGGCGGAGCTGCCAGCCTTTGGGGGTCTTATTCCTTCTCTCTCGTATTAGCCCCATTTCCTAGGCCATACTCAGTGGACTCTCACACATTACCTGGTACCCAGTGGAATCCGCAGTGTGAATGTGCACAGGGGGCACAACAGGTGGGACTTCCTCGCTGCAATTTCGGAATGTCACCTGAGGATTCTGGTGGCACACAGCAATAATCCCAGCCCTCAAGTGGCAGAAGCAGGACTATCATGAGTTAAAGGCAATCCAGAGCTATGCAGGGAGGCCCTGTCTCAAAATAAAAATCATACAATTAAGAGTGTAGACTTAATGGACAAATTTCTAGTTAATTTTGTATTTATTTCAGATGTATTTATCTGATAAAAAGAAACATGGTATCTTTTTCTTTGCAGTAATGAGATCATGGTGCTGGCGTATCTCCATCCTCTACGCTGGTGTATGGTAGACTGTCATTGCTGTAGCAAATGGAAATGTGCTTGGAAATATGCTTGCCTTCTAAACAATCATGGCTATTGGATATCTAAATATTTACACTTAACCATGTCTTCATGTGCACTGTGAATGGACTTTGTATTATTTTTTTAAACCTTACACTCGATGTAAATGTTACTACGACTTCTATTTGCCTGTGCTTGATCTAAGGTCATTTGTGTAGATGGGTAATTAAAAGATACTGAAGTGACATTATAGTTCTCTTATGGAGAGCATCTTTTTACCTTGTCTTTGTTTTAATGAGGAGGAAACGCCCCATAATATAGCCAAACCCATGACCTAAGGAGCTTTCAAAGTGGCTTTTCTCAGAAGGCTGAATGTCCTGGACCTTGCACATCACACTTGTAATCCATGTCCAGCTGATGCTGCTTTTCCTGCCTTGATATTTGTCAAAACACTTTGGTATTTTCTTCAGTAAAATGTGAAAAAGAACTGTTTTCTAGCTGCACTGTGCTGCTGTGACCATCGCTTCCATTGATGTTGCTGATGTGTTCAGTCCCACCGGACGCTCGCTGAGGGCTGTTAACTAGCTCCAAGACCCGGAGGGGACTGTGAGCGTCAAGTCTGTCCATTCTGATTAAAGTGTCCTATTCTCACATTTTATTGCCACCACACTTTGCTCCTGAGTGATGCTCATAAAGTAACTCACTGGCCGTTAGCTAGCAGAGTGCGGGACTTGGTGTTCTCGGCACAGTCAACACTGGGAGAAGGTACAGAAGGACAGATTTCTGGTCAGTGAACGTAAGATCCTTTGTTGTAATTCAAGATTTTATCTTTTCTGTGTTTCAAGTTCCAAATCTTCATCCAAAAAGTGAAGAATTTAGTTACTAAAGACTCAATAGAACAATTTGTTTTCTTTTAGCATGTTTGTTCAGTTAAGGAGTTAATATAGTTACAATGTGCTAAAGACAACACAAGTGTGTTTCCTTAGGAAAATTTATAAATAATTAAGTAACCAGCTTGAGATAGCTACGATGGTCACTGACCCTGCACTAATCAGACTAAGTAGACGTTTACAGAAAACTGGAAGGTTAAGACAAGAACTACGAAACTGTTAGAGGCTTACAGTAACATTATAAAGACTAATTAGGAGATCTTTGTGCTGAGGAGCACAGTTCATAACATTATAGCTAAGAAAGATCTTCCTCAAAAGTCATTATGTTAGATTGCTTTCCTAAAATGACAGAATTGAGTTACCACCTTAAAAATCGGAAACATGACCAGATGTGGTAATACCTTCTGGAATCCCAGCACTCAAGAGGCAGAGGCAGGCAGAACTCTGTGAGTCTGAGGCCAGCCTGGTCTGCAGAGTGAGTCCCAGGATAGCCAGGGCTACACAGAGAAACCCTAGTTCAAAAGAGGAGCTCAAACCCAACCTGAGCTACATGGCAGCCTGTTTCAAATCAAACGGTGGCAAACATGTACGTGATTCCTCCTGGAAAGACTTCAGTGAGTGGCACATGTTCTTAAAACCAGGGTTAGGGTTCTTTTGGAAGGCGGTAACTACCCTTAAGCATGTTTAAGTCAGCTCTTCCGTACCTCTTTGTGGTAAAGAATTGCTGCTATTTTTATTAGTAGTATAAACTAATACAGATGTAAACTGATTTCTGTGCACGTATTTGAAACCGAAAACTTGGAAGGAGAAACCAGAGACCCCACTAAAGACCCAGTCACCACACAGTACTGCTGGCCACAGCCTTCCAGGACCAAGTCCCCTGCTCACTCCTGGGGACAGGTCTACCCCCGGTCTTGCATAACTGAGTAACAGAGCAGCAACCTGGAGGTCAAGATTTTATCCACTTTAGCTTGTACCAAACACTCATGAGACCTTGAAGGTTTTGTGATGGAATTTGAAAGGAACAGGTTAGCTGCCTCTTCCCGCAGTCTGAACGACTCACCTTCCTCCACTGTGGTAGGCCCTGGCTTTCATGATGTCATTGTTCAAGGAAGGTAGCAGTATCTTTTGCAAAAGTCTAGTGAGACCCTAAAATTATTCAATAATTTTGAATCTGAAAAGCTTCCATTAGAGACAACGAATATTCTGTTGTTTTGGACAGAACTCAGATTTTACTGGCCTTGCTTTAGCCTCTAGAAAGTTCTGCAAATCCTTGACCTTTCAACTTGAGGAATGAGCATAACCACTTTTTGTCGCCCAGTCTGTTCTCCCTGTTATTGAATTCTTCTTTTCTGTGTCCTCCTCTCTCCTTTTTTCCATCTCTGTTTCTCCGCCCCTCCCTCCCCCCCCTCCATTTCTTCTCCTCTCTTCCATGGTACTGGAGATTGAAGACAGAACACTCAACCACTGAGCCACACCCAACCAGAACTGTAAGGCTTACTTGACTCTTGGTTAAGAACATGTTTGTCTAGTGAATGTAAATTGAAAGGTCCACACAGACAATAATGAACCTACCAGCCAGACCCCCTGAAATACAAATACATGATTTTTTTTCTGTTGTTTATAGATAGCAATAACCAGAAGTCACCATACTAACGCCTCAACAACAAAGTGCACACACCCAGAGACAATAGTAAACCTCCTCCTCACTGAAAAGCACTAGAGTAGGAGGTGCCGGAAGTGTGTTGGCAAGGAGGCCTGTGAAAGCTCTGAGCTGGGCTCAGCACTGTAAAGAGCTAGCCTTGAGCAAAGAGATTCATCCAGAGCTCGCCAGAAGCACTAATGGTCAGCGTCTTGTCTTGCCAGAAGATTGTGCCTGTGACTTGATTGAGAAAACTCGAATCCGGAACAAGAAATCCAGCATGACTTTTGTTTTTATCACTAGCAGAACTGTCTCTGTCTATGGCTGTGAGTGCCTTTGACAAAGCCACCATGGTGGCAAAGTCAGGCTTTGAAAGCCAGTCTGGTCATAAAGCACTTTGCACAGTAACCTCCTCTACAAAGTGCTTTGAGGACAGCACACATGTGCGTGGTATTGGGGCCCACTGGTACACCATACATGAGAAAGTCAAGATGAGCCCATCATTCAAACAAGCGGGAAATTCATGAGGCTGTGCTGCAGGAACGGCTCTGAGCAGAGTGTGCCCGGCTGCAGTGGCACAGCTCTGGGCCTGAGCCTGTCAGCCATCCTGTGCCATTTCCCTTCACCTTGGGAATTTCCACCTCTTACTTTTGTGGATACTGATCTTTTTGGGTTAACTTCTAAAGATGCAGAGTTATTTTTTTTTAATCCCAGTTTTTAAAACTTTAATTTTTTTTTCTTTCTTCTGTGATACCAAATTTAGTTTTCCTAAGTTTCTCCTTTGGCTGTCTTTTTGTTACTTAAAAAAAAAATCTAACACTTTTGAAAAGAAAGGTGTTAACAGAAGCCTGTACAATTTCAACTAAATTTATTTCCAGAAATCTCATATACACCCCTTGGTTCTCTTGCTTTGAGGCATGTCAGGCTTCTCAAGCCTTAATATGGAAATGGCAGCTTTTCCTGCCAAGACTCTTGGGAGTGTGTCTGTCTTTCAGGCACTTCTCAGCATCAACACCAAGCCACTCCCATTTTTATACATCCAGACTCCTCTTTCCAAACATCTTGATAATTTACATTCCCGCTAATTATACTAATTACTATGGCCATAGCTGCATCGCGACCATAGAGTGCAGTGTTCTTCATATGGCGGGAGGCACCGGGACTTGGATGGTCTCTCCATGGGCGCCCCCTTCGGTGCCATTCGCCAGCTGTGCCCTCGATGATTGGCTGGCCTTTTGATGTGCAGATAGTACAAGTTGGTCACAAACTTGTGTACAATGAGGCTGTTCTGGTTCATGTGAAAATCAACATCCTTTTTTGTGTAAGCGGGTGACAGGATGCTGCAATACCATTAGCATTTGCAAAGAGGGTGCTCGGTGCTGGGGCGGCACCACGGATCGTGGCTGCTCAGTTTGTGTCGCTCCATTGTGTGAAAGGGTACAAAGAAGCTGAAGGCTGGCAAAGGCCTGTCAAATCTTGTAATGTAGTGCGACCCCCAAACTCTACTTGGCCTCCAAGCAGCTCTTGTTCCCTGTCCCACCCCTTTCTGTGAATGGGCACTGAGGTAGGTAAATGAATTCAGTGCCTGGTGGGTGGGGGATTCCTTTCTGACCTCATTCCTGTACTATTTGTTTGCAGGCTTGTAGGGGGAGAGGAGGACATTTTGGAATCCTTTGTGTCAAATCATTTTCTTGCAGGTTGGGGAGTTAATGGTAACTTTGTCTGAGGCCAGCCAAGCAGAAAGTCTGTGCAGATGAGGCGTGGCATGTTTAACCTCCTCAGGGGAAAAAAAAGCAAGATGAGAATATGGAAATGGGGAACCTTCTAGAGCAGATGGATATGCCACACGTCGGCATGTTCAACATCTGCTGCCAGGAAGCTCAAGACTTGCCTGGCGTGTTCTGCGTAGGGGAGTTCTTCACTCCTGAGTCATCGTGCCCTTTATACTGATATCTACAGTTAGGATAATCGTGTGTGTGTGTGTGTGTGTGTGTGTGTGTGTGTGTGTGTCCTAGTACCTGACTAAGTGGCTATAGTGTGGTGTGATGGAAGAATTCTTAAACAAAGAACAGGTTTTCTTTTTATACCTAAAGATGAACTACAGCATTAGAGCCCCGTACTAGAGCTCATATTTTGCAGAGAGAGGTGGGGAGGGAGGGAGGGAAGGAGGGAGGGAGGAAGGGAGGAAGGGAGGGAGGGAGGGAGCCCAAGAAGCTATTGGTTCAGCGCTACAGCAAGAGCCGGTTCCCAATTCCAGCAAATTCTGTTCCATGGAGATTCAGGCACAAGGGCACAGGACAGCGCCTCCACAAGCAGGCCGCCTGTAAGGGAAGTTGGAGCTTGGGATGATCATATGACGTCTTATATTTAAATGTTTGAAGCTAAGTTTTGAGATCCAGACACCCGTGAGTCAGAAGTATCTACACTCAGTGTGCTGCCCACCCGTAAATGGCTGTCTGAGGCCTTCGGCTCCAGCAGTCTGTCCGTCTGTGGACGTGGGTGCTTCTGAGGCCTGAAAATAACACAACTTCTGGAAACAACACGACTTCTGGTTGTTCTTGGAGGCGCAACTTTATGATGAGGCTGGCCTGCAGGGTGATTATTCATTAGACAACTGCTGTATTCAGATGCTTCAAATATACTGGCCTGCTTATTTTTACGGCTTCTTGGTGTAGGCGCTATCCGTGTAGGTGCTATCAGCATCTGACCAGCGTACCCTGACAGGGGCTGAATGAAGCCCATGCTAGCTAGCTGACAGGCCTCTATGGGAGCCCGTGTAAGTGTAGCTGCAAAGTCCTGAAAACAGAGCTGCAGAAAGGACTGGGCCTTGGCCTGGAGCTTCCTTATCTGTTCTATCCTGAGGCACCAGTGCCTTCATGACACAGACCATTAGATTTAAAAATAGGAATCCATATATTCTGAAGGTCGGTGTGCAAAGTGATTTTGGACTCCCAGTGCCCTGGAAAAAGCCAGCTGCAGCCACTCAAGTTTCTGACCCTCGCACTTTGGGAGGGACAGGAGCAGAGAGGCCCTGGGGCCTTGCTGGCATCTAGCTCCAGGTTCACAGAAAGACGCCATAGTAGGTGCTGAAGAGATAGCTCAGTTGATGAAGTGCATGCTGGGAAAAGCAATAGAGGAGGGCATCCATGAGTCGCCATCACTCCCTGACCTCCGCACACACAGGCTTGGATGAGCGCTCACACACCTCTTTTCAAGTGCACGCATTTGATGGCATATGTTCTGCTGCTGCATCCAGCATAACATCAGAATGTACTAGGGGAAAACCTTCACTGGATGAGTCACGTATATATGTATAAAAACCTTTGTGCTCTTGGTGTCCTGTGTGTTCCAGTTCCGAAAGGCACACTGGTGAGCTTCCGCAGGGTGAAGTGGAGCTTACCTTGCCAGTTCATTCATTTTGACAGATTCTGCCAAGAGGCAATTGCATTTTTCCAAGTTATCATAAACGAGGTATTCCAAATATATAATTGATGCACCATTTACCTAAAACCACCCCACCAATAAAGCCAGTTGTCTGTACACTGGGTGGGTGTGTTAGATCCCAGCTGCTGTTTGAGTCTTGATCATCTGCAGCTGGAACAGCTGATTCTGCACACAGACCCCAGGCTAACAAACTCCAAACAACCCAGAGTTACCTGCGGTACACCTGTGTGGTGGATACACATTAGCCAAATGGGTTCCTCCTATACACACACACACACACCCTTAAAGTCACACTCCTGCAAATGCAAGACACATACATGCCTGCCACCCTATTCCCTGGAATGAGAAATAACCCTACCATGGACCACCCATGAATCTCATGGTGTAGAACCTGAAACCTCTAAGAAGTGACCCCCACTCAGCTCCATGGGCCTGAAATCTCAGAGCCCCCACTTATTCTCTCTGTCCATTTGTCAATGGGGTCGATAGCTCTACTAACAAATCTCTTTCCCAAAGAACAGCCCTCTTCAATGTGCCCCTTAAGCCACTAAGAATGTAGCTATGGAATCAAGACTCACAACAGAGTTCATCCCTTGTTCTAAAGAGCACAAGCCTACCCGGCAGTAGGCTAGGAGAGGCTGCTGCTGAGCAGGGAGAGGCAACACCATGGACACATACAGAGTTCTGACGCGTGTGTCAAAAGAGGAACAGATCACAGGAGATGGCGTGAAGAACGCCTGTTCTGGGACTCCACCATCTGCTTGGCCCAGAAGAGCCCTTCCTCCTGCATCTGAAATGAGAAGAAACAAGAACTGATGGCTGTGACCAACTACCTAACAAGAAGCCACCTACGGGAGGAAGATTTCATTCTGCCTCGAGTCTGAGAAGATACACAGTCCTTCACGGCAAGGGGAGTTGGCAGCAGGAGCATGACATGGCTGGACATAAGACATCTTTAGTCAGGAAGTAGAGAGTGGAGAAGCAGGGCTGCTGTGAAATCCGGAGGCCCAGTCCTGATGACCCTTTCCCCCAGGGAGGCTCCACCTCCTAGAGATTCAACCACCTCCTCTAATCCTGCCAGGCACTGCAGTTCAAATGGGCCAGCCTAGGGAAAAAAAGCTTTAACATCAGCTTTGAATTTTAGGGCTGCTATTGCCGTGTTGAAGCACCATTACCAAAAATGGTTTGGGAAGGACTTATATTTCCACACTGCTCATCATCCTCAAAGGAAGTCAGGACAGAAACCTGGAGACAGTTAATAATAATAATAATAATAATAATAATAATAATAATAATAATAATAATAAAGTCTTTCTTGCCCAGTATAAGACAAGAGGAAGAAGAGGAAGAAGCTGTGATTGGCACAGGGTGTGTCCGGAAGGGTGAAGCGAGATCAGGAGTTCAGAAGGTAGGCACGTGAAAACTGTGGATAGGCCCTGGAGCCACTGAAGAAGCAGTGCCTTCACCTACCCCCCGGCACACCTTTTCTGAACCCAGTGCTAAGAACTGAGCCACGAGTCCCTCGTGAACATCTAGCTCAGAGATGGCAGGCAAGTCCACCCCTCAAGGGAAAACCATGAGAGACCCGGCTCAGCCCTGCACTAGAAAAGGGTGAAACGGCCTGAAACCAAGGAAGGTTTCTAAGGAGCCATGGGTTAGCAGCCTGAGGATACAGCAGGCCCTGAGAGCAGACACTGTTTGAGGTGTGGGTAAGCTTAATTCCTAGTCAAGGAGCGGGAGATTGCCCTTCTGTGCAAACAGCCTTGGGATTGGTCCAGCCCTTGTCTTTCAGGGCCACCTGAGAACTCAGCATAGCTGTTATGTTAGCTATTTTTATTTTACTTTTTTTCATGTGGATGGGCTTTTTACCATGACTTTAACTTTCTCCATCCTGGATACTGTGAACGCATTTACCCAGAAGTAAGAAAAATGAACTTTTAAAATGTCATTGAATCCTCAAGTCTGAAAATCAATCGGCTGCTTCTGTAAACCCTGTATTTGTGCCACCCCTTCCTGGGTTTCTTTCTAGATGACAAAGTGGCTGCCGACACACAGTGCTGTCTGTAGGTGCCCGTGGGATGGCAATTCCCTCCCGGACAGGTCCCCTCCCTGTGCCAGCTCCAGGCTCTCATCTATCTGTCCCCTTCTATCTTCCTACCCTCACCTCCAGCAGGCTGCTTGCATATGGCATAGATGGTTTCTATCTAACCCAGACAAAGGGCAGCCAGTCCTCCCTCCATGACACTGTCCCTTCTCTGACTTGTGCTGTTTAGAGGCAGGCACTGTGCTATGCACCAGACAGAAACGTGATCGTGTCCCCCTCGGTACGATCAACGAGCCCATCACCTGTTTTGACAGTTTTTACCTCATTATCTTTGGAATTCACGCAATCCTCCCCAGTCTCCTGTCTCAACACACTCACTGCAGCCCATATATGTCACCTCTGTGATTGCCATAAGCCTTTGTGTTTATCACCTGCCCCCAGCCGGTTCAAATCTGATTCTGTGTAGCTGTATTTCTCTGTTGATAGAAATCAGAGTCCTGCTGGTCTCACTGAAGCCTTGATCAGCTTCCTGTGAAACTGCCTTTTGTAAATGAAATCACCTTTAACTGGCAGGTGGCCTTCATGGCTGTTACCTCAGGGAATCTTCAAGGTATATCAACCAGGTGGATAAGGCAGTCGTTGTATGAAGTGAGTAGGTCAGTTCTCTTATTATGCCTCGAATGAAATAGTTAAACCTTCATCAATCAGTTCGATTCTGACAATAAAGCATCTTGAGACGGTATTATGACGTGCATTTCTGGTTCTGTGTCAAGAAGAAAATTGTGCTCTCAATTTTTTTCTTTTAATTTGTTTGCATAGGGAAGTCTCTACATGAGTCACTGCCCCGTTA
>NC_022010.1:38930938-38939314 GCF_000317375.1 Microtus ochrogaster
AGGACCTCTGGAAGAACAGTCAGTGGTCTTAACTGCTGAGCTATGTCTCCAGTCCAGATACCAACTCTCTTGTGCCCCAGCATCAGGTACAGGGTCTTCCAGGTCCTTTTGCTGCCCCAAGGTCAGCATGAATTTGCAATACCAGTGTTGGCTTTACTCTCCCACTGGCCAAGAACCAGCCTTGGTGGAGCACTAGAGCCTTCGGAGACACCCAGTCAATAGCACCAGCCCACAGCTGCCACCAACGCAAGGACAATTTTTATAAAAGAGAAACTGGTTAATAAATGGCTGTGAGGACAAATTGGTGAGGTCAAATAAAAGATTGTACATACAAAATAGAATGGAAATCTCAAGGGCCTTTACCTGGAAGACAGTCTTAAGAAAGAAGTATCAAGATCAAATTAGCCTGTGAGCATGTCTGTAGGGTGCTGTGGTATTATCTTGATGTTAACTAATGGAAGACCCAGTCCAATATGGGAAACATCATTTCCTGAGAAAAAGGCTAGCGGATGTAGTCTCTCTTGGCTCTTGACTATGGATGGGATGTTACCAGTTACTTGAGCTTCTGCCTTAACTTCCCTCAAACGAGGCACTATAACCTGGGACTGCGAAGCAAATAAGCCCTTCCTTCCTTATGGTGTTTCTTGCCACAGTCCTTGTCACAGCAACAGAAATGAAACTCAAGGGCACACCCTTTGTTCAAGCATGCCATATATTGTGTACTCTGATTTAAAAAAAAAAAAAATTTCTAAAGTAAAAAGACCATTGCTTTCATTATGTAGGACCTGATCCTATAGCTAAGCCTCATAACAGTGATTTGCATTAATCAAACAAACAAACAACCCCATGTTTAAAATAGCTGTAGAACTGTACTCCCCATGAAAAACCCCTTGGTCTATTAACCTAAAGTCAGAGTCTCTTTTATGAATGACAAGTACTAGAAGCAGCATAGCAAACGTCCAAGAATGGGCTGTATTCAGGTCCTTGGACAACTCCTCCGGGTCTGCTCTGTCCTTTGAGGTTCCAGTGGCTTCCCGTCTTTGCACTTCAGACTATGTCTTGTTTGACCCACCACTGCAGTCCACACTGTTAACCAGGCCCGCCTTGGAATCCTGGCCACCTCCATTATATCCATGCTGATTTTCCTCCTCTTCTGCTAGACTGTCTAATATCTGCGTTGCCAACTTTTCTTTCTCCATCCAACCACTGAGAATTCTGTCCTGACCTGCTCTCCATCTATGTGCTCTTGCTAAATGTCAACTGTTTCCAAAGCCAGCTATGTCATCAACAACGATCCCCAGCACCTCAGTACTTGCATGTATATTTCTCAAAGATACCTCAAGGCTGATCTTACTACTACCCTCCACGACCCTGTTTCTTTCTATTTCACTAAGCGATAGGGTATCACGTAGCCCAGGCTGGCCTTGAACTTGCTATGCAGCTGACTGACCTTTCAGATCCTCCTGCCTCCACTTCCTGAGTGATGGGATCCTAAGCATTTCCAACCAAGTCTGGTTCTAGAGATGGTACCCAGAGCTTCATGCACGGCAGGGAAACTGTGGTGGTTTGAGAGTGACCCCCATAGGCTCAGATATTTGACTACTTGGTCCTCAGTTGGTGGAACAGTTTGGGAAGGGTTAGGAGGCCTTGATGGAGGAGGTATGTCATTAGGGGTAGGATATGAGGTTTCAAAAACCCATGTCATTCCCAGTGTCTATCTCGCTCCTGTAATGGCATTTCAGTTGTATTTTAATAAATAAAGACTGCCTGAAGATCTGAGAGTAAAACAGTCAGACTTACAGTCCAGGTTATGGTAGCACCACCTTTAATCCCAGTATCCATGGTGACACACACCTTTAATCCCAGTAACCACAATGAAATGCACCTGTAATCCCAGTAGCCACACTAGTATCCAGAAAAACTGGGCGGTGCATGCCTTTAAATGATGGTGGTGCACACCTTTAATTTCAGCCCTAGAGAGGATTAAAAAGTGGGAGGAGACAGCTCTCAGACACAATCTTCTAAGATTCCTGGAGGCAGGATCACCATTTCAGACTGAGGTCAAGCTAAGAGCCAGTGGCTGGCTGGTTCACTTTTCAGATCTTCAGGTTGAACCCCAATTTCTCTCTCTGAGTTTTTATTATTTTATTATTCATGCTTCACTCTGTCTTGTCCTTGTGGGTCAAGCTCTCAACTAGTACTTTAAAGCCTTGCCTGATGCCATGCTCCTCACCGTAATAGTCATAGACTTTGAAGCTCTGGAACTATGAGCTCCCAAATTAAATACTTTCTTTTATAAATTGCTTTGGTGATGGTGTTTGTCCTGGCAATAGAAAATAACTAAGACATATAAGCACTACCTCAACTGAGCTGTATCCCCCTGCATGCCCTACATTTTATATAACTAGAACAAATTATCTTCAGCCTCAAAGACAAGAGTGTTCTGACCATTGGTGGCTATGACAATATAGCTGTAATGTTCTTTTTTCCTTTCTTTTTAAAATTTGCATGCACTGATACTTCATCTGCATGTAAATCTGTATGAGAGTGTTGGGTACCCCGGAAATGGAGTTACAAACAGTTGTGAGCTGCCATGAGGGTACTGGGAATTGAACCTGGGTCCTCCGGAAGAACAATCAGTGTCCTTAAACCACTGAGCCATCTCTCCAACCCCACATTGTGGAACCTGAATGCTTTTTCAGACAGTTCAAGCTCCCATGCTTGAACCCATGACTGTCTTTTAGGACATCTTGTTTTTCCAACTGAAGCTTTATTGCGAAAACTGGGGTCAGGATTTAAGTTTTTCAAGAACATGTCCTGGGCTGTCTTCTGAGAGCCACTTCTTGACCATCCATGTCTGTCTGATAGACTGTGTTTCATGACAGCCAGAGACCCTGATTTCCTAAACACAGCGGCTGCCGCAGTAAATCATTATTGAATGGATGTGCTTATCAGAATGTGGAAACTATAAAACATTTTATAGATTAATTTCTGCTCAGAAAAGGAATTCCCAAAGAACAGAGCCCTGGTCTCTGAACCACACTGACAGGCTTCTTGGTATCTGGTACCATTCCCCACCCCACCCCCAGGGGGAAACTGTGAGTGCAGCCAGAAAATTCGACCGGGTTAGCATTATGGGAAGCCACTTCTTCTCTAGGTAGTATCAAATTCTTCTCAAATTCTTGAGTTCTCATTTCACTAAAAAATAAAGTAAAAATAGAACTCTGTGTGTACGCATGTGTGGTGTCCGTGAATGTATCCGTGTGTGTGTGTGTGTGTGTGTGTGTGTGTGTGTGTGTGTGTGTGATCTCAGGTTGTTGTTGTTGGAGGTGGTGGTGTTGTAATCAAAGTCAGGTGATGTGCAACTTTTCAAGCGTCCATCATGTGTTCAAAAGCATTAGCCAGGATTATGATATTCTATCGGCCTAAACCAAGGGCCAGTCAATAGGTGTTTTCAAACCAAACAAGAATGGTGCCAGAAACATTAATGGAAGCTTGCCTACCTCCCATAGCGTCCGCTCTGGCACACTGAATGCCACTTATTTTCCCAAGATCCTTCTTCCACTGGTCCAAGCCGAGGACCAGCAGCCAAGGACCCGCCTGACCTTTGAGCACCCTGCTTCCTGGAGCCAGCCTGGGTGAGGCTGCCCTGCCGCTGTGGCCCCTGCTGGGCTGTGTGGCTCCCCTCTGCCTGCACCTGTGCTGTGCTAAGGGGCTGGGAGGCTTGGCCCAAGAGTGAATAAAACAGTTCTCACACACGCTGTGTTCGGAATGGACGCTGAGCAGCCTGCTTAGCTCTAGCCCAGAGACCGCAGTTACGGATTCTGAAGAAACCTTGGGCTGCCACACCTCTGTGTTTGGTTTTCATGAGGCTGTGCAGAGAATCTAGATTCAGGCTGTTTTATCTGCCCCCACCCCCAAAAAAATAACCTTTCTTTTTTTTTTTGTAGAGATGTTAGGATTAACACTTTAAATGCAGAACATGATTGTTTTTGTTTGGTTTGGTTTGGTGGGGGTGGGTGTTGTTTTGTTTTTGGAAGTCCTCTGATGAGTAAAGGTGTCTCAGACCTCCATCTAGGAGAGAACTGCTTGCTGCCCCTCCCTTCAACTGACTGTTGTTCAATTTAGCTTTCATATAGAACCATACGTTGCTATATAGTGTTAAGTCGTTTCCTGGCACGATTTCACACCGACAGTCCAAAATCTCCCCCGTGTCTGTTCACCCCTGGAGACAGCATGGAAGCGTAACTGGGCACAGGTTCCAGGGAGGGACGAGGCAAGTCGGCTCGCGGGCTCAGAGCCACCCTGTGAACAGCAGTTTGCAAGTCGGCGACGTCCTAGTCATTTCCCTTCGTTTGCTTATAAAATTGGAACATGAACTAGTGACGGAGACCAGCATAGCGGGCCTGGTGAAATCCTAATTCTCCAGCCACGCCAGGGCCAGAAGGCAGCCGCCACAGGAAGCAGAAGGACGCAGGGAAGCCCGGGAAAGCAGGCTGCAGAACAGAAACGGAAAGCAGAGAAGGCCGAGCTGGTGGAGGAGGTGGCGATGCTCACTGCCTCCTGGACAGACCCCTCTAATGAAAGCCCCTTCTTCCTCGGGGATTATAAGAATATTCATGACCCTTGAGATCAGCAGGTGAGACTCAGTCCTCCCTGCTCATCCTTTGGGCAAACAGTCCAGAAAGCCGAGGTTGCCCAGAGGAGAAAGGAACAGTGGGAGCGGGCCACTTCCCTTGCTTCTCTCGCTCCCCGGCCTTCTTTTATGTTCCCGGGTGGAGGGGAGGGCACTTGTCTCGAGGTGAATCAAGGACTGTGTCTTTCATTTCTAAAGAGCAGGCAGCGAGGCCGAGGCAGAAGTCCCGTGACATGACTTGAGACACAAAATGGTATCTTAGCATCGAAGATCCCCTTTGACGACAAGAAGAAAAGCCCCTTTCTTCCCAGCCCGGATTAGGCGAGGAGGGAATTCTCCGGAACATGTGTGCATTGTTTGGCGGAGGGCAGCCAGGCCGGCCAGGGGCTTGCCTCCCAAAGTCAGCCCAAGGAAGCTTGTCCCCAAGTAATTAAAAGGGATGGAAACAGCAGGGAGTCTTGTTCCAGTGCTGCCCACCAAAGTGGGGTCCCTGGGGGATGGTGTGGCCCAGGAAATTGGCTAAATTAATGGTTGTGGAGGGCTTACTGACTGTGTGGGCCCCCGGAGGCACAGAGAGGGCAGGACAAGGGGTCTCCTCAAAGCTCCTTTGATGAAAGAGGGCAAAGGGAAACACCCTGAGAGCAAGCATGTGGCAGCTCCTTGCCACCTGACTGGGCATCCAAGATGCCCTGGGGACACAGCACCTGCAGAGAGGGGCCAGCCCCTCACCAAAAGCAGAGCCCCCAAGACAGTGTGTCCAGGCCCTCATTTGTCCACTGGTGCAAGCTGGGCCCCTCACTTTCTCCAGCTGATGTTGAGGGGGTCACAGGTCGTGGCCGGGCCTGAGGACCCTGGAGCTTACAAAGGGGCACAGCTACTTCCCTTGACAACAGAGTGTGCGGAAAGCAACCTCTTGTTCTTGTCAGTGGTTGAGGGTCTCACTCAGAAACAACAGGAGAATGTAAGAGGCTCCCAACTGAAGCTAGCATTGCCTGCCATTTATGAAAAAGAAACATTTTTTTCTTGCCAAAAAGAAAAAAAAAAATGTTTTCCAGAAGAACTTATAGATGGCGATGTCTAGGAGCTTCAAGAAGGCAGACATGCTTCAGTTTTCCCAGCTCTCTTGGGCAGGTTGCACTACTGAGGACTGCTGGCAACCTTCAGCAGCAGTGCGGGAGGTTCCTGACCTCCAGGCAGCTATAGGCAAGATAACAAGACAACAGCTATGGCACCATAGTTAGGATGGGTGTTCCCAAAGGCCAGAGCCCATGAGCAAGCCTGGGCACTGACTTCCTTTAGAGAGTAATAAACCTAAGTCAATATTGCAGAGTAGACATGCCTTCTCTGGCTGCGTAAATATTGGGCCAGAGACTCAAGTGCCTCCCGTGCTGTTGACAACGACGAGATGGTGTCATTATTGTCTTTGTTACGGTGAAGTGCGGCTCGCAGGGCTGGCCTAACACCCTGTGTACATAGAAAGGATGCTGTGTGAGGAAGCCCATGTGTTTGCTCTGCCAATACATGCCAGCAGCCAGCCCTCAAACATTCTCCCCTCCATGGTTACAGCGGGGGCTGCTGGAAGCCTCTGCCCCACGGGGCTGCTGGAAGCCTCTGCCCCACGGGGCTGCTGAACGGTGGTTCATTTTTGAATAGAGATGTTTTGTATTAACATGTAATGTACACAAGCCATTAGTACAACCTGGTAATTCTTCACAAACTATCATACCTCATTGAGCACTAAGCCCCCAGGCCCAGGACATGGGCCTTCCCAGAGCCCCACAGGCCCACTGGTACACCCGTTTTATCTTTAGCAAGGATGGCTTCTGTCAGGAATATTGTAGAGTTGTTTCTGTTTGTTTGTTTGTTTGTTTTCATGGAGCTGTATATTTCTCTCTGCTCCTCTCCCTTCCCCTCCCCTCCCCTTCTACCCTCTCCTGTTTCTGTTTTAAGCCCCAAGATTTGGATATTTTTTCCTTGGTGTTGGAGGCAAATACAGGGTATGTTTGTCCGGCAGGGCATGGTTACTGCACAGCCAGCCAGAGGCCAATGCAATTCAGTCCCTAGTGTGAGCAAGGCCTCTCTGATTTCTGGCAACAAGGACCCACTCTGATAAAGGACAGAACTTGTCTCTGCCACATCCTGCCCCACAAGGGCCAGCATAAAGTGGCCTCAATCTCATTTTCAGCGTGAGAGATGCAGAGGGGCTGGACCACGTAGGATTGTGTCTGAGTCCATGCTGACATACACATAGCCTCAGGAGCCATGTTGAAACGGTGACCTCCACCTTTCTCATCAAGCCCTGTCTGCCTCTTCCTTCCACAACACTTTCCATCCTTAGAAAACACGAGACAGCCTCATCATGGGAGGGGATCAGACGGGCTCAGTTCTGAGTCTGTGTTAAAAGTGTCTCAGGTAGAATTCGAGAAGGAAGATTCCTGAACACTATGGCCTTCCCTCTGACTCCCTTAGCCAACAGCCTTTTCTATGCTTGGGTAGGGGCAGGAGAGTGGAACGTCTGACAGCAAGTAGGCACAGCCAAGGATTCAGCCTCCTTACAGTGTGTGTGTGTGTGTGTGTGTGTGTGTGCGCGCGCGCGCGCGCGCGCGCGCGCGCAGGGGAGCAGGGCCTCCAAGGGAAGGGAGTTGCTCAAGGTTATGTATCTGAGGCAAGCCTACCTCATCACCACACCCAACTTAGAAGGTGTTTAGAGGACTTGCTGACTCAGTGGTACCGGACTTGTCTAGTGTGAGTGAGGCCCGAGTTCCATTGTCAGCAACACAATAAACTAAGGACCTGATGGCTCTTGTCAAAGGACAAAAGTAATCTTTCTCTACGAAGGACACTTTATCTATCATTTATTCATCTATCTATCTATCTATCTATCTATCTCTATCTATCTACCTACCTACCTACCTATCTATCTATTCTGTCTGTCTATCTATCTACCTGCCTATCTATCTATTCTATCTGTCTGTCTATCTATCTACCGACCTATCTATCTATTCTATCTGTCTGTCTATCTATCTACCTACCTATCTATCTCATAAGAATCTTCCATCTCGTCTAATTCTCCCTTGTATCCCCTTAACTCCCCCAGGCTGCTGTAGAATTTACCTGACTCCAGGATAACAGCCACCCCATGCTCTGTGATTGTGGTCTCCACTGCACAGACTTCAGGCTTGCATTTGAACTGTGTCAGTGCTATGGCTTAGCTCAGTCCCTGACTTGGAGAAGCTGAGGTCCTGGAGACATCTGTTCTGCACTTGGAGGTCATGGGCTCTCCCTTCAGCTTTTCTGCTCACTAGACCCAGAGCCTTTCCCTGAGCGTACACTCTGGTGCTGGTCCTCAAGTACCAAGAGGCTCCACCCCCTAGAGATGGAGAGTTAAGCTTGCCCCCACTGCAGGCTTCCACATGTGGTACCAGATGCCAAATAGCCTTTTAATCATGGAAAATTCATAAATTATCTTGTCCTGAGGTCTTTTATTCACTTCCTTTCAAACCATGGAGCTGCAACGCCACAGACCTAGTCACGAGAGCAGGGGTTCTCAACCTGTGGGTCAAAACCGCTTGTGGGAAGGGTGTCAAATGACTTTTCCACAGGGGTCGCCTAAGACCATCAGAAAACACAGTTCTTTATGTTATGATCCATAACAATAGCGAAATTACAGTTATGAAGTTGTAATGAAAATAATTTTATGGTTGCGGGGTCACTGCGGTCTGAGGAACTGTTGCAGCAGT
>NC_022010.1:38939414-38945748 GCF_000317375.1 Microtus ochrogaster
TCACTAAAAAATAAAGTAAAAATAGAACTCTGTGTGTACGCATGTGTGGTGTCCGTGAATGTATCCGTGTGTGTGTGTGTGTGTGTGTGTGTGTGATCTCAGGTTGTTGTTGTTGGAGGTGGTGGTGTTGTAATCAAAGTCAGGTGATGTGCAACTTTTCAAGCGTCCATCATGTGTTCAAAAGCATTAGCCAGGATTATGATATTCTATCGGCCTAAACCAAGGGCCAGTCAATAGGTGTTTTCAAACCAAACAAGAATGGTGCCAGAAACATTAATGGAAGCTTGCCTACCTCCCATAGCGTCCGCTCTGGCACACTGAATGCCACTTATTTTCCCAAGATCCTTCTTCCACTGGTCCAAGCCGAGGACCAGCAGCCAAGGACCCGCCTGACCTTTGAGCACCCTGCTTCCTGGAGCCAGCCTGGGTGAGGCTGCCCTGCCGCTGTGGCCCCTGCTGGGCTGTGTGGCTCCCCTCTGCCTGCACCTGTGCTGTGCTAAGGGGCTGGGAGGCTTGGCCCAAGAGTGAATAAAACAGTTCTCACACACGCTGTGTTCGGAATGGACGCTGAGCAGCCTGCTTAGCTCTAGCCCAGAGACCGCAGTTACGGATTCTGAAGAAACCTTGGGCTGCCACACCTCTGTGTTTGGTTTTCATGAGGCTGTGCAGAGAATCTAGATTCAGGCTGTTTTATCTGCCCCCACCCCCAAAAAAATAACCTTTCTTTTTTTTTTTGTAGAGATGTTAGGATTAACACTTTAAATGCAGAACATGATTGTTTTTGTTTGGTTTGGTTTGGTGGGGGTGGGTGTTGTTTTGTTTTTGGAAGTCCTCTGATGAGTAAAGGTGTCTCAGACCTCCATCTAGGAGAGAACTGCTTGCTGCCCCTCCCTTCAACTGACTGTTGTTCAATTTAGCTTTCATATAGAACCATACGTTGCTATATAGTGTTAAGTCGTTTCCTGGCACGATTTCACACCGACAGTCCAAAATCTCCCCCGTGTCTGTTCACCCCTGGAGACAGCATGGAAGCGTAACTGGGCACAGGTTCCAGGGAGGGACGAGGCAAGTCGGCTCGCGGGCTCAGAGCCACCCTGTGAACAGCAGTTTGCAAGTCGGCGACGTCCTAGTCATTTCCCTTCGTTTGCTTATAAAATTGGAACATGAACTAGTGACGGAGACCAGCATAGCGGGCCTGGTGAAATCCTAATTCTCCAGCCACGCCAGGGCCAGAAGGCAGCCGCCACAGGAAGCAGAAGGACGCAGGGAAGCCCGGGAAAGCAGGCTGCAGAACAGAAACGGAAAGCAGAGAAGGCCGAGCTGGTGGAGGAGGTGGCGATGCTCACTGCCTCCTGGACAGACCCCTCTAATGAAAGCCCCTTCTTCCTCGGGGATTATAAGAATATTCATGACCCTTGAGATCAGCAGGTGAGACTCAGTCCTCCCTGCTCATCCTTTGGGCAAACAGTCCAGAAAGCCGAGGTTGCCCAGAGGAGAAAGGAACAGTGGGAGCGGGCCACTTCCCTTGCTTCTCTCGCTCCCCGGCCTTCTTTTATGTTCCCGGGTGGAGGGGAGGGCACTTGTCTCGAGGTGAATCAAGGACTGTGTCTTTCATTTCTAAAGAGCAGGCAGCGAGGCCGAGGCAGAAGTCCCGTGACATGACTTGAGACACAAAATGGTATCTTAGCATCGAAGATCCCCTTTGACGACAAGAAGAAAAGCCCCTTTCTTCCCAGCCCGGATTAGGCGAGGAGGGAATTCTCCGGAACATGTGTGCATTGTTTGGCGGAGGGCAGCCAGGCCGGCCAGGGGCTTGCCTCCCAAAGTCAGCCCAAGGAAGCTTGTCCCCAAGTAATTAAAAGGGATGGAAACAGCAGGGAGTCTTGTTCCAGTGCTGCCCACCAAAGTGGGGTCCCTGGGGGATGGTGTGGCCCAGGAAATTGGCTAAATTAATGGTTGTGGAGGGCTTACTGACTGTGTGGGCCCCCGGAGGCACAGAGAGGGCAGGACAAGGGGTCTCCTCAAAGCTCCTTTGATGAAAGAGGGCAAAGGGAAACACCCTGAGAGCAAGCATGTGGCAGCTCCTTGCCACCTGACTGGGCATCCAAGATGCCCTGGGGACACAGCACCTGCAGAGAGGGGCCAGCCCCTCACCAAAAGCAGAGCCCCCAAGACAGTGTGTCCAGGCCCTCATTTGTCCACTGGTGCAAGCTGGGCCCCTCACTTTCTCCAGCTGATGTTGAGGGGGTCACAGGTCGTGGCCGGGCCTGAGGACCCTGGAGCTTACAAAGGGGCACAGCTACTTCCCTTGACAACAGAGTGTGCGGAAAGCAACCTCTTGTTCTTGTCAGTGGTTGAGGGTCTCACTCAGAAACAACAGGAGAATGTAAGAGGCTCCCAACTGAAGCTAGCATTGCCTGCCATTTATGAAAAAGAAACATTTTTTTCTTGCCAAAAAGAAAAAAAAAAATGTTTTCCAGAAGAACTTATAGATGGCGATGTCTAGGAGCTTCAAGAAGGCAGACATGCTTCAGTTTTCCCAGCTCTCTTGGGCAGGTTGCACTACTGAGGACTGCTGGCAACCTTCAGCAGCAGTGCGGGAGGTTCCTGACCTCCAGGCAGCTATAGGCAAGATAACAAGACAACAGCTATGGCACCATAGTTAGGATGGGTGTTCCCAAAGGCCAGAGCCCATGAGCAAGCCTGGGCACTGACTTCCTTTAGAGAGTAATAAACCTAAGTCAATATTGCAGAGTAGACATGCCTTCTCTGGCTGCGTAAATATTGGGCCAGAGACTCAAGTGCCTCCCGTGCTGTTGACAACGACGAGATGGTGTCATTATTGTCTTTGTTACGGTGAAGTGCGGCTCGCAGGGCTGGCCTAACACCCTGTGTACATAGAAAGGATGCTGTGTGAGGAAGCCCATGTGTTTGCTCTGCCAATACATGCCAGCAGCCAGCCCTCAAACATTCTCCCCTCCATGGTTACAGCGGGGGCTGCTGGAAGCCTCTGCCCCACGGGGCTGCTGGAAGCCTCTGCCCCACGGGGCTGCTGAACGGTGGTTCATTTTTGAATAGAGATGTTTTGTATTAACATGTAATGTACACAAGCCATTAGTACAACCTGGTAATTCTTCACAAACTATCATACCTCATTGAGCACTAAGCCCCCAGGCCCAGGACATGGGCCTTCCCAGAGCCCCACAGGCCCACTGGTACACCCGTTTTATCTTTAGCAAGGATGGCTTCTGTCAGGAATATTGTAGAGTTGTTTCTGTTTGTTTGTTTGTTTGTTTTCATGGAGCTGTATATTTCTCTCTGCTCCTCTCCCTTCCCCTCCCCTCCCCTTCTACCCTCTCCTGTTTCTGTTTTAAGCCCCAAGATTTGGATATTTTTTCCTTGGTGTTGGAGGCAAATACAGGGTATGTTTGTCCGGCAGGGCATGGTTACTGCACAGCCAGCCAGAGGCCAATGCAATTCAGTCCCTAGTGTGAGCAAGGCCTCTCTGATTTCTGGCAACAAGGACCCACTCTGATAAAGGACAGAACTTGTCTCTGCCACATCCTGCCCCACAAGGGCCAGCATAAAGTGGCCTCAATCTCATTTTCAGCGTGAGAGATGCAGAGGGGCTGGACCACGTAGGATTGTGTCTGAGTCCATGCTGACATACACATAGCCTCAGGAGCCATGTTGAAACGGTGACCTCCACCTTTCTCATCAAGCCCTGTCTGCCTCTTCCTTCCACAACACTTTCCATCCTTAGAAAACACGAGACAGCCTCATCATGGGAGGGGATCAGACGGGCTCAGTTCTGAGTCTGTGTTAAAAGTGTCTCAGGTAGAATTCGAGAAGGAAGATTCCTGAACACTATGGCCTTCCCTCTGACTCCCTTAGCCAACAGCCTTTTCTATGCTTGGGTAGGGGCAGGAGAGTGGAACGTCTGACAGCAAGTAGGCACAGCCAAGGATTCAGCCTCCTTACAGTGTGTGTGTGTGTGTGTGTGTGTGTGTGCGCGCGCGCGCGCGCGCGCGCGCGCGCAGGGGAGCAGGGCCTCCAAGGGAAGGGAGTTGCTCAAGGTTATGTATCTGAGGCAAGCCTACCTCATCACCACACCCAACTTAGAAGGTGTTTAGAGGACTTGCTGACTCAGTGGTACCGGACTTGTCTAGTGTGAGTGAGGCCCGAGTTCCATTGTCAGCAACACAATAAACTAAGGACCTGATGGCTCTTGTCAAAGGACAAAAGTAATCTTTCTCTACGAAGGACACTTTATCTATCATTTATTCATCTATCTATCTATCTATCTATCTATCTCTATCTATCTACCTACCTACCTACCTATCTATCTATTCTGTCTGTCTATCTATCTACCTGCCTATCTATCTATTCTATCTGTCTGTCTATCTATCTACCGACCTATCTATCTATTCTATCTGTCTGTCTATCTATCTACCTACCTATCTATCTCATAAGAATCTTCCATCTCGTCTAATTCTCCCTTGTATCCCCTTAACTCCCCCAGGCTGCTGTAGAATTTACCTGACTCCAGGATAACAGCCACCCCATGCTCTGTGATTGTGGTCTCCACTGCACAGACTTCAGGCTTGCATTTGAACTGTGTCAGTGCTATGGCTTAGCTCAGTCCCTGACTTGGAGAAGCTGAGGTCCTGGAGACATCTGTTCTGCACTTGGAGGTCATGGGCTCTCCCTTCAGCTTTTCTGCTCACTAGACCCAGAGCCTTTCCCTGAGCGTACACTCTGGTGCTGGTCCTCAAGTACCAAGAGGCTCCACCCCCTAGAGATGGAGAGTTAAGCTTGCCCCCACTGCAGGCTTCCACATGTGGTACCAGATGCCAAATAGCCTTTTAATCATGGAAAATTCATAAATTATCTTGTCCTGAGGTCTTTTATTCACTTCCTTTCAAACCATGGAGCTGCAACGCCACAGACCTAGTCACGAGAGCAGGGGTTCTCAACCTGTGGGTCAAAACCGCTTGTGGGAAGGGTGTCAAATGACTTTTCCACAGGGGTCGCCTAAGACCATCAGAAAACACAGTTCTTTATGTTATGATCCATAACAATAGCGAAATTACAGTTATGAAGTTGTAATGAAAATAATTTTATGGTTGCGGGGTCACTGCGGTCTGAGGAACTGTTGCAGCAGTTGGAAGGCTGAGAACCACTGCACCAGAAGTTCTGGGGGTTTGCAGCTGGGGACCCACAGAGGCCTGGGAAGATCTCAACAGAGACGGGAGGCATATAAAATGGTGCTTCAACATCATGTGCCACAAGAAAACTGCTGAGATGCCTCTCAGAAGGAAACTAGGCGAGGGAGTGAACCACTTACTCTTGGCACAGACCTTTGTTTGGGGAGCAACTTATAGAAGGTGTCTCTGTAAGAACTGAAGCCGGCTGTCCTTTTACCAGCCAGGGTGCTTATAGGGCAGAGACGGGATCATGCAGAAGGCAGATAAAAGGTTTCCTTTTGTGGCCCACAGTTGGTCATTGCCAGGAGTAACTAAAGAGTCAGTTCAAGAATGCTGGGTGATCCATAAACACCTCTCCTGGAGGCCATCGCTGGGGTCCCTGGAGCAGGCAGGCAGTCAAGAATCTGGAGAAACAAGTTAGTCTAGTTCTAGAAAACAAACTGTAGTTACCAGTATGTGACAGTTCAGCCAAGGGAGGAGTTTTACAAAATGGTTTGATTCTTGGTAGCAGTCGCGAGTTAAAAGCAATGAGATACTAAGAGCGGCAAAGGTGCCTGGGTGAGTCTCTGAAGGTGCTGGGCCAACCAGCACCAGCCAGGCCAACCTTTGGAGATACAAGGGGTAGAAGAGGAAAAGGAGAAGGGAATTTAAGTGAGCTCTCAAAGTGGTGTCCAAGCAGACACCCTTCCTCTCACACAGACGAACTACACAGGATGCCCTGGAAGAGGTTGGAAACCATGGCTTCACGGAAGAGTCAGAAGAGAAAGGAAAATGCTGTGGGGCGGGGGGGGGGGGGGGGGGGGGGGGAGGGAGGTAGACAGGAATCATCCAACCCGAGAACATACAGCTCCCACTAAACATGGCATTCAAAAAAAGTCAGACTATAGAGACAATAAGAGAACCGCAGATTTAGGATGAGATAATAACGGGTGGGAGAGCACAGGTGGCTTTGAGGACAGTCGCATCACTGTATGTGATGATACCACGGTGAATACATACACGCCTGTGTACGCTCGTCACCAAGGGCGAGCTCTCGCGTTACCCCGTCTTTAACTGATAATGATGTACCCTTGTAGACTTCAACAACATGGGGATGTTGCTAAGACGGCTATACACGCACAGGGATA
>NC_022010.1:38945946-38973903 GCF_000317375.1 Microtus ochrogaster
TGCCACCCCTGGACCTTTTTAAGAGAGTACGCTGAGCAAGCCAGTAAGCAGCCATTTCTCCATGCCCGCTATGTCTGCTCCTGCCTCCAAGTTCCTGCTTCAGGTCCTGTCCTTCAGTGACAGACTATGGTGTGGAAGTGTAAGCCAAATAAATCCTTTCTTCCTCTGAGTTGGTTTTGGTCAGTGTTTCATCACAGCAACAGAAAAAGTCGGACACTGTGCAAGCATAGGGATGTAAAGCTGATACCCAGAACCCACATTAAAAAACAGAAGTGTGTGAGGCACACCTGTAACCCCAGCACTGAGGTGAAGGCAAGAGAATCTCTAGGGCTCACTGACCAGTCAGCTTAGATTGCAACCTACAGGCCAGTGAGAAACCCAGTCTCAAAAAAAGACAGTGGACCGTGCCTGTAAACAGCACCTGACATTGACCGCTGGCCTCTACAGGCACAGTGCACATGCAGTAATGTGCACATTCGTGAGCATGCTCTCACACACACGCATAGCCCCCTCACTCTTCTCCCCAACAAAACAGGCTCAGACAGGTCAAGTCAAATGCATGCTGGAAGTGGGTAGGGGTGCAGGTCTCTTGCCTCTGCTAGAGTTCAGGCTTATGAGATTTTTAAGAAGAGAGAATTGGGGACTAGAGAGATGGCTCAGTCCTGGCCACTCTTCCACAGGTCCTGAGTTCAATTCCCAGCACCTATAAGGTGCCTCACAACCATCTGTAATGAGATCTGGTGCCCTCTTCTGGCACCCAGACATGCGTGCAGGCAGAACACTATATATATATAAGTAATAAATAAGTCTTAACAGAAAAGATAATTAAAAAATTTTACCTGGTGTGTATTGCATTTAAAAAGATAGATATACTGGCTGGGTGGTAGTGGCACACGCCTTTAATCCCAGCACTCGGGAGGCAGAGGAAGTGGGGGGGGGAATCTCTGTGAGTTCAAGGCCACCCCAGTCTACAGAGTGAGTCCCAGGACAGGCTCCAAAGCTACAGAGAAACCCTGTCTCAAAAAAAAAAAAAAAAAAAAAAAAAAAAAAAAAAAAAAAAAGAAAGAAAGAAAGAAAGAAAGGAAAAAAGAAAAACCAAAAACCTGATGCAAGGTGCTTTAAAAAGATATAAGCTCTAAACAAACAAAATACCATGATGTGATGGTTGACAGCACAAACTATGGCTGACCTTGGTTCAAGTTTTATTGTCATTAGTGCGATTCTATAGCCTGCATGAGACTTGGTCCTTCATCTTAACAACAAAAATGGTAAGAATGATGACTAAATCTCAGATTAGTGATTAGGGTTAAATATGACAGCATGTAAAATGTGATTGAGAATGTTGGGCTCATCACCATCCCCAGGTGTGTTTGGAGGGGGGGTGTACAGGGTCTCTGCTTGACAGACCAGCCTTGGCTCCGCCTTTGACTGATGGTGCATTTGAGTTTCCGATCCCCTTGTTTCTCTCTCCCAAAAGCTGGGATTACAGTCCACAGCAACGGGATTTATGTGGAGACGTGAGTCAAACCCAGGCATGTGTGTGTGTTAGGCAAGCACACTACTGACCAAGCTGCTAGTACAGCCCTTGAATGTTTGTAAAAAGAAACATGGGGTTTCTTTTTTAAAAGTTTCCATAAAAAGAAATCTGACTCTAAAATCCATAATTCTTCAAAAGATGTAGAAACTCAAATAAAATTTCCTAAAAAGACCTAGAAAATACTACCTAATATCAGGACTGACTATAAAGCTAAGATAATCAATGAATGGTGATTTGATATGATGATAGATAACATAAGTCAACTAAACAGCATGACAAGCTCACAAATAGACCCACGGAGACAAGGCTACTTGACTATTTTGACAAAAAAACAAAACTGTGAAGGCAGTTCAGAGACTTTCTTTCCTAGATGCTCAAGCGTTTGCACAGATCTGCACATTTTGCTACAGGTCATGGTGAACTGGGTCTGAAAATAATGAGTAGAAAATTCCAAAAGTAAACAAGTTTTAAATTGTGCACTGTTCTGAGCAGTATGGTGAAACCGCTTGCTGTTTGGCTCAACAGTGTAATAAATCATTGTTTTGTCCAGAATATTCGCACTGTATTTCCTGTCTCGTTAGCCAGCAGATAGATACTTGAGTAATCGGATCCACTGCCCTGGTATCACACTGCCAGTTTTTTTTTTGTCGTTGTTGTTGTTTTGTTTATTTATTTATTATGTTTACAATATTCTGTCTGTGTGTATGCCTGCAGGCCAGAAGAGGGCTCCAGACCCCATTACAGATGGTTGTGAGCCACCATGTGGTTGCTGGGAATTGAACTCAGGACCTTTGGAAGAGCAGGCAATGCTCTTAACCTCTGAGCCAGCTCTCCAGCTCCACACTGCCTGTTTTAAGGCAGCTTTACCAGAGTCCCAAACTGAATGAAAGGTGGGAAAGAAGACAGTGTGGGGAGCCTGAACATTCTCTTACACCTTCTTCTCGACTATGGACACAATGTGACCAGCTAACTGCCTTGTGTTCCTGCCATTCTGCCTCCCCCACCACGACAGGCTGTACCTGCAAATCACGAGCCAGAAGAAGCCCCTCATTCCTTTTAAGTTGGCCCTTACCAGATAGTTCAGTTATAACTAGAAACAATGTAATCACAGCATAAACTCTGTGTCAGGAGTGAGGTGATTGTTCTGAGAAACCTGACCAACAGCTCTGAGGCCTTCTGGTCATCGCAGGGGTAATGCAAAAAGGTGTGGACTTGCAAAGCTCAGTGGGCCTTGCTAGTGGGATTCAGAAACAGAATGTGGCTAGCAATACAGAAAGTAAGGACTGTGTTCTTAAGGCTTCAGGGATACAAGGACTCCATCAGAAGGCAGGTTAGAGGCCACATCCTGAAAATATAAGCAAGACTGAATTTAAAGGAAAAGGGCATGAGGCAGGAGAGATGGCAGAGGTTAAGGGCACTGACTGTTCTTCTAGAAGACCCAGGCTCGATTCCCAGCACCCACATGAGGGCTCATTAACTCCAGTCCCAGGGGATTGATGCCATCTCTGGCCTCCACTGGGACTGTACACCCATGGTGCACAGACACATGTGCATACAAAACATCTATACACATAAAATAAATTTAAAAATTTAGAATGGGACAAAGTTGTTTAGAAAATGAACTCTCAATATACATATATATACACATACACACACACACACACATATATATATACACAGTATAATATCTGGGCTACAGTACAATTATTGCTAAAAATCTGTTCACACAAAATCAAATGATCTGAACAAACATTTCACGAAGGAAGAAAATGCACAGTAGTGAATAAAACCCGGAAAGTTGAGCTACTCTACTATGTGCCTTCAGGGTGGTTGGGATGAAGCTGTCGGGACCAATGTCCACACACATGTGGAGCAATGGGCTTCTTCATGCACTGCCGGTAGAAGGTATGATGACATAATCATTTTAGACAACAATGGTTGGATCCGGTCATTCCATTCCTAAGTGTCTTCCCAGGAGAAACAAAGGCATGCATCTGTATACCCAGGGCTCCTGGCAGCTTCACTTGTAGTAGCCCCAAATTTGGCAGAACCTGAATTTGCGTACCAAGAGAAGAAGCAAGAAACACGTGGTATTTTCTTTTCTGTCCTCATCCCAGAGTACCAGCAGGCAGTCTTTAATAATGGGCCAGTGATGCCCACAGCATGGATGAGTCTCAGAATGATTGGGAAAAAACAAGCCAGAGTTTAGTCAATCATTTACTTAGTTAGTTTGTTGTTTGTTTGTTTCTTGAAACAGGGTCTCTGTGTAACTCTGACTGTCCTGGGACTTCTAATGTGGCCCAGACTGGTCTTGAAACTATAAAGATCTCTTTCCCTCTGCCTCCTAAGTACTGAAATTAAAGGTGTGCGCCCACATGACCGCCAAGAAGCCAGATTTATGTTATCATCACTGGCCACTTTTGTCTTGAACCAGGAATGCTAATGTATCAGTGAAAATTTAAGTGAAAAATTATTCTTAAAACCTGGATCTTTTGTTCTCTGAGAAGAGAGCCATTCTGAGGAAAGCAGTTAGCTAGGGGTTTAATCTGTAAGCATCATAGACTTCCTCCTAACCCCTCACAGTCCTGTGGAGAGACCTACCTCAGAAGGTCAGCCCAGATCACTCTCACTGTTATGGTGGGGTCAATGTCTGTACTTAGACATGCACAAACTGTACCCTAGTCCAGGAGAGTACAATGTATCTGCCTTCCAGCTGCTTCTTCCTGCCAGGTTCGGGACTGCTTATACAGAGTCTTGAGTTCCAGGACCTAGTAATCCTCCCACAAGAACATCATTTTTCACAAGCCGTGACAAAGGATAAGGAATTCTAAGACTGAGGAAAGATTATCATCTGGGGAGCAGAACACCAAGTAGTTTCTAAAGACAAAGCAAAATGCAACCTAATCAATTACATGCAAAAAAAACCATAAATACAAACAGTTAGGGTTTTAAAAAGATTTATTTATATTTATTTCATTTGTATGGATGTTTGCCTGCATGTATGTGTACCAGAGTGTGCAGTACCGATGGAGGCCAGAAGAGGGTGTCAGATCCCCCTGGGCCTGGCATTGCAATAGTTGTGAGAGGCCAGGTGAGTGCTGAGAATCAAACCCAGATCCTCTGGAAGAGCAGCCAGTGCTCTTCTGAGCCATCTCTCCAACTCCAAGAACAAGTTCTGACAATAAAAAAAGAGTACATATTATACAGTCCTTGGGGCTACAAATATTAGAAACTGCAAGCTAATACATATTGATCACAGACCTTGGGGGTTCTTGACTTGGAAAGAAGATATTGCGTGGAGTACAAAGGAATTTGGGGGTTGAAGTGTTATCTTCTCATACGAACTTCAGGTGTTCTGAAACTTATCAACACTTTAAAATATATGTAGTTATATGTCATTTATATTTCAGCTAAAAGGATGGTGTTCTGTGTCACACAGACATGGATTTAAATTCTACATTTACATTTCCCTTACACACTGTGACCTTAGGCCAGTCACTCACCCTTGGAAACCCTGCAATCCAGTAACAGGAATACTTCTGAGCCTGTAAGGAATGGAGGGTGACCTAACACACGCAAAGTGACAAACATGAAGCATAGGACGCAATACACACGTCACAAATGGTAACCCTTATTGCGGTGCTTCCTGCAGCTCCTGCGCTCAGAAAAACGCTCAGTAAAGTTGCAGGTTTCCTCTGCCTTCCCTTCCCCAATCGAATCCCCTGTTGGTAGAATAGCCAGAACTCTAGAGGAAATAGCTATCAACTATAACCAGCAGAAAACTCTGGGTTCCACGTATGGCACGTGGTTCAGCAGCATCTTGGATTTTTCTTGTTCCGCTCCGAGTATGTGTGGCTGATGCCGACCAGGGAAGGGCTGGGGCAGTCCCTTCTGAGTCAGCATTGGCCCAAGCACAGACTGGAGCCTCTTTCTCCCATAGGGAACTTTCCACTCTACAAACGCTGAGCAGCTGGGGTTTGGAGTTTACTTTCCCTCCCTAGTGGAGCAAGCACTTTGGAGGAAGGCAGCCCTATTGTTGCAGAAGTTTCTTTGACCACAAAGGCTTTGCTGGTGCCTCTGCGGTCCTGAAGCAAAACTAGACCGGAACTTTCACCACAGAACAAGGCCCGCTCTGTGAGGCCAGAGCAGCTGAAACCTTAGTAGTGCGACTGTCTGCATGACTACTTTTCCCAGTCCCTCAGAGATAGAGAGATGGTCACGACTGTCTGCATGACTACTTTTCCCAGTCCCTCAGAGATAGAGAGATGGTCAAGGAAGAGTCAGTGGTGCAACCGCTGGTGGACTTTGTAGGAGGGGGCAGTGCCAGGCTCCATCTGAGTGTTGTTCATCTGGTACCTATTTTTTTGGTGGCAGAAATGTTTCCACGGGGCGGATCTGGCTCACAAATGAGCTCTGGCGGGCTGTGAGCTGAGTTCTGCAGATGCCTGTAAGCGCTGCCTCCTGGCAATCCGGGACTTCTAGAAGGAAGAGAGAGGGCGTCCCAAGTGGACAAAGGTGGTCTGCACTGTTTTCACTTTTTGGAGGCAGCAGAACCTTCTATAAATAGCATTAAGTTGCCCTGGGGCTGCCGTGGGATGGGAGTAGAGACTGAGATTGCACTAGCATGGAGCTTGCAGTGTCGGGGAAGGGTCTGAATAGTCACTTGTCTGGGCCTCCGTTCCTGACAGATTGCAACCCGTGAGTCCCATCACCAGGGGCTCCTACATCTTGCGGTTTCTACTGACTCACAGTACCTAGAGAAGTCAAGGCAGAGCCACGGGACCCTGGGGACACATATTTCCAGGGATGGGGACAGCCAGGAGCCACTAACTTCACTCTGGGAACTCAGGACACACCTGGTATTTTCAAAGAGCTGGAGGTTCAGGCTGCCTCAGCCTCAGAATTCCCCCTCCGAGACCATGCATCTGTATTCCCAGCCTGTGCCTTGGGCACCCCTCCCAAGGCAAGGAATCACGCCAGGAATCCACACTCAACAGAATACCCAACACCCCACTTCTTTCTTCAAAACTTCAAATACGTAGTTGGTCACTTCAAAACTTCAAACTTTCATAGCTGGCCACTGAAGTTCAGTTTCAAACTAACTGCACTCGCTTCCTCCTGCTCCAGGAAAACTGTCAAGCACTCACTCAGAGGTGCTCTCTTCCCTACCAGAAGATGTTTCTCTTCTTCTCACAGAGCTGTGCCCTGACCATTACACCAGAAAGACTATGTTTACATACATGCATATATGGTTCATATGTGTGTGTGTGTGTGTATGTGTGTGCTTACACATGATCTTACTCTGTAAATTGTCAAATCCATTCCTACCTATTGGCAGGAATGCCTCAGGAAATCATACTTCTCAACACTATCATTTATATGTTTTTATAGGCTCTTATTATGTAGCTAGCCCTGGCTGACCTGTAACTAGCTCTGTAGACCAGACTGACCTCGAACTCACAGAGACCTACCTGCCTCTGCCGCCCAGAGTGCTGGGATTAAAGGCGTGCGCCATCACACCCAGCTCTGTCTCTACATTTTTTGAGACAAGGCCTTCCTATGCAGCCCAGACTGGCCTTGAATTCATCAGCTTCCTGTCTCTGCCTTCCAAAGGCAGGGATTGCTAGTGCGTCCTACCATGGCTAGCTCATTGTAATTTTAGTGTTCTCCACAGACAAGCCCTCCTCACAGACCCTCAGGACAAGCAGCGCACATGGCGGTAAAGGGGCATGACCAGAGACACACAGGTTCAGTGAACACACAGGTTTGGGGTCAGCAGCTGGCACCCTCAGTCCCCTGCCCAGCACATGCCACGCATGCTCATCTGAGAACAAGGCTTGGGGAGGCTCATGCTGTTAACACAGGCTGCTGGAAAAACCTTCAGGGAACCTCCCAGGTATCCCAGCCAGCCGCAGTCCTAGAAAATATGAGGTGGCAGCTAGCCAGGCTTATCCTGCCTAATGACAGCCTTGAATCTTACCATGTTATTAGGCTCTGGTACAGGAGAGCAGCGCAGAGGCATCTCAGATCCCATCCCTGAGGGATATGGGTTTCCTTAGGGCAGTGGTTCTCAACCTGTGGGTTGCAAGACCATCGGAAAACAGAGATGTTACAGTATATATTCACAACAGTAGAAAAATTACATTTATGAAGTAACAACAAAAATAATTTTATAGGTGGGGGGTCACCACAACATGAGGAGCTGTATTAAAGGGTTGCAGCACTGGAAGGTTGAGAACCACTGCCTCAGGGGATGAGTGGGTAGGTTAACCCAACTGGTAAAACACCACATTAGAGAACACACATACAAAAATGGCAGAGACAGAGAGAGAGAGAGAGAGAGAGAGAGAGAGAGAGAGAGAGAGAGAGGGAAAAGGACAACGAGATGCGGACAGAGAAATATTGTGATTGTAGTAAGACTAGACTAGACTAACTCTCAGGAGAGGGAGCTGCTGATGAGCGGTAGGGGTCAGTGAGCCCAGTGAAGCTACCTGGAGGTGGTCCTGAACACAGGGAGGAAATAAGGGAACCCAAGGGGAGAGGCAAGAAACCTTGCCCTCCCCTATTATCTGAATTCTGCTCAACACAGCACTACAGGTTTAAGATGCTCATCTGTTACTGAATTCTACACTTGTAATTTTATTAAGAGGTAATCTGGAATTTAGGATTTCCTAGATGGAAAACGCTGCATGTGTAGAACATACACAGTTCCTATTGGATCCATGGGTTGAAGAGGAATTCCCCGCTCCTGCTGTAAACCAATTTAGCGCTTGCGATGAACTCATTGTAACCGCAAAAACAAGCAAGTGGGGCTGGCAGTCGGTTTCCCCCGCATTCCTTATGGCCAGACAGGTTATTCACGGCTGGAGACCAAGTCACTTCCTGCCAGGCTGGGGGGCTCCCCTGCTGCTGGGAACAACTCAGACTTGGAAGGAGTCTGTATGGTTAGGTGCTGCCGGAAGGAGCTGCAGGCGACAGTGTGACCTAACAAGACCGCTGTGGAGAGCCAAGTCACTCTGCACGCCACAGGGACCCTCCTTATGAGGCAGTCACAGTCCTCACAAAGCCCAGGAAGGAGCTATTGAGATTTAATTGTGCAAACCCACGTGGCTGATGGGAAGGACTGGGGAGGGGGCTCGAGGGGCTTTTTTCTCCTTGCTTTCCTTTCTCTCGCTCTCTTTTTTTACTCTTTCCCCTCTGAGAGAATAAAAAGAAACGATGCCTCTGTCTGCTGCAGCCTGGGGACTTTCTTAGGGTTCTCTGTGTAGTGTTATTTGAAAAAAGACAAAACGCCCCAAACAAAACACAGTTGTATTAACACAAAAGTCTAACTCCACGGTTGAAATCTCCCTGTCCATTCCCAGGGACGGTTTCCCAAATGAACCCCGGCTTGTCCCTGCAGACAATGGGGTCCCCTGGGAGCTGCACGTGATCAGACCAGTGAGTGAGAGGCCAGCAGGTCAGTGGCCGGGGCTCTGCGGCCTCTCCTCTCTGTGAGTGGGGGAAGCTGGCTTTCTGTTTTGAGGCAGTGTCTCTTGTGACCAGCTGCGATGCCAAAGGCTCTGAGCTCAGGACGGGGGCATGATGGTGCTACCAAACTTCGGCATCATTTTCTGTGTGTCTGTCTTTTCTCTATCCCCATGAGATGCTGCTTTGGCACCCAGTACAGATGCAGGAGGGATGGGGGTGGGGTGGGAAGAGGAGCAGACACATTTGCTGAACAAACACGAACCACTGTGTGCACCTGTTTGTGTGTGTGTGTGTGTGTGTGTGTGTGTGTGTGTGTGTGTGTGTGTGTCCTCGTGTATTTTTGGATGATTTAGCCAGCTCTAAAACAAACAAAAAGATCTCTCAGCTTAGAAAACAGAGCTTGGCTCCAGGATGTGGAATTGGTATTTTCAGATCTCTCTAGGATCTCTGAGGTACTCCCCAAACAGGTGCATTGTGGGAGTTCTTGCCCAGGAGTAAATGAACCAGGGAACAGATTCAGAGACTTGGGGAGGGGGCCATGACAGGGTGACAGCACCTGCCAGAGGCCATCTTCCATGCTGTGGAATCCTGTATGAGGGCAAGTCACTCTCTCAGGCCAAATCTCACTTGGGTCCCCCTGGAGCTGCTGCTCAAGGGTACAGGAAGTTAAGATGTGGCAGGGTTGACAGGTTGCAGAGAAACAGAGAACAAACCATAAGCTCCTCAAGTCCTCATGTCTAGAGCTGTCAAGAGGGAGCAAGGCTGGATGAAACCATGCTGAGGAGAACAGACTAGGATATGCCAACCGAGAGCTGCACTGGAAGGCACTTCCTGCCTCTTCACCTCAGTTTCTTCGTCTGTAAAACAGGCCTTCCGTGTGCAAGTTTTAATGAGAGAATGACCTGGCTGTTGCCTTGTATAGTCTTGTGGCCCAGATGAGCAGGTTCACAGGGGCAATGAAGCCGTGTTAACAGACAACGTGAGCCTTCTCCTAAAGTTATAAAGTGGTACTGAAAACTAGCCCAAACCCTCCCTCCCTCAGGGTAGTGGTTGCGGAAAGAAAATCTGAGTTCCCTAGTAGCTGGGGAGGGTATCGAAGCCACCACCTGAAGGTGATAACATATACTATATCAGAATCTTAGAATGATCTAAATGAGAGTATGACAGACAGACAGACAGACAGACAGACACACACACACACACACACACACACACACACACACAGTGTTTTAGGTAACACTCTTGGCCAACTTATAAGGGTTTAGGAAAAATTTTAAGAGACAGATTTGAAAATCTCCATCAATTCTGGATCCTGAATTTCATTCCAAAAATGATCTATGTTTGAATTTTTTTTAAGACAGTGAGATTTCCTTTAATCAAACTCTGATACCTGACCCTATCTGAGAACGAATTAGCAGGCAGCTGGTACTCAATTATCAGGAACTGCCTCACATAAGCCCTCCTCCATTCCCATCTTTCCCACCAGCCCACCTAGCTGCCTAAATGCCATTGTGGGAGGACAATACCTCTGGAGCCCATTGGAAGCCAATCAGCCCAAGACTGAGCCCAGGATCTGAGACAGTCACTAGATGATGCCTCAAGCCAAGCAGGGCAAATCCCATTTAAAGCCTGAAGCCGAATTTTCACTCAGTACGTGTTGAAAAGCCTTTTCTTAGCGGGTACTTTAGTAGGCTTCCCGTGTAAAGCCTTTAGTTGCTGCATACAGAATACTAGATGCCCCTCAACTGAAGAAAGGATAAAGAAAATGTGGTACCTTTGCACAATGAAGCACTACTCAGATATAAGAAAACAATGACATCATAAATTTGCAGGCAAAAGGATGGGACTAGAAAAAAAAAACATTCTGAGTGAGGCAACTCAGACTCAGAAAGACAAACATGATATGGGCTCACTCATAATTGGATAGAAGATATAAACCAAAGCAAAAGATAACCAGACTACAATCTACAGCTTCAGAGAATTGGAAGTGTCGGGGGCAGCGGGGAGGGTGTAATGGGAGAAGAGAGAAAGGAAGGGGAGTGGGTAAAAAATATATATAGCTCAAAAAAAATTTAAAAAAAAGAAGCGAAGCCTGCTGATTCAACTTTCAGAAGACCCCTTCTACCAAAAAGCTGGGAAATGAAATTCCTTTTTCCTCAGGGTAGCACAGCTCTACAAGCTACCACTGACTGAGTACGTGCTAGAAGCCAGGGCCTGAATACCACTTGACTACTCCAGCTACATTAGCTGCAGGTGGCCCTCACAGAAGGTGGCAGATATGGGGCTCCTTTGTCAGCCTAGGCTTCACTGGAAGCATTGGATAAAGCCAGTACAGTGAGTACTGGTGACCCAGTGACCAGTGGGTACCAGTGGGTATCCAGTCTGTCCTGGATAGCTCTCCAGCTTCTCACTGTGACGTCGGGCATTGTGCTAAACTTCCTGTCCCTTCCTTTTATCTAATCTATAGTATAAAGAGAAGAAGAGAACATTTTCAGAGATTAAATTAACAAAAATCTTTAATACATGGTACCTGGCACTAAAACATTATCCTATATTTTTGTAGCATTTCTGTTTCAGAGATGGAAAAAATAAACCACAGGAAGATCTGCTAAATTTCCTCCAAATGATTCAGCTAAGCAATTGCAGTAAGAGTTTTTATCCTCAGGCTTTTCTTGCCTCCAAACCCTCCCGTGTACCCATCAGCAGCTTCCAGGGACCTTTCAGGATTGACACTGCCATTTAGGAGCTCCTGAGCTGTTTCTAATCACTGACGTGATGCTGAAATGTCAGAGTTTTCCACTGCCAGGGACAAGCAGCTCAACTGGTGGGAATACTTCAGCTGGCCAAAAGGCCCAGACCCTTCCACAAGGGATTTAAATGATGAATCTGCCTTCACAGATGAAAATGTAGCCGATGAGAATCCAAATACAGCACAGCCTGCTGGGGAGGACTCTAGAGGCAGGAGGCTAGCTCCCTGCTCTGTCACTAGCATAGTGTGATCGCAAAGCTCTCAGCCCTTTCTGGGTCCCATAGAGGTTGAGGGTCAACGTCCTTGTAAAGGCTTGCTGAGTGACTAAGTTTTTCACTTGCACATTCAGTCAGCACATTTCCTCACCCACCTGCTGGACCCCAGGAATCTGTTCAGGAGCTGGAAATGCAGCTGGGAACAACACAAGCCCAGCAGTTGAAGGGAGGGAGAACCTAGTGCTGTGGATCACAGTTTCAATGCTCAGAGGCCCTGGGGCAGCATCATCCCCAAAGAAGGCTCCTGGTCTAGCTCAAGCTTTCCTGGAAAAGAGATATTTCTGCTGAGAGCCAAAGTCTATCAGAAGATGGTGAGAATAGAGGACACAGGTCGTGAAGAGCAGGATACTGGTTTGTGCTTTTGAGAACTTGGTACATCTGAAGAAGCAAGCCAACTGCAGTGTGGCCATCCATGTTCAAGGGAGAGGGGATGGGAGCTGAGCAGAGGAGGCCAAGGAGGCAGCAGAACACTGACTGTACAGTAGATCTAACTAGGCCAGCTAAGAGAAGATGGCTCAGTGGTTAAAAGCACTGACTGCTGCTCTTCCAGAGGTCCTGAGTTCAATTCTCAGCAACCACATGGTAGCTCACAACCATCTCTAAAGAGATCTGGTTCCCTCTTCTGACTTGCAGGCATATATGCAGGCAGATATATATGTGAAAAGGAAAGGAATTGTGATCTTTAAATTGTTTGGAGTGGCATGGTGAAATGGTTGAGATGGTGAAGGTCCTTGTCACCAAGCCTGATGACTTCAGTTCGATTCCCACAGCTCACCTGGTGGAAGGAGAGAATAACTGGAGAGCTTGTCCTCCAACCTCCACACGAACGGGCAGCCAAACCATCCTCCAAATGTTCTGAAAATGTGTTGGGTTGCTGTTGTATTTTGTTTTAGTTTTGTTTTGGTTTGACTATTCAGGAGTACCTTAAGAGTTTAGGCTGATTTGCAAAGTCAGAGGGCCACCCTGGCCTGTGTGGACACCAAATCAAAGATGGCCAGGAGCTGCTAATGACTGAAGTGAAAGACAGAAAGCCTGGCAGATACAGCAGGCCCCGTAGAGGACAAGCAGTGAGGACAGTCTGGAGGTAGCCTAGGGTGGAAGTCCATGGCTGTGACCTCCAGCTTGGCCAGTCTTCTTTACTCTGACCGTGCATGCTCCCGGATGGCCTCAACACAGGCCATTGTCACAGCACAGCGTAGGTCCCTACTTCTTGTTTAGTCCAGAGCTTTACATATGTCCAGCCCATCAGCAAGTGATTGCTTTCTCCTTGTCATCTGAACACCACCACCATTTCAGAGGCAGGCGGATCTCTGTGAGTTCGAGGCCAGCCTGGTCTACAGAGTGAGTTCCAGAAGAGGCTCCAAAGGTACAGAGAAACCTTGTCTCAATAAACCAACCAACCAAAAAAACAACAAACAAAGAAACAAATAAAATAAAAAGAGGTCCGTTTGACTCTTCCAGCCCACCGTCCTCTCTTCTCTGGGGCTCCCCTCTCTGCCAACAGTTCCACTCTCCCAGTAATCTGCCGTCACACACCTGCTGCCCACTACCACAGGGAACAAGACGCGCCAGCCTGCAACATCACAGCGCATCCCTGAGACTTTGGGTTTGGCTTAGCTGGTTGTAGCGAAAGGAGGGAGCGAGAGCAATTATGGCCTCCAAGACTCCGCCTGCGCTGTTGGCAGTAATGTTTTTTTCCCTGAGTGTCAATACAAGCCCAGGGTCATTTTTCAGCGCTTGCCAATGGCAGTAATTGCACAGGCCCGAGAGGCTCTCCAGAGAATCCCCGCTGCTCCCCATTCTCTCCTCCTGGACAGTGCTCTATAGACGAACCCCAGGCTATGGATCATGTTTTTCACATAACCCGTTAATTACTAAATAAAACAACCCAGCTTTCAACCTGATTAGCCCAGATTAATAGCCAGCAGCGGGTTTCATGCGCCTGCACAATTTATCACTGGAAAGAACTGTGTCTTTAATGATTTAGCTACCTGGCCTAGCAGGGCCTGCTCCGGAGCCGTGGGCCTCTGAGAGGAGTTAATTGCTGTTCTTCGTTTCTGACCTGGAAGGGCCCAGGTGACAGTTCCTATTAGCCAGGCTTGGCCTGGCTGATGACAAAGGATGGCAGGAAGCCCTTCCTCCCACTTTGTTCAGGATATAAGGAGGTCAAGTGTCCCCAGCCCCAACACCCCAGCTGCCTGCTGAAACAGGTTGATTCAACCTGTAAATTTATATGCTGTGTCCCCTCCTCCCAGCTTCCTCCCTCAGTATACTGAAAGAGTAAATCACTTTTGTCATTAATTGTCAACTTTCAAGAAGAAGAATTCTAAGAACTTTTATAAAGATGTGGTGAGACCAGACCCATTCAGGGTGCAATAGCTAGAGGCTGTATAAACAAGGAAATAGGTTTTCTGTTGTGGTTTTATTTGGGGGGCAGCGTGCGGGAGGTACATACATGGAGGTTGTTTTTTCGGTTTCCTTTTCTACTGAATTTTAGCGTGGCTTGTGTTTCTAGCATGCGGACAGAGCAACCAGATACATGCATCATTTATCATAGGAAAATGCTTTGGTAAACAGGTACTTTAACTACCAGAACTATTTGCTAGTACCAGGTCCAGTTCCTGTGTCTTTCAGACAAAGATGTTGAGGCTCCAGGGGGAGGAAGCTAGTGAGTGGTCACCCTGAGGCTTATCAGGCCAGGGAGCTTCCCAGCCGACACACAGATAAAGGTAACCAGAGATTCCCCCATTACAACTACAGTAATGGCAGTTATTCCTGAAGCCTTACTGTGTCCAGATCTTTTGTTTACTAAACAGGCACCATGCCTAGTTTTCTGGCAAAGTGACTGATTCTGCTAAAGCATACCAATCCTATACAACTTCCCACAGTGAAGAGAGTGTCAGGTATCTGTACTGTCCCAGGTTCCATGGTGGCCACAACTTCCTTATTTGAATTACGATCACAGAGACTAGATTTTCAGATTGTTCATTACTGCTACACGGATATAAGGTTAGTTCTTGTGGGTGGACCCCTACACCCTTACTGAACTCGCCTATTGTGAACTTTGTCAATTAATAGGATCTGTTTGGGGAGTAGCTTTAGGACTGTAAAAAAAAAAAATAGCTCAGAAAGCAGAGTGGTCCCCCATGAATCTGTGGTTTCTGCATCTACAGATTCAACCAAGAAAAGATCAAAAGAAAAGTTGAAAAAAAATGTACATGTGCAAACACTTTTCTAAATAATACAACAGAACAGCACTGTGTACAGAGCTTACGTTGTCTGAGTATTACAAAGAATCTAAAGGTTACTTAAGGAATAATAAAGGACCTGATTCCATTATATTTAAATACGACACCATGTAATGGAAGGACCCAGGCTTCCACAGGTTTTTGTGTTGGGGAGTGACCTACAACCAACTGTGACTATCAAGAGATATTGTGGGATAGTTGTACACCGTGTGAAGATGTATTGCTGTGATTGGTGTAGTAAAAAGCTGAACAGCCAATAGCTATGAGGAGAGTAGAGATGGGATTTACAGGAGAAGAGAGAATTCTGGGAGGAAGAAAGGCGGAGTCGCCAGCCAGACATGGAGGAAGCAGAGTGGGAAGTACAGAGATGAGGTAATGTGCCTCATAGAAAAACGTAAATTAAAGCCTATGGGCCAATTTAAGTTATAAGAACTACTTAGGAACAAGCCGAAGCTAAGGCCGAGCTTTTAAAATTAATAGTGAGCCTCCATGTCCTCATTTGCAGGCTGGAGGCCCTGATGAAAATGTCCAACTCCAAGGAGACAACTGTAGAGAGGCTTCCCTGTCCCTCCATCCCAGCTCACACCCAGTCTCCCTTGACATCTTACCTGGGCATGCTTTCCCTAGAGTGGATGGGCTGTGTTGATATGTCATCAATAGCTAAGCTCTTAGGTTAGGAGCATGTGTTTGGTTGCTGCTGTGAAAAACCCATAACATTATGATCGACTGCCGTAGTGCCGAGTAGTTTTCTTGCCCTCAATAAAGCCTGTTTCTCATCGTCTTTGTAGCTTTCCAGAATGTCCTATAGGACACACCATAAGGTGTCTTTGCCCATGTGGGATAACTATCTTTATCAGAATTACCTTACCTTTTGTAACTATTGTCTTCCAGGGTGTGGTTCTTGGTTTTCCTGGCAATGGCGCCTGATGATCACCCTCTGCCAGCTCCGTACAAAAGCCTGTGCTGGAGTCTGGATCTGGCATTCACTCAAGGGCCCATCCGGTAGAGGTTTGTTCTCTAGAGTCACTGAGAGCATAGCCTCTTTCTCTTTGTCTCTCTGTTTATCTCTCTCTTCCTAAGACTGGGTTTCTCTGTGTATCTCTGGCTGTCCTCGAACTCACTCTGTAGACCAGGCTGGCCTTGAACTCACAGAGATCCACCTGCCTTTGTCCCCCGAGTGCTGGGATTAAAGCTGTGCAGCATAACGTCTGGATTCACCTACCTCCAGAGGAAGTTTTAGGCTTTCACTCTTTGTCAGAAATACAACCGCACATGTTCCTTCCAGAAAGCAGTCACTCTTTAGCCAGTATTAAAAATCACCACTACTCTGAAAGGGTAAGCTATGTATAATATTCAGTATCTATTGGAAATATCTTGGCTGGTAGTAGTAGCTTATACTTTTAATTCCAGCACTCACTCGGGAGGCAGAAGCAGGTGGATCTCTGTGAGTTCAAGGACAGCCTGGTCTACAGAGTGTGTTTCAGGATAGCCAAGGTTACACAGAGAAATCCTGTCTCTGACAAAAAAAAAAAAAAAGGAAGAAAATATCAGTCATGCCACTGGAAGCGACTTACTGCATATAGAAAAGAACAGAAATTTGGAATAATTTGCTTTTTCTTGTAAGAGGAAAAAACATACACACACGACATTTTAAAGTGTTTTCACATGATGTAACCAGTGGTCTCCTTGTGTTCCTTCTACCTGCCACTTAAAACAATCCTAAGTTCACCTAACTGGACACGTGAACCGTGACTCCTTGCAGTAAGCGGGGAGAGAACAAGGGAGTTCTCCGGCTGACTACCCAAAGTATGGGCATCTCCCTGACTGGTCTTGGCTTCTACCACCTTGTTAACTTAAATTATACATTTTAGAATCCAACAGAAAAAATAGAAGTCCTTCCTAATCCTTTCTTCCCTTCACCCCCATTGACAAAGTTCACGTTTCCTCTATGCAACAGGGATCCATCTCCCTCTGGAAACACTTTGGGACATCACACGTGGAAGGAGGGTATGTTGGCATCTGGTGGTCAGAAGGCAGGAATGCCAGCTGCACGTTCTGTACTGTGCAGGGCAGCTCCTCAGCAAAGACAGTTCAGTTAAAAACATCACGACATTTCAGACAAAAAACTCTGAATTAACAAGAATTCCTCGCTGGGGTAATTTCAGCATCTGTTTCTTTTTCGCCAGCTCCCTCTGGGCTCCTCCTGTTCTCCTGCATGAGTCTGTGATCCTATCACCAAGTTATCCACAGCTGGTTCATGGCTGTCCTTCCTGGGTTTCACACTTCAGGGACTTGGTGGGCAAACTGTTCTCCAGCTGCAGGTTGCTGGTTTTATCTCTGCCTCTGAACTGGCTGATGCCGTGGGGGCTCGAGAGAAAGAAACGGGGTGTCAAAAGTTACTTAGGCAACTATTCAGAACATGTTGTTCCTCTAAACCGTAGATGCCAGCACACACAGTAGTGGTGTTGACCTTCCCTGAAAAGCAAACCTGGAGTAATCACCCTGCGGGTCTCATGTGGTCTAGTTCTAGGAGCACAGAGGTACACGGCAGGTGAGTGATGTTGAGGAGAGGTTTTCCAAAGTTCTCTCTTTGCGAACCATTTGGTGAGCCGCTCAGCTGTCCAGGCAGGGTATGTGGCTCAGAAGTGGAGAAAAAACTTAAGCCACCCATTGGAGAGGCTTGGAAGGTTGCCTCCTAGCTGTTGGAGGGGAGTTTTGTTCATGAGTCTTCGGTTCAGTTGTGCGCTGCAGTTCAGTCATGAAACCCACCCAGACTTGATCACACAGTAAGGGGCGCCAGCAGATATGCTACAGGAAGCCTCCATCGCAGCAGGGCATACCCAGGATGCCCCAGATGCGGAACCCAGTGACTGTTCATTTTCCTGGTGTCCTCACGCAGCATGAGTTCGACCTAAATCCAGCTGCAGTGTGGCTCATCACAGCCCTCCATCGTACAGGATGTCTTTCTTCATAAGCCCCCAGAATGCACTTCTGCATCCTCGCTGCACTTTTGTGAAGGAGGAATTCTAGCGAACAAACCTCCAGCTGTTTCTCCAAGGCATCTTCTTCATGAGGGCCTTTTCCTTAGTTCAGGGTCCGAGAACAGGCACTTATGCCGACTTTACAAGTTGGGAAAAGGAAGCCAGATGGGTAGAAGCAAGCCCCGGACCTCTGCTGGCTCTGCGGGCTCTCAATCCAGCTGTGCCTAGAGGGACAGTGGTCTCAGTGGAACCCAGTCATCAGCCTATATATAGACACAGATGCAGAGTGGCTCCCTCAGCCCAGATCAATGCCCCACAACGAGTGAGAAAAATCAAACCCATGTTGAATTCTCTCACTCCTAATGAAAAGCGGCAGGGCTGGGAGGATAGGGGGGACTCAGTCAGGAAGGGCGAGGGAGGCGTTCTTCATTGAGCTTTTTCTGTTTATGCAATAGATCTTCATTATCTACACTGTCTTGTGGCTCCACTGGTCCTTAGGGAGATGCTTCACGCCATAACTACTTAATAAGTGACGGCTGGGGCTCCCAAAGAACTGACTGACAAGCAAGGCAGGAGCCTCCTGTCTCCCAGTTCAGTGTTTCCTCCCTCTCAGCTGATCTCTGAGATGCTGGCCAGGCAGAAGGAAAGCCTCTGGCTCCCACATGCTCTGTTGGAAGGCCATCAGCAAGAACCACAGTCGCTTGCCCACCAGGAGGGGAACAAGGCCTTGGGTTTGCACAGACTTCAGAAGAGATGTTCTGTTAGGCAGCCCTCCTCCCACTATGCTCCGCCCTGTAGTTACACTGCTTTTATTTTAGCCACCAAATGAGTGCTTGCTTTGTGCCAGCTGAGAAGAACCCACACAGGCTCTGCGATCATAGCTGCCACGGACTCACTGTGTGTCTTTCTCTGACCGGAGTACATCTCTCCCGGGCACACATTTCCAGCTTCTTCACTGTTCAAAATTCTCTGCTGAGATAGGGAACAAGAAACAACATTGCCCTCTTGAAGAAATAACGTGAGAAACACTGAGAATTATGTTGTTTTTAACTCTAAGTCATCCAAGTCATTTTAGTGTTCAATGGTAGAGGGTCCATCAACAAGCTATGAAGGATATCATGTAGAGGTTAAAAATTCCTTTCTAGAAGCTTCTCATGAGAAGATATGTTAAGAGGGCTGTTGCAAGATATTTAATTACACTGTGTAAAGATATGTCACAGTGACTGCTTTAATACAAACATAAACAGCCCGTAGCTAGGCAGGAGGTATAGGTAGGACTTCTGGACAGAGAAGACTGGGAAGAAGGAAGAGGGAATTGACAGCAGGACGCAGAGGAAGCAGGACACTCAGCAGGAGAGGTAAAAGCCACAAGCCACATGGCAACACATAGATGGATAGAAATGGGATAATTTAAGTTATAAGAGCTAGTTGGAAACAAGCCTAAGCTATAGGCTGAGCTTTATAATTAATAATAAGTCTCTGTGTCATTTTTGTGAGCTGGTGGCTCAAAGAAAAATCTGGCTTGGGTGTGTGTGGTGAGACTCACGTTGGATATGGTGGCATGGAGACATAGCTATTGTCAGCAGGGAGTTGGGATGGAAGGTTCTGTGGCATGAGGGTTTCATTACTGACATTGTTTAGAATTGCTGCCAGGATAATCTGAAGTTCAGACAGCCCCTGGAGGATTTTATTATCACCTTAGAGTTTGAGATAGGCACCTAATGACTGAACTTGGGTCCAACCAGCCCTCCCGCTTGGCACCCACTGCTCTCCTGCTGTCCATTCAATGGCACTTGGTTGGTCCTTCTTGCCTGCCTTGCTCACTGGACTCACTGTAAGAACATTTGATACTTAGGATGCTGAACAAACTTTCATGGGCTTAAGGCACATGGATGCATCTTTTGTGATTGTAGAGTCAGGTTTTTTAATACTGGAGTTTCATTCTTTATGTTCTGGACTCAAGGTCTTAGTTGGCATCTTATGATACATAGTTTATGTCAAGCAACAGCTTATTTTTAAGGTTTTTAAAAAATCATAATGAATCTACTAATCAAAAACTTTTATGTTTAGTGTCCTTTCTAAGAAATCTCTTCATGCTCAGAGATACCAAAAATAGTCTGCCTTTTTCCTGTAAAACCAGAAAAAGCATTTGCTAGAACTCACTGTGTCTTCATGATAACAGCTATGAATAAATTACAGTCAGAGGGAACACCCCTCAATACCACAAAGGGCACATATGATGAACCCATGGCCAACACCACTTGAATAAGGAACAACTGCAAACATTTTCTGTAAGACAGTAGAAGAGACAGCCAATCCATTCTTCCTACACTGTTCAATGCAGTACTAGAAAATGTAATCAGAGGAATTAGACAAGACAAAGGAACAAACAAAAGACTTACAAATAGCAAAGGAAAAAAAATCAAATTATCCTTGAATGTAGATAATAAGTTTCTCTATATAGAAGACTATAAAGACTCTGTCAAAATGCTATTAGACTTGGTTATTGATGATATTATCCTTCAGGCATGATGCCCTCTTGAAGTCCCAGCACCACAATTACTGCCAAAGAATTGCACAAAATTGGGTCTGGTAACATCTCGTTATGGAGTACATCCCATCCCCAATGACTTGAGATCAATTAATGGTGGCTAGGGGAAGGGGTACATTAGGACCCATCCCTCCAGCAGAATACATAGGCAGTTAAAGATTAATGGAAGAAAACGTTTTCTTCAGTGGTGCAGCCACTTGCTAGTTGCCTATATATCTGTAAATAGTCATTCTCTTGTAAGTAATGCCAAACTCACTGATTTACCAAGCAAGACATGGGGTAGATTTGTTTCTCTAGTCTGTTGTATACCCTATTGAGGTGAATAGACAGTAGTTTGTTCACACAAGAAAAGTTTGTGCAACACAGATAAATACAGTAAGGTAGCAAGATAACAAAATTAATGCACAAAAATAAGTAGTTTTTTTTTTGTTTGTTTGTTTTGAGACAGGGTTTCTCTGTGTAGCCCCGGGTGTCCTGAACTCTCTGTAGAACAGGTTGACCTTAAACTCATAGAGATCTGCCTTCCTTTGTCTCCTGAGTGCTGGGATTAAAGATATGTACCACTGTAAACAGACACTGCTCATTATTTTCTTAATTGCTCAGACTCAAATAATCACACAGAAACTATATTATTTACAACACTGTTTGGTCAATAGCTTTCTTTCTAGCTAGCTCTTATATCTTCATTTAACCCATTTCTATTATTCTGCAAATTGCCACAAAGCTGTGGCTTACCAGGTAAGGTTTTGGCATCTATCTCTTTCAGCAGCTACCCAGTGTCTCTTTGGCTCTTTTATCTCTATATCTCTGTTTGGATTTCCTACCTGGTTTTACTCTACTAAGCCTTTTGGTCCTTCTGTCTATGTGTTGCTTTTATTGGTTAATGAATAAAGAAACTGTTTTGGCCTGTGATAGGGTAGAATAGAGCTAGATGGGGAAAACTAAACTGAATCCTGGGAGAAAGAAAGTGGGGTCAGGAGACACAATGGAGTTGCCAGAGGGAAAAGATACAAGCTGTTAGTTGGAACCTTGCCAGTAGGCCACGAACTTCATACTAAAATATAAAATAATAAAAATGGGTTAATTCCAGATGTAAGAGCTAGACAATAAGAAACTAGAGCTAACAGACCAAACAATGATTTAATTAACACAATTTCAGTATAATTATTTCATGAATCTGGATGGCTAAGAAATGAACAAACAGCATCTAACTATAGATTGGTGCACGAGTGTGGGTTGACTAAACATTTAAAAAGCCTGAGAGAGCTAAAAAGGAATTCTAGACACAAAAGATCAGAGTTAAGCACCGTTTAACATTGTTGTGGCTCCTTCAAGAGAGGTTTTCCTGATTCAGTGGTAGAAAAAAAACACAAAAAATGTGGTTTTGAAACAGTGGCTTCCTGGGCAGAGCAACTATCATGAAAGCTCTTTCAGGAGACTGAGCATTTAAATGGCGTCTGTGAGCAGGAACAAATCCTTAGACACAAATTTTGAAGTCAAGATACCTTTAAAATATATATGTTGGTTTAGCTTAGCAGCCCATACAATAAAATGTCTCTCTGTACTTAGCTCAAATACAGTCAAATATTCAAAGAAAACAATAATATACATAGTCCAGACTCTGTGGATATTTCATCTTTACATGGCTTATTATTTTTTACTCCTTTAATATATGACTGTCTTTACTCTGTCTCTTTAAAGACTTTGTTTTATTGTTTACTTCTTTTTACATACTCTTTTTTTCTTCCAAGACTATGTACATTTTTCCAACATTATGACCCATTCAGAGGTTTATTTTCTGTTTGAATCTGTCTTTATTGCATCTGTAATCATTTTCTGACCAGGAGCACCTTTTTTTTAAATGCTAAGTGGCATGGCTAGGACTAAGGCTGCTTTGCCTTTTGGCCCTGCCCAGTCCAACATGGTCGAGTTACATTCACTGCCAGCTCTGTGAGCCAAAGCTCACTGCCCTAGCTCCAGGGATGCAGGAGGTCTATGTTGTTATTAAACAAGTTATGGCACTCTGCTCACAAAACCCATTTAAGTGTTCCTTAGCCAGAACTCCTGAAAGAGCCAGAGTTATTCATGCTGATAGTATAAACCAGGAAGCTGCTGTTATTTAAAGAAGCCATGCAGTTTTTGCTGCTAAGGCTGAGTCAGGAAGCCTTCTCTTATATGAGCTGCACCTCAGCTCACTGAAAACAAAAAAAGCCTACCCAAAAAAAAAAAGTGGCTACCAAGAAGTTGTGCTTAACTCTGTTCTTTTGTGTCTAGAATTCCTTCTCAAGTTCATTCAGGTTTTATGTGGATGTGGTTGGTCCATGTTGGTGCCATCTGTAAATGGAGACTGTTCATTCATTTCCCTACTGCTCAGACATTGGGTGCCATTGTGTAGTAGGAGACTGCTTCTTCATTTCCTAGTTGCCCAGACCTGAAATAATTACATAGAAACTATATTATTTACAACACTGCTTGGCCAATAATTTAAGCATCTTTCTAGCTAGCTCTTATATCTCCAATTAACCCATTTCTATTATTCTGCATATCACCATGAGGTTATGGCTTACTGGTTAAGGTTCTGGCATCTATCTCCTTTGGCAGTTACATGGTGTCTCTTTGACTCTGCCTCCTTTCTCTCTATATCTCTGTTCAGATTTCCCCCCTGGCTTTACTCTACTAAGCCATTGGCTAAAACAGCTTCTTTAATAACCAATGGTAATAAAACATATTCACAATATACAGAGGGGAATCCCACAACATGCCACTACTAGCCAGATAATAAGCAGCTTTTCTAACCTAATGATCTTGCTGAGAAAGGGATGAGAAATCTCATTCGCAACACACATATATAAAAAATATCTATACATAATACACATGTACACACAACACACATACATACACAACACACATGTATACACAATACACACATACATGCATGCATACACAATACACATGCACAACCTAACAATAAACCTAACTAAGAACATGAACAAAAAATTTAGAAAGCACTGAAGAAAGAAATTTAAGTAGACACTTAAAGGTAGAAAGACTGCCCCTGTTAATTGTTTTGGAGAATTAACATTGTACAAACAGTCATCTGTCCCAACATGATCTATGGGATCAACGTAATCCCTGTAAAACACAAATAGTATTCCATACAGAACCACAAACAAATCTTAAAATGTATATGGAACCACAAAAGACCCCAGATAACCAAAGCAATCCTGAGCAGGTGGAGCGATCGTCTAGGCACCCCAACTTCAGGCTTTAGGGCATACTAAAGCATCACAGTAACAAAGGAGGCAGTGTTAGGATGACATCATTTCTGGGTCAGTTTTGAGCCATTCTCTTTTTTCATCACAGGTCACGTTTTCCAGCATCTTTCATGCTTGGCAATCTCTTATAAATGACAGGCATTTTGAGTTTTCTCTTGTTTTCTGAGTGAGTTTCACACTTATATAATATTCTTCCATGTCTTGTCACACACAAGAACCTGATTTATTCTGATTAATAAGAGACTTTCCCTCTAGTTTGTGGGAGCAAGTGCTACTCCAGGTGTGATCTCTAGGTTCAGTTTCTGCTAATTCTTTTGAGTGATTCTTCCCCCAACTTCAGTGCATTTGTGACATATACACAGTTGTCAACATTCAGCTAAAACGTCATGGAGGCTGTGAAAATCCTACTTCTTGGGTGTTCTTCATCGGGACCTCAAGGATACCACTGATGCAACCTTGGATTTCCTTCTCTGTGCCAGAGTGTAGGAACTCACCCTGGGCACAAGCCAAAACAATTACAGGATTAATCTCATTTCTATCTGACTTCCTTCTGTCCTTCACTGCCTACTTCCAAATGCCTTCAGTGCTGTTGTTTGATATATTTCATCTGCCATTACCTGGTTCAGCAAAAGTGGTAAATCAGGTCACCATTACACATCTGGCCTGAAGGAAAAGTTCCAAGTGAAGTTAGGTCTCACACATTTTGAAATAATGTATTTTAAGTATGACTTCCACTGAAAACACCTGCCTCCTCTGATTCATCATCGTGCAGCTGTTTGAAGTGTGGCTAAGTTACATGCCAGTTGCTGCACCATGACCGTCCATAGAAATTCCCATGGGTGCTGAATTCTCTGCCACATCAGCCCTCCTGATATGGGAGAGGGGAGGAAAACTAAAGGTCTGCAGTTTAGAAGGTCTCCCTTCCTCCAAACAAGACGTTCCATGTCCCTCCCCTGGATGATGGAGCCATCTCTCTGAGGTGGTTTCTGGGAATTAACTAGAAACAGGTTGGGATGGATGAGAAATGGCTGCTTTGTTACTTAACACAACCCCAAAGGGAGACGTTCTCTGTTGCTTAGATGCATTCCTTTAATTTTCTCTTCTATCCCTGGGAAATAAATGTGATGTAAGGAGTGTAGAAAGCTCTTGCTCCCTGTTGTGCAGCTTTTGTTTGCCAGATGCCTCTGTTTTAGGTGAGCAGAAAATTGAGCCTCTTGTGAAGACAATATCCCCAACTACCTTCAACGAAAAGGCTTTGTAGTGGTCACCTCCTCACCACCCAGTCTGTGGGTGTCGTGTTACCCTTACCTCCACCTCCCTGTTCTTTCTTCTTCCAGGACTCCAAATGATATGTCACCTCATATGTGTGTGTCTCTGTGTGTGTCTGTGTGTGTGTGTCTATGTGTCTGTGTGTGTGTTGCCTTTTTGTTTGTCTGCACAGTAGATTATGGTTGTGAGGACACAAACCTTTGTCTGTGGTTCCATTTAGTGCAGTGACTTGTCCATCGCAAACCCTCCTCCCGGGTTCGCTTTTCACGGTTTCAGTGGCCCATGGTCAACCACAGTTGAAAAATACTAAACAGAAAATCCTGCAGCTTAGCAATTCATATGTTATAAACATGTGCTCCTCTGAGCAACACAAAACCACACTCCACACATCATGCTGGGCATGCGAACTGCCCTTCGCTCAGCTCATTCAAACAAAGATTTTAATATTACCCTCCCGATACTTAGTCATAGCTATCTTCACTATCTGGGCTTGTATGCAAGTAACCCTTTTTTCCTTAATTACGACCAGCAATAATGGGGATGCTGGCAGATTTTACTATAGAATATTGCTATGATGGTCTACTTTATTACTAGTCACTGTTGATAGCTTCCGGTGCCTAACTTAAAAGCTAACCTTCACCAGAAGTGTGAGAGTAGAGATAAAAGGCTGGTTTGTGTGGAGCTTGGTGCTCTCTGTGGCTTCAGCAATCCACCAGGACCAGCAGAGCAGTGAGGGGGGCTTCTACCGAAGATCCCGGGTTTCCGGCACCACTCGAGGGGGGCTTCTACCTAAGACCCCGGGTTTCGGCACCACTTGAGGGGGGCTTCTATGGAAGATCCCGGGTTTCGGCACCACTTGCGGCAGGCTTCTTGACCGGCGAGGAAGAAACACCCACCACACACCCACACACGAGGATTCTTCTCAGATCACGCTTTACTGGAGTGCATTTGGTTGAGGGAGAGCATAAAGCGAAGGGGGGCAGAAAACGAGAGAGCAGGGGAGAAAGAGAGAGATTAGAGGGAGACGCGAGAGACGCTAGGGAGAGAGACATGAGAGAGAGAGAGCGAGGGCACAATGGCGGCTGCTTATATATGGAATTGGCACATGGGTCATCCTGTGATTGGCTGCCATCATCAGCTGACACCAGACTGCATCGAGATAGGCCCAGGGACCCTTATCCACAGCGCATGCGGGAAGCAGGGGACAGGCAGCGCAACACTCAAAGGCATAGCCAAATATGGAGTTGTTTATAACCAGCAAGACAGGATGTGGTGCCATCTTGCAATGGCGATCCTGTCCGGCTCCCTGCAGAGCAGATTCCCAGATGACACGTAGATCCTGTAGAAAGGGTCTGTGGAGACTTTGTTGGACCAATAAATGGATGAGTAAATCCGTGTGCTGATTCCTTCTGGAATGGGACTAAAGGGGAAAGATCCATCCCAGAACACCTGCGAGCTCACTCTGCAGTAAGGAAAATATCTTTACCCAGAGCTGATCGTTCTCCTGGAGAACAATTCTGGAGAAGCAATTAAAAGATGCTGAGCCAAGAACCCAGCAGCAGAGGGTCTGCAGGGATGGCTATGGCCAAACCAGACTTTAGAAAACCCCTGGGGTTGGTGGTTGAGCCCTGGGGTTCTTAATCTATGGGTCACGGCTCCACATGAGGTGGTCATCTAACGAATGTGGGGGGTGGGGAAGTTTGGCAACAGGAAGACGTTTCTGCATACACAATGACTGAAAGTTCACAATCAAACGCACGGTTGCCTGGCAGCGTTCGCCCGTCACACACTGTGTGACGTCACCACAGCTTTGCGACTGGACACACGCCACACATAATCGTACTTCCGGTTTTGAATACGTGGGTTTATTAAGCGTGGAAAAGTGAAAGAACAAATTGTGAGTAGCAGAGAGATGACATCATCAAACTAGAAACCGAGACAGCTAGCAGAAATCAACTGGGGAAGCGTTGAGAAGCCGGCGGAAGGTCCGAATAAGATTCCCACGTGGAAGAGACTGTCTCCCCAAGTAAAAAACAGACAGCAGCAGAGAGATAGCAGAACGTTGTCAAAGCAGGCACTTACAACATCCAACAGAGATGACCTGACCTGTGTAACCTGATGGAGAAAGCCAACAAAAATATTGTCCTCAGTGCTTACAACACCTAACCACAGTAGACTGGAGCACCCTGCCCAATCCTTCACGCTGGAGTTCCTAATTGCTACTCTTGGGCAGAGTAGCAATCTTTACGAGCATGAACTTCCTTCCAGCTGCTCTTTCCACAGAATGGGGTAGAAAATAACTCCCACACGGAATGGCTTCCTTGCAGGTGCTCTAAAGGGACCGTGTTTTTAGTGCCTCCATCTGTCTGTCATTTCTTTCCTCTGTGCAAAGTGTCAGAGTACCAGGCTGTCTCCAGGACTGGTGTCTCAGGGAACACATGAGATAAACATGTATGAATCTGAGCTGTGGGAGGGGGAACCAAGTTCTCAGAATGCACTCTCAACACACACAGAAAACACATGCTTTACCAATGTGATTTCTATTCAGGAAGCTCTGCCATGGGAGCTGTCTGCCTATAGCTACACTGTCTGCCTGGAGCTG
>NC_022010.1:38974023-38977069 GCF_000317375.1 Microtus ochrogaster
GAGCTGTCTGCCTATGGCTGCCCTGTCTGCCTGGAGCTGTCTGCCTATAGCTGCACTGTCTTCCATGTATGCCAGGGAAGGGCTTCTTGCTTTCTCTGCTAGGACTAAGCACGCATTGGCCCCAGGACACTGACATGACATGAGTCCTTAGAGAATACTCTAATGTTCTGAGAATGCAGCAGAGTTTTTGTGTAAACAAAGGTTGGTGGGAGGGGCAGGGTTAAAAAAAACACAACTTTTATAGATTTTGGCAGGATAAAAATGTTTCTTAGAACTTTTCCAGGGACCCCTGTGTGGGGAGGGTCATGATTTCAAGATTTCCTATCTACTCAGCCCTGCAGCTGATAGAGATTCATCTGCAGCTCAATAGAGAGCAAATGCTCCGCAATTCTTGCTGTGTCCTGGGATGAGAGTTGAGTTTGGAGATGTTTTCTTTCTTTCTTTTCTTTTTCAAGTTTTGAAAGCCCAGTTATTCCACCGCCACCAATCAAACTGAATTAATAAATCCAGGTTTACTGAACAGAGCAAAGCACTCCTGGGTGACCCTCAGGAGGACGAGAGAGGCATCACGTGACAAATATGGTGACCTGGTCTTATATAGCCTCTAGGTATGGTCTTGAGCTGCCTCAAAGAGGGAATGACTTTTGGCTGGCTTTCTCGGGAGTGGAGTTTGAGGAGGGCAGTTCCAGGGAAGGGGCCTCTGCTTGGTACACAAAAGGTGGGGTTTGGGGAGGGCAGTTTCAAGGGAGATGCTGCTGGGGGAGCTGAGAGCAGGGTCTGGAATGGGGCTCTGAGCTGGAGATTCCAAACATCACAGACTTTTTGGGTATATATGGACGCTGATAGGGCTTCCACCTAAACATGTTGTTGTTCTAGAAGTCATGGTGGAGACAGGCTGACCTGGAAGCTTCAATCAGCAATCATCCTGCACACTCAGTTAGAATCATATTTGAAGAGAAAGAGACTATTTTTTTTTAATACTTAGGAAGTTACGGATTCCATCACGGGTTTTCTTAGAAACTTTTTGTAACTTTTTTCTGTCACAGGAATAACACAGCTTTCCCAACAGGTTCCTGATGACAGACCTGCTGTGACCACTGCGTGTGTACTCAGCAGCCATGACTATCCTGACAGATGTACTCATGATAAAGATCCCCTAGAACTGGAGTTACAGGCAGTTGTGAGCCACCGTGTGGGCGCTGAGAATCAAACATGGGTCCTCTGGAAGAGCAGCCAGTGCTCTTAGCCACTGAGCCATCTCTCCAGCCCCAATATATTTTCCCCTTGTGGTCTGGATGCACACTCTTCTGATCGCCCCCAGACAGCATGCCCTGACCTGTCACTTCTGCTCATCTTCCTATCACCCCAACTCTAGTTCTCTGGGGTTTGACCTCATCTCCATCCATGCTTGTTCCTACAGTGATCCCAATGGTTCTTACAGGTTGATAGGTTCCCAATTTCCCATCTCTTTAGTCACTTTAGTTTCTTTTTGCTGCTGTGAGAAACAGCTACATTATTGGCTTAAAGCAGTCCTGAGTTCACATCTGCAATGCTGTAGGTCAGAAGTCTTTTAGAATTAAAAATCAATGTGTTGATGAAGCTGGTTTCTTCAGAGGGCTTCGGGGCTGCCCGCATTCCTTGTTGCATGGCCACATCACTCTGACCTTTGACTCCATCACCACATCTCCCTTCTCGGACTTCTATACACCTTCCATCCCTTTCTCACAAGATAACACAGGCACACCATGACCATCAAGAATAGTTCCCTCATTGCCAGGTCTTTACCACAATCATGTATCAAGACCCTGGTCCCTTCTAATGTTCATGGGTTCTGAAGATGAGCGCATGCGCATATCACAGGTGACATTATGGAGCCTACCGTGCAATCTAGACCTCTGCTAGAGCTTGAATGTCCCCTCAAAACCGTGTTTTGGAATCTTAGTTCCCAGGACACATATTGAGAGCTGAGGCCTCTATGTAGTGCTGGGGCCCTGAGTGCTGGGTCTCAGGAGTAGGTTAGTGCTGATGTTGCTGGTACTAGTTGTCAATGGCCGAGCTGCTGGCTGAAGACCGAGTTTGTTCTCCCTCCTCCATGTTGTGATGCAGCAGACAAGACACCGTAGCTTCCTGTTCCACTAATATCCACTGTGTCCTGCATGTCTGTGGCCATCACCTCTCACCGCTCAGTCCTTTACTTACTCTGTCCCACCTACACTGGCTCCCAATCATGCCCCTGCCTCAGGTCTTCTGCATTTCTCTGTGGCTGCTGCCATCTATCTGCCTGTTTGCTTTATGATGTGGCTTTGTTTGCTGTTTCCCCTTTACTGTGTTTATTTTCCTCTTAATTGTAATTCCTTGTGGGTGTGAAACTTTGTGACCATCTGTAACCAGCATACAGGGGTGGCAATGAGTGTTACTGAGTAAACGGAAGGAAGGGCTTTCCTTGTAGGTGCGCAGGGAGTCAGCGACACACACATCTGTCCTTTCAAGCACTCTCTCAGAGAAACCTTTTTATTAAAGCTCAAGGATGATGGCATATGCACACGCAATCTAATTTCAACCAAAGCAGGTTCCCAAGTGTCACTTGAAGAGTTCAAAATGCCACAGACCAAGAGGAGGGAGAGGGCACTCTCTGTTAGTGACTTTGGGTGACAGGAGGTAGTGTCCTAGAGGAGTAAGCCTTTGACCAGACCTAGATGGAGTCTCAGTTATACCAAGATATGGGGCCATTGTTCTCACCCAAACCCAAGCTGACATTTAATCCCCACTTTGAAGTACTGAGATATGAGTCCAGGAACTTTGAGAGGCTCTCATGAGCAGACTTGTTCATTCTTGGGTTGAAGGTTATCTGAAGGATCTGCTGTCTAGGCCATTGTGACTCTGTCTCTTGAATGTGTCACTAGATAGAGTCACTACCAGCAAGAGGACTGTCCCCGTATAGAGCCCTAAACCTTGGACTTCCAAGCTTCAAGAAGTCTAAGTAATAAACTCCTTCTCTGTACAAATTGTGTAGTCTCAGGCTTTCAATAAGAGGAGCAAAAACAGC